>NC_056729.1:666016161-666316161 GCF_019279795.1 Protopterus annectens
GGTAGGTACTCCTCTATGGTAGGCAGTTGAAGTGGCTGTTGCCCTGGTGGAATGTGGCCTAATGTTGCTAGGTACAGTTTTCCCATGCTGTGTGTAGCAGAAACGTATACAGTGTCCTATCCACTTTGAAATGGCCTGCTTTGAAATAGCCTTTCCCTGTGATCCTGCAGCATATGCTACAAACAATTGCTCAGTTTTCCTGAAAGCTTTTGTTTTGTCCAAGTAGAGAAATAACTGCCTGTGTATGTCCAATGAATGCAGAAGTCTCTCCCCTTTATTCTGTGGATTTGGATGAAAAGTTGGCAAGTGAATAGCTTGATTAAGAGCCACACTGGATACCACTTTGGCATAAAGGAAGGGTTTGTTCTTAAAGAAACCCTGTCTTGGTGAAAAATGATGAAAGGCTCCACTGCCATTAGTGCCTGTAACTCTGAGACTCTTCGTGCTGAGGTTATTGCCAGAAACAGAGCAGTTTTCCATGACACATATTTTAGTTCTGCTGAATTGGCTGGCTCAAAAGGAGGTAGAGTAAGCTTTTCCAAGACAAAGTTGAGGTCCCAAGTTGGTGTTGGTGCTCTTCGGGATGGTCTTATGTTTTTAGCCCCTCTGAGGTACTGTTTTAGCAATGGATGAGAGAAAATAGGAGGATCTGTGTTTTAATGAGCCAAGATGGCAGAGGCGTAGATCTTGATGGATGAAAAGGATAGGCCTTTGTCCAGCATCTCAGTTAAGTATTGTGATATCTGAGGAATATTTCGAATAAGAGGGTCAAGGCTTTGAGCCTGGTTCCAGGCACAGAATCTCTTCCACTTTTCTGAATAGGATTTCCTGGTGCTAGGCCTCCTGGCCTCCAAAATGACATCCATAACAGCTTTAGAGAGAGGTGTTGTCTGCTTGACTAAGGAACCTGCCATGTAGCCAGGTTTAAGGTTTTGAGCTGGCTGTGCAGGATCTGATTGTTTTGTTGCATCAGAAGATGAGGAATTCGAGGTAAAATCCATGGTGGGCCTTGAGATAAGTTCTTTAAGATTGGGTACCAGTGCTGGCGTGGCCAGTCTGGGACAATCAGGATCATTTGTGGCTTTTCGGAGTACCTTTGAAAGGAGAGGCAGTGGTGGGAAGGCATAAACTTTTAGGCTTTTCCAGCTGAACGAGAGAGCATCCACTTTCCATGCTTGTGTGTGGTAAGTCCTCATGCAGAATTTCTGTAGTTGGCAATTCACTGGGGAGGCAAAAAGATCTATGTCTGGGCACCCCCACTCTTTTCTCATGCTGAATACTTGTGGATTTAATTTCCACTCGTGAGGATCCATGATGTTTCTGCTTAAGTCGTCTGCCAGAGTATTTTTCTTTCCTGGCAGGAACTGTGCTTGCAGATGAACCTGACAGGGTAGAGCTGTGTCCCACAAGGTCATGGCTAGTCTGCAGAGGGGATAAGAATGAGTGCCCCCTTGCTTATGTACCACATAACTGTGGTGTTGTCTGCCTTTATTAATAGTTGTCCTAGATGCAGAAGGTCCTTGAAAGCTGTTAGGGCATTTTGTACAGCTAGCATCTCTTTTTGATGAAGATGCATTTGGTCTGCGGCCCACTTGCCCTGAATACATTTTCCTGCCATGTGTGCTCCCCAGGCATAATCCGAAGCATCTGTTGTTAGTGACTGCCTGGCTGTGGGTAGAGTGAAAGGCTGTCCCTTATTGTGGTGACATGCCTGTGCCCACCATCGAAACTCCCGTTGTAGGCAGGGAATAAGTGGTATTACTGTTTCCAAACTGTGACAGCGTTGAGTCCAAACACTTTTTAGGTACCATTGTAATTTCCTCATATGCAGTCTGGCATATGGTATTAGAAGTATGCATATATGGTATTAGAAGTATGCAGGACACCATGAACCCCAAGGCCTGCAGAATTTTTCTTGCAGGGAGTTGGGTTTTTATTGCCATCAATTGAAAGTACTGAGTCAGTTGTCCTTGCTTGTCTGGCGTGAGATAAGCCATCTGGGCCGTTGTATTTAAGCTGGCACCCAGGAATATTATCTCTTGTGAGGGCACTAGTTTTTACTTCTTTTCATTTACTGTGTACCCTAGGCAAATTAGCAATCTTTTTACAAACGCCAGATGTTTTAGAAGGATGTCCTTGCTCTCTACTTGAATAAGGCAGTCGTCCAAGTAGGAATACATTTGAATTCCTTTTTGTCTGCAAAATGCAATTACTGGTGCCAGGCATTTTGTGAAGACCCTGGGCACAGTAGATAAGCCAAAGAGCAGTGCAGAAAATTGGTAATGCATTGAGCCTGCTATAAATCTGAGGTATCTTCTGCAATTTTGTCTGATTGGGACATGCAGGTATGCCTCTTTGAGGTCCAAGGTAACAAGCCAAGCCTTCTTGCCCAGCATGGGAAGAAGCTGCTGTAGTGTCAACATTTCGAATTTCGGAACATCCAGGTAAGTATTTAGAGTAGATCGGTCCAGTATGGGTCTCCAGGCTTTGTCCTTTCTGGGGACCAAGAAAAGTCTCGAGTAAAATCCTTGTCCTTGTTCCTGCTGTGGCACTTTTTGAATAGCTCTCATGTCCATGAGGGCTGTAAATTGTTTTTGTGCCTCTGCCCATTGATTTTGTGGCAGGTCTGGCATTCCTTTTGGCCTTGGTAGAATGTGAAAGTGGAACCTGTAACCTTGAGACACAATATTCAGAACCCATTTGTCTTGGGTTATTATATGCCAATTTTGTGAAAAAAGTGCTAGTTTTCCCCCAAGGGAGCGACCAAAAGTTAAGTGCTTGGCATTTGAAGGGGGAGGTCATTGGGACTGTTTCCTATAAGGTTGTGACTTGTCTTCCCCTCCTTTTGGGGTTGAAGCACCCCACTGTCGTGGTCTGTAAGAGCCTTGGGGCTGAGATCTGCCTCTTGGGCGTCTGTATCTGCCTCTTTGTGGTCTGTCTGACACTGGAAAGGATCAATTTTTTGAAGGCCAATTCCCGCTAAAGCGAGGCGGCTGTACCTGTAAGAAATCCTTCACTGGTTGCATAGATTTTACCTTATCCTCCATTTTCTTTAATACCTCTTCTGCCTTAACACCAAATAAAATACCCTGCTGTAAAGGAGCATCCAATAATTTTGCCATGATCAGGTAAACCTTGTTCTTTTAACCAAGCATGCCTTCGAATCACAGATCCTGTAACTGCTGCTTTACAGGAAGCCTCTAATGAATCAAAACCACATTGCAGAGTATGTTTTCCCACTTGTTCAGCTGAATGCAATTAATCCTGCATTTCCTTGTACTCAGGATGTTCTGAGCTTGTAAGCATTTTCCGTTTTAACAGAGACATTAAATATTGTTGGTATTTAAGCATGTGAAACTGGCAATTTAAAGCCCTTACTGCTAAAGTTGCAGAAGTGTAAACTTTCTTCCCCCATCTGTCTAATGCTCTAGAATACCAGTCAGAGGGAACTGGATTTTTAGCCGTGGAAGCCTTTACCCCTTTGGGACCCTGGGAAATAGTTTCTGGGTCAGCAACAGTGTTTTTATAAAGAAATTTGTGAGAGTCAGGGAGTCTGTAGTACCTGTCTGGCTTGACTGGAGCAGGGGTCAAAGAATCAGGATTTAAACTGGATTCAGAGAACACATCATCCACAATATCTAACACTGGCGGAATAGCAAGGGGCCTGTGCTGAAGCAATAAAAGAAAGTCTCTGAGCCTTTTCTTGGATTCTGAATAATCCTGGCCCTCCCAGTAGAAATGCTCCCTCATGGTATGTAAAGTTTCCCCAAAAGAGTAATCCTCAGGGGGAGAGGCTGAAGGGATTGATTCTTCAGTATCAGAGTCCTCATGGGGGGGTAAGGAGTATCCCTGGTCTGAAGAGGAATCAGAAGAAATGGAAACCTGGTCAGAGGAATCATATTCTGTATCCTGCCTAGGCCTTTTATCAGGAGGGGGATGGGAACCCCTGATCAGAGTAATTAGGTCTTCAGCCATTTTGAGCATCTGTTTTTTTAGGCATGGGGGCCTGTCCAGGTGAATGCTGTACTTGCTTCTTTGTCTTTAATGGAGTTTTAGACTTGGTTGTTCTTTTGATGGTAAGCTGTGAAGGTCTGAAAACACCCTCAGAGGCCAATGCCTGCTCAGCGGCTCCGGATCCATCTGAGAGGTTAGTTTCCGTAGGCCCAATACTTTCAGTATCCAGAGACCTAGACATCTCCACATGAGAGTCGGAGGCGGCCTGTGGCTCTGAGGTAGCGGGTGTCAGGGGCTGCGAAAGTGCCTCACTGAGAACCGGCGACTGGCCTAGAAGAGGCTTCATCGTCAGTTTTGGACCTCGGAATCCTGTCCTTATCCTTGTCTTTGCGTTTTTTGTGTATTCCGGTCGTCAGTTGTTTCGACGGCATGGTATAACTAAACCTTCGGCCAAAGTAATGGCGAGCAAAGTCAAACCGACGTTTAATAGTGCAACTGTTAAATCTAGTACAAAACTGGCAACTAGTGACGTCGTGATCTGGGCCTAGGCATGGAATACAGTAAGAATGAAAATCCTTATGAGGTATTTGCTTCCCACAAGAAATACAATTATTAACTTTTACTGACATCGGTCTGAGGCAAGAAAAAGTTTCCCCAATGGGGTACTTAGCTTTACTGAAGACTTCGGTTCTGAAATTCGAATTCAAAATCCCAGGAGTCGGCCGACCGGCACTTGCAAACTGCTTTTGCTTCGGGCACCGCGCGGCAAGAAAGACTGAAGAAAATGGCGTCGGCTGCATCTTATATACCCCTGGCGCACTGACGTCAGGGAGGAAGCGACAGCAACCAACGCTGGACCAAGACTTTGGAACTCTGGCCGACTGCAGGACCGCCTGACGGCGGGATAACCCAAGTGTAATGACTGCAGCAGTGAAACACGATGAACATCTAACCATATCTTTTTTTTATGGTAGAGGAAGCTTACTTACCCTGGAGCAAAGGAAACCTGTCTGATCTGTTTACCTATAACTATGTGCCATTTAAGAGTAATAAAAGCACATGGTACAATAAACTAACCATATCTTTTTTTTTATGGCAGAGGAAGCCTTCTTACCCTGCAGCAAAGGAAACAGTACAGTTGTGTACACTTACCATAAATGTAGATGTTCAAGTGTATTCACTGTTGCAGTCATTACATTTGGGTAATCTGCTGGCAGATTGCCCTCAGTCAGCCTGTTTAACAAAGTCTTGGGTCCTGCGTCGGTTGCTGTCCCTTCTTCCATGACATCAGGGGTATAAAACATGCAGCCGACGCTATTACATCAGTTTTTCTTGCCCCAGATGTCAGGTGCCCCCCAAATGGGGAGCAAAATATATAAATATATATATATGTATATATATATATATATATATATATATATATATATATATATATATATATATATATATATATATATATTGTTTGTGTCTTTCGGCTTATCCCGGTTAGGGGTCGCCACAGCGGAGCTCCGGTCCGCTAATGATTGTCAGTAGATTTTTACAAAGGACCGCCCATTCACGCATGTCGCCACACAGAAGACGCTCTAACTGAGAATCGAACGGGCAATGTCTAACTGTGAGGCGACAACGCTACCGAAGCACCACTATCTATCTATATATATATATATATATATATATATATATATATATATATATATATATATATACATATATAGATATATATATATATAGAATAAAATACACAAAACATATATCTCCAAACAAACGCAAATACACCAAAAATGCTTATAAAGATAGTAACAGAAATGAGAGGTTGAGAGGTATAGTTAGAGGAAAAACAGGGGGCTGGAGGTAGGGTAACCAGGACTGCAACAGTGAGTACACTCGAACATCTACATTTATGTAGAGTGTACACAACTGTACTATGTTCTTCATGTTTCACTGTTGCAGTCATTACATTTGCAGTCATTACACCAGAATCCCAAAGCTATGGTTGGGAGGATGGATTTATACAGCATTAGAAGCAGCTATAAGGCCCTGCAAGACAGCAGTGGCAAAGCCTGCTCTGGATTTAGAGAAGAGAGATAAATGGTAATGTTTGGTGAATGTATGAACTGAGCTCCAGGTAGCTACTTCTAGAATGTCTCTGATAGGAACCCCTCTAAGAAAGGCTGCAGAAGTAGATGCAGCCCTTGGAATGAGATCTGATCCCTTTGGGGATAGGTTTACCATGGTGTATATAGCAGAAACAAATACAATGGCTTATCCATTTGGAAATAGTCTGCTTTGAAATAGCCTTTCCATCTGCCCCTGCAGCAAATGCCACCAGTAATTGTTCAGATTTTCTTAGAGATTTTGTCCTGTTTAAGTAGAATCTTAGTTGTCTGTGTACATCCAATGAATGCAGAATCTGCTCTCCCTTGTTCTGTGGATTTGGGAAGAAAGTTGGCATATGAATGGTCTGATTATGGGCCACACTAGATACCAATTTAGGCATAAAGGATGAACTGTTCCTGAGAGCCTCCCTGTCTGGGTAAAAAATAATGGAAGGCTCCACTGCCATAAGAGCCTGTAGTTTTGAAATCCTTCTAGCTGAAGTGACTGCTAAAAGAAAAGCTGTTTTCCAAGAGAGAAATTTTAGGTCTGCAGTAGCAGCTGGCTCAAAAGGAAGTAGAGTGAGTTTTTCCAAAACAAAACTGAGATCCCATGCAGGAGTTGGTGCTCTCCTGGGAGGTCTCAAATTTTTGGCCCCTCTGAGGTACTGCTTTAGCAGAGGATGAGAAGAGGGGAGGCTCTGTGTTTTAATGAGCTGAAATGGCAAAGGCATGTATTTTTATGGAAGAAAAAGATAGGCCCTTGTGAAGCATCTCAGTTAAGTATTGCAGAATCTGAGGAATACTGGGCATTGCTGTGCTTATTCCTTGTGCTTGGTTCCAAGCACAGAATCTTTTCCATTTGTCAGTATAAGATTTTATAGTACTAGGCCTTCTAGCTTCCAAAATGATATCCATCACATGTTTACTGAAAGATGTAACTGGTGAAATTAGTTGATTAGCCATGCTGCAAGATTCAGAGTTTGGAGCTGAGTGTGCAGAATTTGATAGTTCTGCTGAGGCAGGTACCACGGAGGAAAGTGCGACATATTGCGCAGGAGTGGGTACCAGTGTTGGTGAGGCCAGTCTAGAGCAATCAGAATCATTTTTGGTTTTTCCTGTCTGACATTTAGTAAGACCTTGGAGAGCAGAGGCAGAGGGGGGAAGGCATAGACTGATAGGTTTTTCCAGCTGAAGGATAGAGCATCCACTTTCCAAGCTTTTTTGTGATGAATTCTTGTGCAGAATTTGTCCAACTGATAGTTTTGGGGTGAGGCAAAAAGATATATGTCTGGGCTCCCCCATTTGCATGTCAACATGCTGAAGATTTGTGGATCCAGTTTCCATTCGTGTGGGTCCATAAGATTTCTGCTTAGTTCATCTGCCAGAGTATTTTGCTTTTCTGGCAGGAATTGAGCTTGTAGATGTATTTGATAAGTCAAGGCCGTGTTCCACAATGCCATGGCTACTATGCAAAAGGGGTAGGAATGGGTACCCCCCCCCTGCTTGTTTATGTACCACATGACTGTGGTGTTGTCTGTCTTTATCAGTAGTTGTCCTGGATGAAGATAGTCCTTGAAGGCTGTCAGAGCGTTCTGTACAGCTAGCATCTCTTTCTGATTGATATGTAGGTGCATTTGATTTGAGCTCCATTGGCCGTGAATGCATCTCCCTGCCAGATGCGCCCCCCCAAGCATAATCTGATGCATCTGTAGTCAGGGTTTGGGCAGCAGGGGGTGGAATGAATGACAGTCCCTTGTTTTGGTGGCAGGCCTCTGCCCACCATAGGAACTCTAGTTGCAGGCAAGGAATGATAGGAATCATTGTTTCCAGACTGTGACAATGTTGACCCCATAATCTTTTTAGGTACCATTGAAGTTTCCTCATATGCAGTCTTGCATATGAAATTAGAAGAATGCAGGAGGCCATGAACCCCAAGGCCTGCAGCATTTGTCTTGCAGTTAGCTGGGTTTTTGTGGCCACCTGTTTGAAGTAAGTCATCAATTGATTTTGTTTTTCTGGCATAAGGTAAGTCATCTGGGCAGTTGTATTCAAGCTTGCACCCAGGAATGTAATTATTTGAGAGGGTTTTCTGTTTTGTCTTTTCGGCTTTTCCCGGTTAGGGGTCGCCACAGCGGAACTCTGGTCAGCTAATGATTGGCAGTTGATTTTTATGGTGCCGAGTTGCCAGCCTGACGCCCAACCTTCAGCGAAGGCACACCCATTCACGCATGTCTTTCGAAGGCCACTCGACCACGGGGAGGACATGCAGACTCCACACAGAAGGCACTCCAGCCATGAATCGAACAGGAGAACCTCTTGCTGTGAGGTAACAACGCTACCGCTGTACCACCATTTATGGTGTAGCCTAGACAAGTTAGAAGCCTTTTTACAAACGCCAGATGTTTTAGAAGAGTGTCCTTGTTTGCTGCCTGAATTAGACAATCGTCCAGGTATGGATAAATTTGAATATTTCTTTGCCTGCAAAATGCAATTACTGGTGCCAGGCACTTTGTGAAGACCCTGGGCACAGTAGATAAGCCAAAGGGCAGTGCAGAGAACTGGTAATGCAAATAGCCTGCTTTGAAGTGGAGGTATCTTCTGCAAGATTCCCTGATTGGGATATTCATGCAGGTAAGCCTCTTTTAAGTCTAGAGTTACCAACCAGTCATCCTTGCCTAGCATAGGTAGCAACTGTTGGAGAGTCAGCATCTTGAATTTTGGAATGTCCAGAAATGTATTTAGAATGGATAAGTCCAGAATTGGATGCCATGATTTGTCTTTTCGGGGTACCAGGAAAAGTCTTGAATAAAAACGTTGTCCTTTTTCCTTTTCTGGTACTGGTTGAATAGCCCCCATATTCATGAGGGACATAACTTGTTTCTGGGCCTCTGCCCACTGATTTGGAGGCAGATCTGGCCATCCATTTGGAATTGGCAACATGTGGAAATGAAATCTGTATCCCTGAGATACTATATTTAAAACCCATTTGTCCTGGGTAATCAGTTGCCAGTTTCATGCATGAAGTGCCAGTTTTCCCCCCACAGGGGAGGCCAAAAGATAAGTGCTTGGTGATTGCAGTGGAAAGTCATTGAGACTGTTTACCGTAGGAGGGTGCCTTGTTGGTTCCAGATTTGGAGGTGGAGGCACCCCATTGCTTTGTTCTATAAGTTCCTTGCGACTGAAACCTGGAGCCTTTGGAATGTGTGGGTTTTACCTGAGCTGCTCTAGTGGGTACTGGAAAGGACCAGTTCTTAGTAGGCCAGTGCCTACTGAACCTGGGTGGCTGCACTTGTAGGAAATCTTTCACAGTTTGCATAGATTTAGCTTTATCTTCCACTTTTTCAAAACTTCTTCAGCCTTATTACCAAATAGACTGTCCTGTTGTAAAGGAGCATCCAACAATTTTGCTTTAACATGGTCATGCAGATTTTGCTTCTTGAGCCAAGCATGCCTTCTTATCACAGATTCAGTTACAGCAGCCCTGCAAGAGGCCTCCAAGGCATCAAAACCACATTGCAAAGTATGTTTTCCAACTTGCTCAGCTGAATGCAATAAATCCTGCAACTCTATTTTCCACACAGTCAGAAATCAACATAATTTTCTGTTTAAGTAAACCTATGACATACTGTTGATATTTAAGCATATGAAATTGACAGTTTAAAGCCCTGATTGCCAAGGTTGCAAACGTGTAAACCTTCTTACCCCATTTATCCAGCGCCCTGGAATTTCTCTCAGAAGGGGTAGGATTTTTTAACAGTAGAAGCCTTAACGCCCTTGGAACCCTGAGAAATGGATTCAGGGTCAGCAGTAGGGTTTTTAAAGAGGAATTTGTGGGAGTCAGGAACCCTGTAATATCTGTCTGGCTTACTAGGAGCTGGAGGCAGGGAATCAGGAGTCATACTGGACTCTGAGAAAACATCATCAACAATGTCTAGAACATGAGGTATAGCCAAAGGCCTATGCTGAGGAAGAAGAAGGAAATCCCGAAGTCTCTTTTTAGATTCTGAGAAATCCTGACTCTCCCAGTGAAAGTGTTCCCATAAGGTATGCAAACTTTCTCCAAAAGAAAAATCCTCAGGAGAAGCAGAAGGGATGGAATCTTCTGCATCAGAGTCCTCATAAGTGGGAATAGACAAGTTCTGATCAGAAGAGGAGTCAGAAGAAATAGAAACCTGATCTGAAGAATCATAGTCAGTGCCTTGCCTAGGCCTCTTAGCAGGAAGGGGATGGGTACCCCTGATTAAGGTAATTAAATCCTCAGCCATTTTGATCATTTGTTTTTTAAGCATTGGGGCCTGTACACGTGGCCCAAGTGTGTTTTTTTTTTAGACAGAGACGTAGTTTTTGGCCTTAGATTTGAAGATGGCATTAGTTTAATATACAAATCTTTAGGCCTGAAAACCCCCTTAGAAGCCGGTGCCTGCTCAGCGGCTCCGGACCCATCTAAGGTAGAGACATCCGCGGGTTCAATACTTAAAAGTATCTCACAGCATACCAGACTCAGAATGGGTCTCAGTAGAGGCCTGCGAATCAAAAGTTGCGGGTATCAGGGGCTGCGAAAGCGCCTCACTGAGTACCAGTGAACCATAGACTGGCTTAGGAGAAGCTTCGTCGGTTTTGGACCTCGACGGTCTGTCCCTGTCTTTTTCTTTGCGTTTTTTAGGTATTCCAGTAGTCGGACTGCTAACCGACATTTCCTGATAGTTAAATCTCGAGCCAAAATATTTAGAAGCAAAAATATACCGACGTTTAATAGTGCGTTGATTAAATTTAGCACAAAACCGACAGCAAGGCACGTTGTGGTCAGGGCCTAGGTAAGGAATACAGTACAAATGAAAATCTTTATGAGGTATTTGCTTCCCACAAGTAATACATTTATTAACTTTTACTGATATCGGTAAGGAGCAAGAAAAAGTTTCCCCAACGGGGTACTTAGCTTTTAGTTGAAGACTTTGGTTCTGAAACTCGGAAATGAAAATTTCAGACCGGCACTTGTGAACTGCTTCTGCTTCGGGCACCGCGCGGCAAGAAAGACTGATGTAATGGCATCGGCTGCATGTTTTACACCCCTGACAACCTGACGTCATGGAAGAAGGGACAGCAACCAACGCAGGACCCAAGACTTTATTAATCAGGTCGACTGAGGTCAACCTGCCAGCAGATTACCCAAATGTAATGACTGCAAAAGTGAAACACGAAGAACATCTGTTTGATCTGTTTACCTACACCTATGTACCATTTAAGAGTAAACTACTACTACCAGTGAACATCAAGAATGGGCTAAGTGAATGCTCTTCAAAGAAAATGACAGAAGTAAGTTATCACCAATTAGGAACAACAAGGACAGGGAACCAACAGAGACTACTGCCTAGTTAGAATCACTTTTCATTGCTTCTGTTAAACTTCTTCCTTAATGAAAATGTTGGTCATTATTTCCTACACCTTAATAGTTTGTGGCAAAAAGTACAGTTTTGTATCTACCATAAATGTAGATGTCCGATAGGAATGCATCTGCAGTCCTTACAAATGGGTTGTCCTGTCGTCAGGCAGCCCTTCGGTCGGCCGGATTCCAAAGTCTGGGTCTGGCCTCGGCTGGTGTCGCACTTCACCCGACGTCATAGCTGCAGTTCTTCGGGTATAAAGGCATCAGCCGACGCCATTTTCCTCAGTGTTTCTTGACCCAGATGCCAGGTGCCCTCTTGGAAGGCTAAATTTGGATAAATGCCAATGTTTCCAAATAGCAGAGAGCAAACACAAAAAATAAGCATGTATGTACATATACACAAACAAATACACCATAATAGATCCCCCCCAGCTAGCTATAAGATGGCCAAATACCCTAGGAGTACCACAGAGGGGAAGGCGGGTGGGTAATCCTGACTGCAGATGCATTCCTATCGGACATCTACATTTATGGTAGATACAAAACTGTACTATGTCCTTCAAGGATGCATCTGCAGTCCTTACAAATGGGTAGAATACCATAGCTAAACTAGGGGAGGAGGAAGAAGAAATTATGGTGTAGTTAGGATCCCTTGCAAAACAGCAGTGGCAAACCCTGCTCGGGATCTAGAGTATAAAGGTAAGTTATAATGCTTGGCAAATGTATGCACGGAGGTCCAAGTAGCAGCCTCTATAATGTCCTTGGTAGCCACTCCTCGTAAGAAAGCTGTGGTAGTGGCTGCAGCCCTTGTAGAGTGAGGCCTGATGTTCTCTGGAGTTTTCTTTCCATGGTAGGAGTAACAAAATCTAATGCAATTTCCTATCCACTTGGAGATTGTCTGTTTTGAAATTGCTTTTCCTTCCCTTCCTGTTGCATATGCTACCAGTAGCTGGTCAGTTTTTCTATTGACCTTGGTCCTGTCCAGGTAGTAGCGTAACTGTCTATGTACATCCAAGGTATACAACAGTCTTTCTCCCCTGTTCTGTGGGTTGGGGAAGAATGTAGGTAGGTGGATAGCCTGATTTAAAGATACTCTGGATACCACCTTAGGCATGAATGTAGGATTTGTTCTCATGGACACTATCTTGATGGAAGATCAGGAAGGGTTGCACTGCCATTAATGCCTGTAGTTCAGATACCCTTCTTGCTGAAGTGATTGCCAGCAGGAAAGCAGTCTTCCATGATAAGTATTGTAATTCTGCTGTTGCTGCTGGTTCGAAAGAAGGAAGTGTCAATTTTTCTAGCACAAAGTTCAAGTCCCATGCTGGCAATGGTGGTTTCCTAGGAGGTTTTACATTTTTAATTCCTCTCAGAAACTGCCTAAGCAGAGGATGCGAGAAGACAGAAGGATCCGAGCTGTATTCTGCAGAAATAGCTGACGCATGTATCTTGATGGAAGAATAGGACAGGCCTGTGTGGAAGAGCTCTGCCAAGTATTCCAGGATGCTGGCTATGTTTACCTGTGATACATCTTCTCCCTTTGCAGCACTCCAAATGAGATATCTTTTCCATTTTGCCGCATAATTTTTCCTTGTTGAGGGTCTGCGAGCCTCAAGGATAATGTCCTTAACCCTTTGTGATAAATTTGGGTTAATTGATTTTATGTAATGTTCCAGGCAGTCAGCTGCAGAGTTTTCAGGTTTGGATGCAGGATGTTGTAGTTGTTCTGTGTTAACAGCAATGGAACCAGGGGTAGTGTCCACATTTGTTCCCGAGACATGCTCCTTAGTAATGGGAACCAATGTTGTCTTGGCCAGTCTGGAGCTATCAGAATGATCCTTGGACGGTCCTCTTTGATCTTCAATAGCACCTTGTGCATCAAAGGAAGTGGTGGGAATGCATATGCTGTCAGATTTTTCCAACTGAAAGATAGGGAGTCCACCTTCCAAGCAAGGGGGTGGTACGTCCTTGTGCAGAATTTCTTTAGCTGGTGATTGCGTGGGGATGCAAATAAGTCTATTTGTGGGAGTCCCCATTTTCTTGTGATGTCCTTGAAGATGTCCGGATGCAGCATCCATTCGTGAGCATCCGTGGTAGTCCTGCTTAATATGTCTGCTAGAATGTTTTCTTTTCCCGGTACAAACATTGCTTGTAACTGAATGTTGCAGCTCAGAGCCACATTCCATAGGTCCAGTGCCATCCGGCATAGAGGGTATGAATGTGTGCCTCCCTGTTTGTTGATGTACCACATTACTGTTGTATTGTCTGTCCTTATCAACTGACCTTCTTGGAGAAATGGTCTGAATGTCTGGATTGCCAATTTTACTGCCAGCATTTCCTTTAGATTTATGTGTAGGTGTAGCTGGTCTTGAGCCCACAAGCCTTGTATGCACTTGTCCTGCATGTGGGCCCCCCAACCAAGGTCTGAGGCGTCCGTCGTGATGGTTTGGCTTGGTTGACTGCTGTAGAAGGGCAATCCTGTGTTTGACTGACAGGCCTGAGCCCACCATAGGAACTCTTGCTTCAGGCATGGGATTATTGGAATTTTGGTTTCTAGGCTGTGCTTGTGTTGAGACCATAAATTCTTTAGGTACCACTGTAGCTTTCTCATATGTAGTCTGGCATGAGGGACCAGTATTATGCAGGATGCCATGAAGCCGAGGGCTTGCAGTACTTTTCTTGCTGTTAGATGGTTCTGTTTTGTTAATGCCAAGAAGTAGAGAGGTAGTTGCTCTTGCTATTCTACAGTTAGGAATGCCATTTGCTTTGATGTGTCCAGTTCTGCACCCAAAAAGGTTATTCTTTGGGATGGTATCAGCCTTGACTTTTTTAAATTGACTGTATATCCCAGGGCCTGTAGCAGGTAAATGACTCTTTGTAAGTCTTTTGTTAGCTTGTTTTTGTTGTCCGCTTGTATCAGGCAGTCGTCCAGGTAGGGGTAAATTTGGATTCCCTGAAGCCTGCAATGAGCAATTACTGATGCCAGGCATTTCGTGAACACTCTGGGCGCAGTAGATAAGCCAAAGGGCAATGCTGAGAATTGATAATGCTCTGATCCTGCAAGAAATCTGAGGTATCTTCTGCAATTTGGTCGTATGGGGACGTGCAGGTATGCCTCCTTGAGATCTAGAGTTACCAGCCAAGACTCCTTGCCCAGCATGGGAAGAAGCTGCTGTAGAGTCAGCATTTTGAATTTTGGAACAATGAGAAATGTGTTTAAAGCGGACAAGTCGAGAATAGGCCTCCATTTGTTCTCTTTTCTTGGTACCAGGAAGAGTCTGGAGTAAAATCCTTTCCTTGCTCCATAGATGGTACCTTTTCCACAGCTCTCATCCTTAATAATTGAGATATTTGTTTTAGAGCTTCTGTCTTTTGATTTGGAGGTAGGTTTGGCATTCCTCTCTTCCCTGGTAGGGTATGGAAGTGGAACCTGTATCCTTGGTCTATTGTCTGTAAAATCCACTTGTCTCTTGTGATGTAATGCCAGTTTATTGAGAATAAGGCTAGCCTTCCGCCTAAGGGTGCTTCTAGTTGTTCCCTGGTAGGCGGTGCCAGAGCCAAGTCACTGTGATTGTCCTGTTGCAGTGGTGGTGGCTGTGTCTGTGCCTCGCTGGTTGTTACCCTGCCACTGGCGCCCCTGTAGGCACCCCTGGATTGGTTTCTGCCTCTTGATCGCCTACTCCTGCCTCTCTCTGCTTTAGAGGAGTCTGGCAAGCACCAATTTTTGGAGGGCCAATTCCTGCTAAACCTTGGAGGTTGGACCTGTAAGAAATCTTTCACTGTTTGTACAGATTTTGCCTTCTCCTCCATCTTCTTCAGTACCTGTTGTGCAGGAGAACCAAATAAATTGGCCTTGTCCATGGGAGCATCTAACAGTTTTGATTTGACATGGTCCGGTAAGGCCTGCTCTTTCAACCAGGCATGCCTTCTGATAACCGTGCCAGTCATGGCTGATCTAAAGGAAGCCTCCAGTGCATCACAGCCGCATTTTAAAGAATGGTTACTAACTTGCTGAATGTTATGTACCATTTCCTGAACATACTTCTTATCAAAAGGTTCATCAGAGGACAATTTTTTAGTTAACTGGTCAAGCATATATTCTTGATATTGTATCATATGAAATTGACAGTTCAAGGCCCTAGCTGACAGAGTAGCAGAAGTGTAAACTTTTTTACCCCATCTCTCTAAGGATCTGGATTCCCTTTCAGAGGGGAGAGGATTTTTAGCAGAGGTAGTTGCTACAGCCTTAGGCCCCTGGGTGATAGTCTCGGAATCTGCAAAAGGAGCCTTGTATAAATGGTGATGTGTGTCCGGGACCCTGTAGTACCTATCGGGCTTAGCAGGGGCCGGAGGTAATGAATCAGGAGCAGTACAAGCATCATTAAATGCATCATCTACAACAGAAAGAACTGGAGGTATAGCTAAAGGCCTATGTTGTGGTAAATGTAAAAAGGTTCTAAGCCTTTTCCTGGAGTCTGAAAAATCTTGGCCCTGCCATTGAAATTGTTCCCTCATAGCATGCAAGGTTTCCCCAAAGGAAAATTCCTCAGGTGGAGAGGCAGAAGGGATGGACTCTTCAGCATCAGAGTCTTTGTAAGGGGAATAAGGAGCCTCTGGAGGGTCTGTATTTTCTGAGTCATCAGAGGAATCATCTGTGGACACTGGCTCAGGGGGCTCTGCTCTAGGCCTCTTTTCTGGAGGTGGTTGAGAGGCCCTATCTGGGTGAGGTTGGGATCCCCGGATTAAAGAAATAAGATCCTCTGCCAAGGTAAGCATTTGGGAACTAGAGCTGGGCCTGTGAGAGGGTGTCTTAACAGGCACAGTTTTTGTAGCTTTGGCTGCTTTAGCCCTGGCAAAGGCCTTAATGGACATGGCTGCAGGAGGCCTAGCAGCTCCACGTGCAGGAGTTGAGATATCCAAGGGGATAGTGTCAGATAATTCCTGAGAAACCGCAACCGCAGGTTGGATTTCTGAAGCCGATTCCACCAGGTTTGAAGAGGCCTCGGTAGAAGGCATGTTTTCGGCTGAAGGAAGAACCGCTTGCTCGGTTTCAGCCGAAACCGAGACAGTCGCGGTTGGCTTAACCGCGGTTTTGGCCGAAACCGCGGACCGCGAGTGTCGGTCCTTTTCCTTGCGTTTTTTGGATGATTGTGAAGTCGGAGGATCCGACGGCATAATATAAGCAAAATCAGAGCCAAAAAACTGCTCAGCAAATTCCGACCGACGTCTAAGTGTCCGTCGGTTAAAAGAAGCACAGGCTAGACAAGCTGCGACGTCGTGGTCTGGGCCTAAACAAGGTAAGCAGTAAGAGTGGAAATCTTTATGAGGTATTTGTTTCCCACAAGTTAAACAATTATTCACTTTTTCTGACATTGGCTGAAGCAAGAAAGAGTCCCCAACGGGGTACTTAGCTTTTTAGAAGTCTTCGAAGTAGTATTCGGTAGTAGTAATCTCTGGATCTGACCGACCGGCACTTGCGAACAGCTTCTGCTTCGGGCGCCACGCGGCAAGAAAGACTGAGGAAAATGGCGTCGGCTGATGCCTTTATACCCGAAGAACTGCAGCTATGACGTCGGGTGAAGTGCGACACCAGCCGAGGCCAGACCCAGACTTTGGAATCCGGCCGACCGAAGGGCTGCCTGACGACAGGACAACCCATTTGTAAGGACTGCAGATGCATCCTTGAAGGACATCATGTTCACCAACCATTTGTAAAAGCACTTCTCAATGACATTCCTAATCAGTCCTTAATGTAAGACAGGAAATATTCTTGGAGGTATTTCCTGCCTTAGAACCTCACAAATAGAAACACAATTGTTTGTACATTCATAATGTACAAAAAATGCTCACGTCTACTGCAGCATCCAGAAACAAAAACAAATGAAATGTGGGGTTTAACTGACACCTAAGCAGGGAAGTGCCAGTTTTTAGCTGGTCATTACTTTATTTAGTTTGTTTACAAGAGTAGTACACTGATAATAACAGACCATCTGCAGACACAGCCTGGGTAAATAATTAAGGGTCCTGATAGAGAGATGAAAAGTCACTAAGCAAAGGAGAGTAGTAGTGCTGAAACTGAATTCATCCTCAAGTCTTGGTGAGTACCTTCACGAGGTGGACCCTGTTTTCACAAAACCTCAAAAACGCGAGACTGATATATATATATATATATATATATGTATGTATAGACTGTATTTTTATAGCATATATCATGGACAGAAGTAAATCAAAAATAAAAATAAGATAGCTGGGTGCACAAGACCCAGGATAAAAAAAGTGCCCAGTCCTGGTAGGCGCACTGGTGTCAGGACTGGAAAAAATGACAGTGTAGAATCCTCAAAATACAGAAACATTCCCACAATGGGGCCAGGCCAGGCTCAGGGGGAAGATGGCCTCCCTGTTGTAGAAGGAATTATCAGTTCACAAAAACGACAAAAACTGATTGGCCAAAGAAGAGCCATAAAGACGACAGAATGGACTACTCAGAATAAGAAAGAAATTATGTATTGTTACTATTATGCAAAAAGACCAGAATTTCCAGACACAAGATATACAAAACAATTAAGAGAGAAATTAGAGGAAAGAAAAATACTTCCGCAGGAAAAACTATCAGAAGCTTCAAATAAAAATTTACTTTCATTAATGCAACATATTTTTGAAAAACAGTATATAGATCAAGAAATTTTGATCTGTTTGGAAAAAGAAGCATCTGAGGAAGTGAGAAAATATAAACAACAAAACCTAGAGATATTTGAAAAATATAAAAAAGAAATTGGGACATAGGAAAGAAAGAGATTTGATATGGTGTAATATTTATGCAAAGGAGAAAGCCAAGTTAACTAATATAGAGAAGGCAGTCTCAAAGATATTCAAAGAGAAATACAGGCAAAGGCATCCTGATATGGAGCATTTCACAATAAAAAGATTAAGAGCACAAAGATAGAATGTAGAAAAGACGATTAGTAAAACAGAAGTTAAAGAAATATAAGTTGAAGTTATGGAGTGCTTGCAAAGTGAAGGATTTAATCTAGAAGGTCTAAAACAGACTACATATCACAGCAAGATGGAGCGAGTCTCCAGAAGAAGGAAAAGCAAGAAGATCAGGAGACACGTGAAGAAGAAATATGGACAGGGAAAAGAAAAAGAAATTAATATGGTGTAATATTTATGCAAAGGAGAAAGCAAAACTAACCAATACAAAAAGAGCAGCACCAAAGATATTTGAAGAAAAATATAGGGAAAGGAATCCAGGTATGGAAAACTTTACAATACAAAAAATAAGAAGACTAAGAGGAAAAGTAGAAAAAGAAATTAGTAATGGAGAAGTCAAAGTAATAGCAATTGAGGTTATGGAACAGCTGCAAAGAGAAAGATTCAGTGTAGTAAATAGAGTACAGAAAGCACCACAACAGGATAGAGCAATGGATATCCAAATTAAGGGAAAGTCAGTGGAACAGGAAGCAATTGGTCAGGTGCCATACCAAGATATTTTGGAGCCTTCCACAGGAAACCAGTATAAATGTTCATTTGAAGCTAGACAGCAAGGAAAGGAACAGGAAACTGTAAACTCTGATGCAGTCAATGTTAAGGACTGATAGGCCAGTGAGTTCCCATATGACAGAACAGATGACACAGGATGAAATTGAAGAGAATGTGCCACAGGAAGATTCTATAGAACTTTCTACAGAATGTCCGCAGGAAACGGAAAACAAGAGATGTGCCCTCAGTATGGAAGAAAATGAGTTACAAGAAGAGTTTTTTTGATTTAATAGACAAAGAAATATATATCAAGATCAATGAGAAAAATAGACTGCAGAAGGTTAATAAAACCCGAAAAGTCAGAAGCTTGATAAAACAAATTAACACAGTAATTAAGACTGTCCATAGAGTCCCATGCGATATAACAGAAGTAAACAGAATATATTACTGTGCTGCTAAAGTAATAACTGATAAAGTTCTACCACAGGAACACAGGGCAGCGAGGGAAAAGAAGGGGTGAAAGCAAATACCATCATGGAAATATCGAATAGAGAAAACTATAAAGCAGCTAAGACAAGAAGTGTCACTGTTAGAAGATTACAGAAGAGGGAATTGATCAACCAAAATACTAAGAAAGATAGATGTGATAAAAGCAATGCGCAGTATTAGAACAGACCAGGATCTATTAAGTACTATTGGGGATAACAAACTAAAAAATTCAAAACAGGCAGAAAGACTTAGAAGATATGAAGATAAATATAAGGGAAAAGCACAGAATAACCAATTTATTGATGACCCAAAAAAGTTTTACATAGAATTGGTAAATAAGGTAAAAGGAATTGAAAGACCGCCAAAAAAAGAGGAAGTAGATACATTTTGGAGAAGTACCTATGAAGATCCTGTGGAACATAACATGGATAAATAAATGGAATGAAGACGTAAAAGAAAGAATAAGAAGTTTAAAGGTACAGGATATAAAATGGGATGAAATAACAGCCAGAGAGATTGAAACAAAGTTGAGAAAAGCCTCTAACTGGAAAACTGCAGGCCCAGATGCAGTACCTAACTTTTGGCTTTTCTGAATGTGAGGCAGGATAGAGGAATGGTGAGGATGCAAGGAGTAGAGGTGGTGAAGGTGGATGAGTTTAAATACTTGGGATCAATAGTTCAGAGTAATGGTGAGTATGGAATAGAGGTGAAGAAGGGAGTACAGGCAGGATGGATTGGGTGGAGAAGAGTGTCAGGAGTGATTTGTGACAGACGAGTACCAGTAAGAGTGAAAGGGAAGGTCTACAGGAGGGTAGTGAGACCAGCTATGTTATATGGGCTGGAGACAGTGGCACTGACAAAAAGGCAGGAGTTTGAGCTGGATGTGGCAGAGTTAAAGATGTTAAGATTTGCATTGGGTGTGACGAGGGTGGACAGGATTAGGAATAAGTATATTAGAGGGTCAGCCTAGGTTGGAAGGTTTGGAGACAAAGCCAGAGAGGCAAGATTACGTTGGTTTGGACATGTGCTGAGGAGGGATGCTGAGTATATTGGGAAAAAGATGCTACGGATGAAGCTACCAGGTAACAGGAAAAGAGGAAGGCTTAAGATAAGATTTATGGATGTGGTGAGAGAGGACATGCAAGTGGTTGGTGTGACAGAGCAAGATGCAGAGGACAGCAAAAAATGGAAACAGGTGATCTGCTGTGGTGACCCCTAACAGGAACAGCCGAAAGAAGATGATGATACCATAGATAATTAGAGGGAACCTGTGCATGAGATAAAGCATTTAGGAGCAGTACTGAGATAAATTTTCTTTCTCCTATCCATAGATCTAAGATGAGCTTAAAAGTGGACAGAGATGAACTTTGTTTTATGTGGATGGGGAGTCTGTTGCAAAGAAGTGGTATCCCTTGGAAAATATGCCTTTTCTTCCAAACCAATAAATCAATGTTGCAGAAGAGGTTTAGATCCCTAGAATGAACATTTCTGAACTTGCTGATGGGCAGTAAATTCATCAGTAATGGGTTGGAGGATGCCTTGTATGCCATACACAGGTCACCTCTTAGCATTCTGTAGGATACATAGTATAGTGGCAGGGCTGTGAGTCGGTTAATGTAGGACATGCTGTTTAGGCTTTGTATCCTTTTAGTAAGGTATCTCTGTGGACACTGCAGTTGCTGCATGTGTCTAGACAGACATATGTCAAAAGGGGCATTACATTCAATGATTGTGTCCCTTTACTTAACCCTCATTAGGCCAATGAGGTACCTAGATCTTATAAGATGTGCAATATAGAAGGACTTTCTTACAACAAAAGACACATGTTGGTCAAAAGTTAGGTGAACATGCACTCAAGTTCCGAAATTCCAACCAACTGGGTCAACTTTTAGGGGCATATTATCAATATAGTAGTGCCCTGGGGTACATGACTTCCCAAAGGATACAGTAATGCATTTTTTTGGCATTCAGTTTCAGATCATGATTTTGACACTGGTTATTTTGCCCAAGTCATTTGGGGATTCAATGACTGCTCCTAGCTTGCTGTCATCTGCAAACACAGTCAGCCAGAGCCCTTTGGTACTGGCTTTTACTTCAGAAAAGTAGATGCCGAACAGGAGAGGTCTCAGCACAGAATCCTGGGGGACTCCACTGGTGAATGGTCTCTGTAGAAGTAGCTTCCCCTAATTTTGATTATTTGTGTCCTATCTATGAGCAAGTTGGCAATCCACTGGGTGACACAGATTTTATTCCCTGTTTATTTAGCTTTACTATTTTTTAATTTTTGTCAGTGGCTTCCATGACCCAACACCCTGCTCTAGCTACCTGCATTCAAGAGATTTAAAAGGAAGTAACACATCACTTTAGTTTTAAAAAAGAAAAGGTTCATTTTGAGGGAAAATTGGTATTTTTGGAGAAGGAAAAAAAAAAGAGAAAGAAAACTAAATACAGTTTCAGTTCCAATGCAACAAGGGCCTGGAATCCAGATACATCTTTCTGAATTACTAGGGGAAAAAGCATTTTTTAATAAGAAAAATGAACTCTTCTATGAGATATGACTCAGCAGTGACACTGTTAACTAACTACCATGAAACGGCAGCCTCTCAAGAAACGTAGTTCCCAGTAAAAGGAATCAAATGAATACTGCTTCAAGAAGACTTTGTAAAATAGGGTACAGAACAGCACAACAGTGACAGTCTACCCCTTAAAAACATACATGTTTTAATTAACAGGATCATTACTGCAGTAAAACTTCTTACATATATGATCAGCCACATCACTGTTCTCCTTCCAAACTGACTTCAGAGCTGCTGGATATCTCCAGAACAGAGATGGGATCCTCTCCATGCCAGGAATACCAGTGGGCTGCTAAGCAAAAAAGGAAGAGCGGCTAATGCTACCTTTTTTTTTTAAAGAAGTCAGTAAAAAGTAAGTCTTGAGGGGATACCAAGACTTAGTAGAGTAGTCAAAGGAAGGACCTGCCAAATGACTTCAGGTACCCTGAAAATGAGACACAGATAGGTGCAGAAGGGTCATTCCATCTTCTTCTTCATCTATAAGTTAGCTATGGCAGCTGATCCTACAAACAAAAAGTCTGAAGAACAGGGAGTTGGTAGGGGCAGTCTATACTGCAGCACTGACCCTGTTATTTAATTATGTATTATTTTTATAGTAAGTGTACCCACAAAAAATGCTTTGTTCTGCAGTAGAATTTGTCACTTAGACAAAGTGTACTAAATCAGTTTGTTAACATCTGGACAGCCCAACTTCAGCCTCCATGCTCTCTAAACCATAGTGGCAAACCCTGTCCTGCTCCTTGACTGTATATCCAATCTGCAATGTATATGGAAAAAGTCTAAACTGTGATCGAGGTGGCTATTTCACAAATGCTACGAGCTGATACATTTCTGAAGACAGTTACGATGGTAAGAAGCTGCTTCAATAGAATCTGCTCTCACTTGCCATTCTAGTCCTTAGCTATGACAATGTAATTAGCTAGTCATTAAGCTAAAGTTTTTTTTATACGTTTTCTTGTTTGCCCAGCATATAAGAAACAAAGAGCTGATCTATTTGACTAAATCATTTTGCTCTCTCAGTGCAATGTCCTAAATTCATGTGCACACCCATAAAAAACAATATCCTTTAAACTTTGCTCTGAGGTCAGGGGAAAGACAACTGGCAAATGAAATGTCAGATTTACTACTAATGCAGAGACAACTTTTGGCATAATGGAAGAGGTGGCTCAGAGAGTTACCACATCTTTGTGAAAATCTGTATATAGTTCCTCACATATCAAGGTCTACAGCTTACAGATTCTACTGACAGAGACAAAGTGCATAAGGAACAGGGTTTCAGCAAAGCAGAAATGTCAGAGCTGTCAAAGGTCTGGTTAAATAGGGGGTAAAGGACAGTTTTTCCATTACAAGTTCAGGTCTTGAGAAAGACTAAGGGGTCTTCTGTGTACCAGGTAAGAGGAGAACTGCCTTCAAAAACCGTTTGAAGTGTTGATGAGTGTTAAGTAAGATAACATGGAAAGATCCATGGGGAAGCAGAGTGCAACATCTGGAAAAAGCACTTGAAATGGTGCATAAGACACACCATTCTCCAAAAGCTCAATCACGTATATCAAAATAGATACTGGGTCAGTAGAAAGCTCTAGCCAATTACCAGAACACCAAAGTAGTTCTTCCATTTAACAAGTTAAGGCTACCCAATGCTAGGCTTCCTGGCCTCATGAAAAATGTATCCCTTATCTGTGGAGAAGTGGTCCTTGAATGTGGACTAGGCTAAAACCATCCATGCTGCTAAGAATTTCTAGATTTGCACTTCCTAAG
Organism: Protopterus annectens; assembly: GCF_019279795.1. Taxonomy (NCBI): domain Eukaryota; kingdom Metazoa; phylum Chordata; order Ceratodontiformes; family Protopteridae; genus Protopterus; species Protopterus annectens. Next base: position 666,039,897 of record NC_056729.1, read on the forward strand.
CCAGGTCTACTAGCACTGAAGGATAACACCTCAACTATCATTTAGGCAACCAGAATCTGATTAGCAACTCAGGCATCTGCTGGAGCTGGCATGAAGAAGATAAATGATCAGGCTTGGTCTTCTCAACTCTCTTCGGGCAAGGTAATCTGCAGGCAAGCTGAGACAGCAGAAGCACAAACATTTATGATGGAATAAGAAAGACCCTGTTCAAACATGTGTGAAAAGTAAAGTGGTACTGAACTGATGCTTGCTTGAGCTGATACGGTATGACGGCCATAACACCAGGCAGAAAATCTTTTCCATTTTGCCATGTATAATTTTCTGGTGTCATCTCTTTTGGGTAAAGCATTGAGATGGGTGTCATGAGCCAATCCTCCAGGCAGCTAGATTGAGAGATACCAGGATGGGGCTGGGGACAGATACCCTGATTTATCTGAAAAGGTCTATGTCCTCTGGAAGCACGTGAAACCTCCCATCACTGAGGGTGAGGAGTAGAGAGAACCAATGTTGTTTGGGTCAGAAGGGGGCTACCAATATCGTGCTGGGCCTGTCAGTCCTGATCTTTGCAAGTATCTTCAGAATCAAGGGGAAAGGCATACAGGAACCACTGCGTCCTCCTGTTGTGTTCTGGAGCTTAATCTAAGCAGTTATTTGTTGTGGAGAGAGAAGCAAAAAGGTCTACAGAGTGAATTCCCCATTCCCTTTTCAACATCCAATCACACGGATCTAAGTCCCTGCTCAGGAATTCTGCAAGAAGACTGCTATGGTCTGTGATGTACAATGCTATGAGAGTGAACCCCAAGTCCTGGGCTAACATCCAGATCTTTCTGGTAAGGCTGCACAGTGGGTAAGACAAGGTCCTCCTTATGTATCACAAAACTATGGTATCGCATGTTCAGATTTGCAGAGTTCCTGGGTTTAACTGCTGTTGGAAAGCTTTTATGGCTAAGAAAACTGCTAACATTTCCTTTCGATTAATATACAATTTCCTCTGTTGTCAGGACTAAGTGCCCTGTACCCTTAGCAGGCCAAAGAGGGCTCCCCAAGCTATGTCTGAACTGTCTGTAGTGATGGTCTTATCTGCCTGAGGCAGTGTGAAGGTCGCTCCTCTGTTCTCTTGTATGGTGCCCTTAAGTTCTAGTTTGAGGCAAGGGAGCAAGGGGAGAAGGGTTTATAGGGGTTAACAGCGCTACTCCCAGACATTTTTGAGGAACCACTGGAGTTTCCTCATGTGCAGCTTTGCTAAAGGGATCATCAGGATACATGAAGCCATGTATCCCAAGATCCTTAAGAACTCTTTGGCTGAGATAAGTTGTTTTGTAAGTAGGTTGTTCAAATAATCTGCCAGGAAAACCACCTTGTCCTAAGGGAGAAATGTTTTTTATTGGGTTAAGTCTATCAGGGCCCCTAGAAACAGGATCTTGGTTTGGAGTGTCATCTGAGACTGCTGTAGGTTTAACATGAGGCTCACCTTTTGGAAGCTGTCTACAGAGGTCTGGAGGGCATCCATGATCTCTGAGATGGATCTTCCTTGGATGACACAGTCATCTAGTTAGGGATAAATATGTACCCTCTGCAATGTGCTACCAGAGATGCCAATCATTTTGTAAAAACTCTTGGTGTAGTGGAGAGACCAATGGTAGAGCACAAAACTGAAGTGGGAGCCTGAGACTACAAAATGTAGGCATTTTCTGTGACTGATTGCTATAGGAACATGGGGCTAAGTGTCTTTTTGGTCAACAGTGAACATGGAAACATCCTGAAAAATCATTGGTAGCAGCTTTTAAAGTAAGTATCTCGAATCCTAGCATGTAGTGATTTTTTTTCAGCCTTGAAAGATCCAAGGCAGGTCTCCAGGTTCTCTCTTCTTGGGACCAGAAAGACTCTTGAATAAAAGATTCTTCCCTCTTGACCTGGGGAAACTGGATATATGGATCATCAATGTAGGACATCTTTGATAATCTGGGGTTAGAGGTTTTCTTGCTCCTTTGGAAGTCTTGGTATGCCCAAAAAGAATGGGATTTCCCTGGATTGGTTATAGTATCCATGTTTTATAATGCAGAGGACCCACTGATCCCTTGTGATGGTCTTCCACTGGATTAAGAGGAAAAGCCTTCCTGCCAGGGGTCCAGGAGGGGGAGAATGTGGAGAGAAGGAGGGGTAGCATGTTCACAGCTGTTCTCTGTAATGGGTGTACTCTTTGGCAGCACCCAATCTCTGTGGCTGTTTGACTTCTTCTGGATTTCCTTGGTCATCTTCCACAAGGAGGCCTCTTGTCTAGGTGAAAAGGGTCAAGGTTCAGAAGGATCATTTCTACTGTATCTCACGGCTGGAGACAAGTAGAACTCTTTGACAGGTTTTAATCGGTTTTCCTTTTTTCTCTAGCTTCTCAAAGTCTTGTTCAACTGGTGGTCCAAAAAGGAACTCTGTCTAGTAGGCATCTCTGCTTTTACTTAGTCTGACGATGGATGAGTTCTGAGCCATGCATGTCTGCGGATTAACTGAACCTGTGGCAACTGCTCTGCAAGAAGCATCTGAGGCATAATATCCACATTTCAACAAGTGTCTGGCTACCTGTAGATCTTCTATAGCTATGTTCTGAACCTCCTTGTACAAGGTTCTATCTAACTTGGAATCAAGTGTTGCTAGCATTTTTATCCTGAACTGATTCCAAATATTTTATGATATAGAATTGGCAATTTAATGCTCTCATGGCTAGGGTTGCAGAGTTATAAGTTTTCTTGCCAAACCTGTCCAGTAGTCTGCTCTCCTTGTCATTTGGTAAGGTATGTCTGGATGGTCTTTTGGTAACCCCTTTAAGAGTCAGTGAAGACCACAGGGGGATCAGCTCTGGGATTTCTGTAGAGATGCTTTTATGAGCCAAGCACTCTAACATATGTCTGGCTTCCTAGGCACAGGCGATAGGAAGTCTGGGGGTAGGGCTGTCTTCAAAACCATTCTCTAGTACAATGTGCACTGGAGGAATAGCCAAAGATCTAGGAGAAGGTAAGCTTAATAGTTCCCTGTAATGTGACTGTGCCTTGGAAGCGTAATACTTTCCTGTAATGTGTCTGTGCCTCTGAAAGCTGCTTACTTCCCCAGTTAAAAGCTACTTTCAGTTTGTGTAATGTGCCTCTGAAGTAAAGGTCTTTGGGTGGGGAAGCTGAAGACAGAGTATCATCAGATCCAGGGTAGGTTATGGTTAATATGACCAAAATAAAAGCTGATATTCAGAGGATGAAAAAAGTCTTCCTCCTCTTGGAAGGCTACTTCCCTTGTTCTTTTAATCAAACAAGACTCAGAAAATGGTTGTGAGGGTTGTCTGGATTTAATGAAAGCCATGAATTCCTCTGGAAACACGAGCCGACCGATGGACTGCAAGAGAATAAAAAAGTACAGTTGTGTACACTTATCATAAATGTAGATGTTCGAGTGTATTCACTGTTGCAGTCATTACATCTGGGTAATCTGCTTGCAGGTTCCCTCAGTCGGCCTGATTAACAAAGTCTTGGGTCCTGCGTCGGTTGCTGTCCCTTCTTTCATGACGTCAGGTCGTCAGGGGTATAAAACATACAGCCGACACCATTACATCAGTTTTTCTTGCCCCAGATGTCAGGTGTCCCCCTAATGGGAAGCAATTAAACACAAAAACACAAAGGTATACCTCCAACAAAAAAGCAAACACACCAAAAAGGCTTTTAAGAGGAAAGCAGAGGTATAGCCAAAAGAAGTTAGGGGGCAGGAGGGAGGGTAACCAGGACTGCAACAGTGAATACACTCGAAAATCTACATTTATGGTAAGTGTACACAACTGTACTATGTTCATGTTTCACTGTTGCAGTCATTACATTTGGGTAGATTCCCAAAGCTATGGATGGGAGGAGGAGTTTAGATAGCATTAGGGCCAGCTATAAGGCCCTGCAAGACTGCAGTGGCAAAGCCAGCTCTGGATTTAGAGAACATTGGCAAATGATCATGCTTGGTTAAAGTATGTACAGAACTCCAGGTAGCAACTTCTAGGATGTCCCTGGTAGGAACGCCTCTGAGAAAGGCTGTAGAAGTAGAAGCAGCCCTGGTGGAGTGAGGTCTGATCCCCTGGAGGATAGGTTTTCCATGGTGCTTATAGCAAAAATAAATGCAATGGCTTATCAATTTAGAAATGGTTTGTTTTGAAATAGCCTTCCCCTCTGCCCCTGCAGCAAATGCTACCAGCAGTTGTTCAGATTTTCTTTGAGGTATAGTCCTGTCCAAGTAGAATCTAAGTTGCCTGTGCACATCCAAGGAATGCAGTATTCATTCCCTTTTGTTCTGTGGATTAGGAAAGAAGGTTTGCAAATGAATGGACTGATTAAGAGCCACACTGGATACCACCTTGGGCATGAAGGATGGACTGGCTCTGAGTGACACCCTGTCTGCATGAAAGATGATGAAAGGCTCCATTGCCATAAGGGCCTGTAATTCAGATACCCTTCTAGCTGAAGTGATTGCTAAAAGGAAAGCTGTTTTCCAAGAAATAAATTTTAAGTCTGCAGTAGCAGCTGGCTCGAAAGGAGGTAGAGTGAGTTTCTCCAATACAAAGTTAAGGTCCCAGGCTAGGGTTGAAGCTCTCCTGGGTGGTCTCAAATTTGCGGGCCCTCTGAGGAACTGCTTGAGCAGTGGATGAGAGAAGAGGGGAGGTTCTGTGTTATGAGCTGAAATGGCTGAGGCATGGATTTTAATGGAGGAAAAAGACAGGCCCTTGTGAAGCATCTCAGTTAAGTACTGTAAAATGTGAGGTAAATTGGGCGCTGCTGTGCTCATCCCTTGAGATTGGTTCCAGGCAAAGAATCTTTTCCATTTTTCAGCATAAGATTTTCTAGTACTAGGCCTCCTTGCCTCTAAGATGACAACCATCACAGGTTTGCTGAGGGATGGTAAGGGAGAGTTTAAGTAATTAGCCAAGCTGCAAGGTTCAGTGTTGGAAGCCGAGGGTGCAGAATCTGGTTCTCCTGCTGAGACAGCAGGGAAGGAGTCTGAGGCAGGTGCCATGGAGATAACGGTGACACACTGCACAGGAGGGGGTACCAGTATTGGCACGGCCACTCTGGAGCAATCAAAATCATCCTTGGTTTGTCCTGTTTGACTTTTAGTAGTACTATCGAGAGCAGAGGCAGTGGGGGGAAGGCATAGACTGATAGGTTTTTCCAGCTGAAGGACAGAGCATCCACTTTCCAGGCTTGTTTGTGGGGAGTCCTTGTGCAAAATTTGTCCAATTGGTAGTTCTGGGGGGAGGCAAACAGGTCTATATCTGGGCTACCCCATTCGCTTGTCAACATGCTGAAAATCCTTTGTTCCAGTTTCCACTTGTGTGGATCCATGAGGTTTCTGCTTAGTCTGTCTGCCAGTGTATTTAATTTTCCTGGCAGGAATTGAGCTTGTAGGTGCACTTGGTAGCTCAAAGCTGTGTTCCACAATGCCATGGCTAGTCTGCAGAGAGGATAAGAATGCGTACTCCAATGCTTGTTTATGTACCACATAACAGTGGTGCTGCTGGTCTTTACCATTAGTTGTCCTGGAAGAATGTAGTCCTTGAAGGCTGTCAGAGCATTCTGTACAGCTAACATTTCTTTTTGATTGATATGCAGGTGCATTTGACTTTAGTTCCATTTGCCCTGAAAGCACTTCCCTGCCAGGTGAGCCCCCCATGCACAGTCTGATGCATCTGTTAGGGTTTGGGCAGCAGGGAGTGGTGCGAATGGTAGTCCCTTGTTTTGGTGGTAGGCCTCTGCCCACCAAAGGAACTCTAAGCATAGGCAAGGTATGATAGGAATCATTGTTTCTAGGTTGTGAGAATGTTGACTCCATAGGCTTTTTAGATACCACTGTAGTTTCCTCATATGCAGTCTTCCATATGGAATTAGTAGGATGAAAGAGGCCATGAACCACAGGGGCTTGCAGCATTTTCCTTGCAGATAGCTGGGTCATTCTTTGTAGCCAGTAGTTTGAAGTAGGCTGTCAAACAAACGTGTTTCTCTGGCGTGAGGTAGGCCATCTGGGAAGTTCTGTTCAAGCTTGCTCCCAGGAATACAATTTGTTGGCAGGGTACTAGGTGAGATTTCTTTTCGTTTATGGTGTACTCCAGTGAGGTTAGCAGTTTCTTCACAAATGCCAGATGACTGAATAATATGTCCTGGCTTTCTGCCTGAATTAGACAACCGTCCAGGTATGGGTATATTTGAATATTTCTTTGCCTGCAGAATGCAATGACTGGAGTTAAGCACTTTGTGAACACCCTGGGCGCAGTAGATAAGCCAAAGGGCAGTGCAGAGAAAATACAGTTGTGTACCTATCATAAATGTAGATGTTCGAGTGTATTCACTGTTGCAGTCATTACTCATGGGTTATCCTGCTGGCAGGCCACCCACAGTTGGCGTGAATTCCAAAGTCTTGGTCCAGTGTCGGTTGCTGTCGCCTCTTCCCTGACGTCAGTGCGCCAGGGGTATAAAAGATGCAGCCGATGCCATTTTCTTCAGTTTTTCTTGCCCCAGATGTCAGGTGCCCCCAAATGGGTAGGCTAAAAATTATGCCAATAAACATGCATGCACTAAGGTAATCATTTCCTTCATCTACAAGCAAATACACCACCATAGGTTGCATAGAATAGAGAAGTACAGATAAGACCCAGCAAAAGAAAGGGGGATGGTAGGAGGTTAACCTGGACTGCAACAGTGAATACACTCGAACATCTACATTATGGTAGGTGCCCAACTGTGCTATGTTCGCGTTTCAATGTTGCAGTCATTACTCGTGGGTTGAATCCCAAAGCTGAGGATGGGTGGCTGGGGCTAAATAGGATTAGGAGAGGCTATGAGGCCCTGCAGAACTGCAGTGGCAAAGCCTGCTCTGGATTTGGAGTAGAGAGGTAAGTGGCAGTGCTTTGTAAAAGTGTGCACTGAACTCCAAGTTGCAGCCTCTAAGATGTCTTTGGTTGGTACTCCTCTGAGGAAGGCTGCTGAAGTGGCTGCTGCTCTGGTTGAATGTGGCCTAATGCCCTTAGGCACTGATTTGCCATGTTGTGAATAACAGAAACGAATGCAATGGCCTATCCATTTTGAAATAGTCTGTTTTGAGATAGCCTTTCCTAGTGATCCTGCAGCATATGCCACTAAAAGTTGCTCAGTCTTTCTGAAAGCTTTAGTTCTGTCCAAGTAGAAACATAGCTGTCTGTGTATGTCCAAAGAATGCAGAAGTCTCTCACCCTTGTTCTGTGGGTTTGGATAAAAGGTAGGCAAGTGAATGGTTTGGATAAGGGCCACAATGGACACCACCTTAGGCATAAATGTCGGGTTTGTCCTCAGAGAAACCCTGTCTGGATGGAAAATGATAAAAGGTTCCACAGCCATGAGTGCCTGTAACTCCGAGACTCGTCTTGCAGAGGTTATTGCTAGGAGCAGAGCTGTTTTCCAGGATAAGAATTTTATATCAGCTGTTGAGGCTGGCTCAAAAGGAGGCAGTGTGAGTTTTTCCAAGATATAATTGAGGTCCCATGCAGGTATTGGTGCTCTCCTTGGAGGTCTTATGTTTTTGGCTCCTCTGAGGTACTGCCTTATTAAAGGATGAGAAAAGATAGGTGGTTCCATATTGTAATGGGCTGAAATGGCAGAGGCATGGATCTTAATTGATGAAAAGAATAGGCCTTTGTCCAGCAACTCAGTTAAGTATTGTAAAATCTGAGGAATATTTGGTACAAACGTGTCAATTCCTTGTGCCTGGTTCCAAGTACAGAATCTCTTCCATTTTTCTGCATAAGATTTTCTGGTACTGGGCCTCCTGGCCTCCAAAATAATATCCATCACAGCTTTGGAGAGAGGAATGTTCTGAATGGCTACATTATTCGCCATGCTGCCAGATTTAAGGTCCTGAGTTGGCTGTGCAGGATCTGATTGTTTTGTTGGGTCAGTAAGTGAGGAATTTGAGGCAATGTCCAGGTTGGACCTTGAGACAAGTTCTTTAGGATTGGGTACCAGTGCTGGCGTGGCCAGTCTGGGGCAATCAGTATAATTTTTGGCTTCCCTTGTCTGACCTTTAGGAGTACCTTGGGGAGGAGAGGCAGAGGAGGAAAGGCATATACTGTTATGTTTTTCCAGCTGAAGGATAAGGCATCCACTTTCCATGCTTGCTTGTGATAAGTCCTTGTGCAGAATCTCTGTAGTTGGCAGTTGTGAGGGGAGGCAAATAGATCTATGTCTGGGCATCCCCATTTCCTTATCATGCTGAAGACTTGTGGATCCAGTTTCCACTCGTGGGGATCCATGAGGTTTCTGCTTAGTTTGTCTGCCAGAGTATGTATCTTTCCTGGCAGGAATTGTGCTTGCAGGTGAACCTGATAAGTCAATGCTGTGTTCCACAAAGTCATGGCTTGTCTGCAGAGGGGATAGGAATGTGTGCCTCCCTGCTTGTTTATGTACCACATGACTGTAGTACTGTCCATAGTTGTCCTGGATGAAGTAGATCCTTGAAAGCTGTCAGGGCATTCTGAACAGCTAGCATCTCTTTTTGATTGATACGAAGATGCATCTGGCTTGCGGGTCATGTGCCCTGAATACATTTTCCTGCCATGTGGGCCCCCCAGGCATAATCTGATGCATCCGTTGTTAGTGTCTGCCTGGCTGTGGGTAAAGTGAATGGCTGTCCCTTGTTGTGGTGACAGGCCTGTGCCCACCATTGAAACCCCTGTTGCAGGCAAGGAATGAGGGTAATTAATGTTTCTAGGCTGTGGCAATGTTGAGTCCAAACACTTTTTAGATACCATTGTAGTTTCCTCATATGCAGTCTGGCATATGGAATTAGCAGAATGCAGGATGTTATGAAGCCCAAAGCCTGCAGAATTTTTCTTGCAGATAACTGGGTCTTTGTTGCCAACATTTTGAAGTAAGAAGTCAGTTGCCTTTGTTTGTCTGGCGTGAGATAAGCCATCTGGGCAGTTGTATTTAAGCTTGAACCCAGGAATATTATCTCTTTTGAGGGTACTAGTTTTGATTTATTTTCGTTTACTGTGTACCCTAGGCAAATTAGTAATCTTTTTACAAACGCCAGATGCTTTAGTAGAATGTCCTTGTTCTCTGCTTGAATAAGGCAGTCGTCCAAGTAAGGATATATTTGAATTCCTCTTTGTCTGCAAAATGCAATTACTGGTGCCAGGCATTTTGTGAAGACCCTGGGCACAGTAGATAAGCCAAAGGGCAGTGCAGAGAATTGGTAGTGCACTGAGCCAGCTATGAATATGAGGCATCTTCTGCAAGATTGTCTGATTGGGACATGCAGGTATGCCTCTTTTAAGTTCAAAGTTACAAGCCAAGCCTTCTTGCCCAGCATGGGCAGAAGCTGTTGCAGAGTCAACATTTTGAATTTTGGAACGTCCAGAAATGTGTTTAGAATAGACAGGTCCAGTATTGGTCTCCAGGCTTTGTCCTTTCTGGGTACCAAGAAAGGTCTCGAGTGAAATCCTTGTCCCTGCTCTTGCTGTGGTACTCGCTGAATGGCCCTCATGTCCATGAGGGATGAAACTTGCTTCTGTGCCTCTGCCCACTGATTGTGTGGCAGGTCTGGCATACCTTTAGCCTTTGGCAGGGTGTGAAAGTGGAACCTGTAGCCCTGAGACACTATATTCAAGACCCATTTGTCCTGGGTGATCATGTGCCAATTTTGTGGAAAAAGTGCTAGTTTTCCCCCTAAGGGGGCTGCCAAAAGATAAGTGCTTGGTGCTGGCAGAGGAAAGTCATTGGGACTGTTTCCTGTATGGCTGTGATTTGTCTTCTCCGCTTTTGGAGGCAGAAGCACCCCATTGTTTAGGCCTGTATGAGCCTTGGGGCTGGGATCTGCCTCTGGGGCGTCTGTATCTGCCTCTTTGTGGCCTGTATGACACTGGAAAGGACCAATTCTTTGTAGGCCAGTTCCTGCTAAATCTGGGTGGCTGCAACTGTAAGAAATCCTTAACTGTCTGCATAGATTTCGCTTTGTCCTCCATTTTCTTCAACACCTCTTCTGCTTTAACACCAAACAAAGTATCATGCTGTAATGGAGCATCTAATAATTTTGCTTTAACATGATCAGGCAGATTCTGTTCCTTTAACCAAGCATGCCTCCTAATGACAGAGCCCATAACAGCGACCCTGCAAGAGGCCTCCAGAGAATCAAAACCACATTGCAAAGTATGCTTTCCCACTTGTTCAGTTGCATGCAATAAATCTCCATTTCCTTGTTTTCTGCACATTCAGAATTTAACATTTTCTGTTTAATCAGTGACATTAAGTATTGCAGATATTTAAGCATATGAAATTTACAATGTAAAGCCCTCACAGCCAAGGTAGCAGCAGTGTAAACCTTTTTCCCCCATCTGTCCCGTGCCCTTGAATCCCTGTCAGAGGGGATAGGGTTTTTTGCAGTGGAAGCCTTGACCCCCTTTGGGACCCTGAGAAATAGTTTCTGGGTCAGCAGCAGGGTTTTTATAAAGAAATTTATGTGAATCTGGAACCCTGTAGTATCTGTCTGGCTTAACAGGTGCAGGGGGTAGAGTCAGGAGACAGGCCGGACTCTGAAAATGCATCATCTACAATGTCTAAAACAGGGGGGATAGCAAGAGGCCTGTGCTGAGGTAGTAAAAGAAAGTCTCTGAGCCTTTTCTTAGATTCTGAGTAGTCTTGGCTCTCTCAGTGGAAGTGCTCCCTCATGGTATGCAGGGTTTCCCCAAAAGAATAATCCTCAGGAGGAGAGGCTGAAGGGATAGATTCTTCAGCATCAGAATCCTCATAGGGAGGAAGAGAGTATTCCTGTTCAGAAGAGGAGTCAGAGGAAATGGAAACCTGGTCTAAAGATTCATATTCTGTCTCTTGCCTAGGCCTCTTATCAGGAAGGGGATGGGAACCCCTGATCAAAGTAATTAGGTCTTTGGCCATTTTGAGCATCTGTTTTTTAGGCATGGAGGCCTGTCCATGGGCTTGCTGCACTTGTTTCTTTGTCTTTCCCTTTGAAGCTGTAGTCGGTTTTACATATAACTGTGTAGGCCTGAAAACACCCTCAGAAGCCAATGCCTGTTCAGCAGCTCCGGACCCATATGAGGGAATACTTTCCAAGTGTCCAATACCTTGAGTTTCCAGCGGCCTAGTCTGCTCCACGTGGGAGTCGGAAGCGGCCTGCGGCTCTGAGGTAGCGGGCGTCAGGGGCTGCGAAAGCGCCTCACTGAGAACCGGCGAATGGCTTAGAAGAAGCCTCGTCAATTTTGGACCTCGGATGCCTGCCCTTTTCCTTGCGTTTCTTGTGAATTGCAGTAGTCGGATGGCTATCTGATGACATCGTGTAATTAAATCTTCAGCCAAAGTAATGAAATGCAAAACCGTACCGACGCTTAATAGTGCATTGGTTAAATCTAGCACAAAACCTGCAATTAGCAACGTCGTGATCAGGGCCTAGGCAAGGAATACAATAAGAATGGAAGTCCTTCTGAGGTATTTGCTTCCCACAAGAAATACAATTATTAACTTTTTCTGACATCGGTCTGGAGCAAAAAAAGTTTCCCCAACGGGGTACTTAGCTTTAAATGAAGACTTCGGATCTGAAATTCGAACACGAAAATCTCAGGAGTCGGCCGACTGGCACATGCGAACTACTTTTGCTTCGGGCACCGCGCAGCAAGAAAGACTGAAGAAAATGGCATTGTCTGCATCTTTTATACCCCAGGCGCACTGACGTCAGGGAAGAGGCGACAGCAACCGACGCCTGACCAAGACTTTGGAATTCAGGCCGACTGCGGGTAGCCTGCCAGTCGGATAACCCATAAGTAATGACTGCAACAGTGAAACACGATGAACATCTGATAGTGCATGTAGCCTGCTCTAAAGCGCAGGCATTTTCTGCAAAATTCCCTTATTGGGATGTGCAGGTAAGCTTCCTTTAGGTCCAATGTTGCCAACCAGGCATTTTTGCCTAGCATGGGAAGCGGCTGATGAAGAGTTAGCATTTTGAATTTTGGGATTACCAAAAAGGTGTTTAGGACAGACAGGTCCATGACAAGACACCAGGAGTTGTCTTTTCTGGGTACCAGGAAAAGTCTTGAGTAAAAACCTTGTCCCCATTCCTCTGCTGGGACAGGTTGAATAGCCCTGACACTTGAGAGAAAACCTGCTGTTGAGCCTCTGCCCATTGATTTGGGGGTATTGGCCAACCGTTTGGGGTTGGGTAAGGTGTGGAAGTGGATTTGTATCCTTGAGAAACTATATTTAAAACCCATTTGTCTTGGGTAATGAGTTCCCAGTTTTTTGCATGCAGGGCGATCTTTCCCCCTAAGGGAGCAGACAGTTGAGCAGGGCTTGGAAGGTTTAAGGTTAAGTCATTGTGACAGCTTACCATAGGGGGTGTCTTACTACTTCCAGTTTTGGAAGTGGGAGCCCCCCACTCCTTAGGCCTGTGAGTACCTTGAGACTGTAGCCTAGGTGGTCTGCTGTTCCTGGGTTTGGGCTGAGAAGGCCTGGAAGAGACAGGAAAGGAGCAATTCTAAGGCAGCCAATGCCTATTAAATCTGGGATGCTGTACTTGCAGGAAATCTTTAACAGTTTGCATAGATTTAGCTTTTTCCTACATCTTTTTAAGAACTTCTTCTGCTTTGTTGTTAACCAGTTGGTCTTGGTTTAAGGGAGCATCCAGTAATTTAGCTTTAACATGATCTGGCAAATTTTGCTCCTTAAGCCAAGCATGCCTTCTAAGAACAGACCCATTGACAGCAGCCCTGCAAGATGCTTCTAAAGAGTCAAAACCACATTGCAAAGTGTGTTTACCAACCTGTTCAGCAGAATGCATTAAATCCTGTAATTCTTTATTTTCAGCACAGTCAGAAATCAACATCAATTTCTGTTTAAGTAGTCCAATAATATGCTGTTGATAACTGGAAGTTTAAGGCCCTAATGGCCAAAGTAGCAGAAGTGTATACCTTCTTACCCCATCTGTCCAGGGCCCTGGAATCTCTATCAGAAGGGGTAGGATTTTTGGCAGTAGTAGCCTTAATGCCTTTGGTTCCTTGTGAAATGGTCTCTGGGTCTGCAGTAGGATTCTTAGAGAGAAACTCGTGACAGTCAGGTACTCTGTAATACCTCTCAGGTTTCCTGAGAGCCAGAGGTAAAGTGTCTGGGTCCAGACTAGATTCCAAGAAGGCATCATCTACAATGCCCAGTACAGGAGGGATAGCTAAAGGCCTGTGTTGAGGTAGGAGTAAGAATTACCTAAGCCTATTTTTGGAGTCAGAGTAATCCTGGCTTTCCCAGCGAAATGCTCCCTAAGAGTGTGCAAGGTTTCACTAAAAGAAAAATCTTCTGGAGGGGAAGCAGAGGGTAAGGAGTCCTCTGCATCAGAATCCTCATAGGTAGATAAGGGCAAATCCTGGTAATCAAAAGAAACAGAAATTTCAGAATCCTGATCAGAAGAATCAGAAGGAAAATCAATTCTAGGTCTCTTAGAGGGATTAGGCTGGCTTCTCCTAATTAGAGTAATAAGGTCTTCAGCCATTCTTATCATTTGTTTTTAGGTATATGGGCCTGACCATGCTGTTTTGACGTCGGTTTTCTAGGCGTGGGTCGAGTTTTAGGCCTTGAAGAAGAAGATGGCGTCGGTTTGAAATACAAGTCTGTAGGGCCTGAATACACCTTCAGAAGTCAGTGCCTGCACAGCAGCTCCAGACCCATTCAAGGCAGAGTCATCTGCAGGTTCCATAGTCGAAGAAGCATCTCGTGGCATACCGCACTCCGAATGGGTCTCAGTAGAGGCCTGTGAATCTGAAGTAGCGGGTATCAGGGGCTGTGAAAGCACCTCACTTGAGTACTGGTGAACTAGCGACTAGCTTAACGGAAGCATTGTCGGCAGCTTTGGACCTATGCGGTCTGTGTCTCTGTCTTTATCTTTACGTTTTTTCGGAATGTTGGTAGTCGGATGGCTTACCGAAGCCATTTCTGGATAATTAAACAGAGTATCGAAATAGTTTGCTGCAAAAATGGACAGACTACGAATAGTTCGAGGATTGAATAAGGCACAAAACCGACAACGAGGAACGTCGTGGTCTGGGCCTATGCAAGGAATGCAGTACGAATGAAAATCTTCATGAGGTATTTGCTTTCCACAGGTAATACAATTGTTAACTTTTACTGACATCAGTTTAGAGCAAGAAAAAGGATCCCCAACGGGGTACTTTGCTTTTTTGAAAACTTCGATTCTGAAACTCGAAAACGAAAATTTCAGGAGTCGGCCAACCGGCACTTGCGAACTGCTTCTGCTTTGGGCACCGCACAGCAAGGAAGACTGATGTAATGGTATCGGCTGCATGCTTTATACCCCTGACTACCTGACGTTATGGAAGAAGAGACAGCATCCAACGCAGGACCCAAGACTTTGATAATCAGGCTGGCTGAGGGCTACCTGCAAGCAGATAACCCAAATGTAATGACTGCAACAGTGAAACATGAAGAACATCTAAATATAGTGTTGATGGACACCCTTCTTGGACCCTGACATCCAGACATTGGTCACTGAGCATCTGTCAGCTTAGGATGATGCTAAGACTCTGGAAATTGGCCCGGTCACAGGCTTCTGCATGGATGGAAGTCCCAAGGATTAGTACTGCAACACTGCCTATGAAGAACGTCAAACCATAACAGTAGATGTCCTACTGATCACTGTTGCAGTATTCTTAACAAATGGGTTTTCATCCATTGAAATCCAGCCAGGGTATAAAAACTTTCCCCTCCTGAAAGCATACATCTAACGGGTAACCTAAGCTCATATGCATCAGAGAATATAGGGAGAAATACGCATGAGTATCTTCAACTATATCCAAGCCAATGGCCTGAACATTACTGAGAAAGGAAACTGGTCAGCTAGGTGTGTAGCTAGAATAGGTAAGTAAAATTCCCCAAAAGCAGTCTACAGGTGGCACCTTACAACAAAAGGAAAGAGAAATATTGGAGGACAGGAAGAGAAGAGGGGAAGGAATGAAGGAAGGAATACTGCAACAGTGATCAGTAAGCCATCTAATGTTACGGTAAGTTCTTATACAACTGTACTATGTCCTGACAGAAATCACTGTTGCAGTATTCTTAATATATGGGTGATTCCCAGAGCTGAAGGGGATAGAGAAGACGGAGGTTGGCTAAAGGGAGGCTGAGCTGTCCAAGAGACCAGAAAGGACAGACCTAGCAAAGGCAGCCCTGGAACTAGAAAAGGCATTAATCCTG
The DNA here is from genome assembly GCF_019279795.1 of Protopterus annectens. Classification (NCBI taxonomy): domain Eukaryota; kingdom Metazoa; phylum Chordata; order Ceratodontiformes; family Protopteridae; genus Protopterus; species Protopterus annectens. The sequence continues at coordinate 666,055,148 of NC_056729.1, forward strand.
TAATGCTTGTTGAAGATGTGCACAGAAGACCAGGTGGCTGCTTTCAAGATGGACCTGGCATATACACCCTTGTGGAATGCCCCAGAAGGGCTACTGCCAGAGTGGAATGTTCTTTTGGGCAGAAAAGGCCATGCTTTCCCATACTGTGTAACAGAAAGAGACAGCCTACAATATCCAAGATGCAGCAATGGCTTGCTTAAAGATGGGTTGGCTCTGTTTGGAATCTATGAATGAAACAAAAAGTTAAATTTTCTGACAGGTTTTGTTTTGTCCAAGTAGAACCTTAGCTGCCTGTAAACATTTAATGAATGAAGAACTTTTTCCTCCTTATTCTGGGGATGAGGAAAAAAAGATATGCATGTGGATAGCCTGGTTGAGGGACATACCATTCACTACCTTAGACATGAATGATGGATTGGCCCTGAGAGTCTCCCTGTCACTGTGGAAAATTAAAAAGGGTAGAATAGCCGTAACAGCTCAAAGTTCAGACACTCTGTAGGAAGAGGTAATAGCCAGCAGATGGATAGTCTTTCCAGGAGCAGAATTTTAAAGGGGCAGAAGCTGCTGGCTCAAAAGGGGGCAAAGATTTTTTTTTTTCAGCAGAAAGCTAAGATCCCAGTGAGAAGAAACAGGTTTCATCAGTGGCTTAAGACTCCCCCCTCAAGAAAAGTTTGACCTATGTCCTTGACATGAGACGAAGATCAAGAGGCAAGCAAGCATTAATGCCAGACAGATGGGCTTTAATGGAAGAGTAAGCCAGACCAGAATGCAAAAATATGCACAGATACATAAGGACAGATGTATCTCCATAAAAAACTTCTCCAAAGCCAACTTCATGCTACTCAAGTCAGAAGTGACAAACTTCATGACACCCATGCAGATGGGAACTGAAAGTCCGACTGCTGAATCCTACATTAAAGCACTGTATGAGCACATCCACTCAAGCATGAATTGTGCCATCCCAAATAGAACCAAGACACTCTCCTCCAAAAAAAAAGGAAGCCAATCTGCTGGCCTCCTGCCATAAACAAACTTTACAACAAAAGGAAGAAACTGTTGCAGAAAAGAGGAAAATCCCAGGATGCAAAAAACTCCCTTACCAGCCTCAGTAAAAAGCTGAAATCCCTCATAAAATCCTCCAAAGCTAGTTACGAAAATAAAATTGCCAAAGATTCCAAAGACAACCACAAAGCATTCTATAGCTATGTCAAGGATCTAAATGGCAATGCTCAGATTTGCTTTGAGCAAATTAAATATACTGATCCAAGGATATTGCCAATATCGTGGCAGATCGATTCAGTGCCAACTTCACCTCCCCCTCTCACCCCCTAAAGTGCCCATCTCAATACCGAAAGATTGTCAAATTCCGGTAACGGCCACACAAGTAAAAACTGCACTCTCCAAAGATAAGAATGCAGCATCCATGGTACCAGATGACATCCCGGGCTGTGTACTACATGAACTACAAAATAAACTGGCACCTCACCTAAGTGTCATGTTTAATCATAGCCTCACCTCAGGCTTCATGCCCACTGAGTGGCACACAGCTGCAGTTATCCCTCTCCACAAGGGGGGATCCACCTTGGATCCTGGGAACTACCATCCCATCAGCCTGACGCACCTGACCTGCAAGGCCATGGAACATATTATCATGGAACTTATAAACAAAGATATTGGCAACCTTCAAACACGGGACCCCACCCAGTTTGTGTTCGTGAAGGGCCGATCTTGTCTCCTGAACCTGACTGACTTCTTTGAATCAGTCTCCAGAGCTGCGGACGAGGGTAAGTCAGTCCACACAGCCTATCTGGACCTTACCAAGGCCTTCAACGCCATCCCCCACTGTAGAATCATAGATAAACTTACTAAGCTGGGCATTAATCCCTACATCACTCGATGGGTTGCTTACTGACAGAACCCACAATGTAAAAATAGCAGACTCCAAATCCAGCTCCAGACAAGTGGAGTACCTCAAGGTTCAGTCCTGGGACCGCTCTTGTTTGGCATCTTCTTCTCCGAAGTACAGGCCAACACTAAGGGAGGCTGGCTAACAAAGTTCGTAGATGACTGCAAACTGGGAGCCGTTATTGAATCCCCAAATGATGTGGATATTCTACAAAAGGGCCTTACAGAAGCAGATGCTTGATGCCAGAGCCATGGGCTCAAGCTCAATGCCAAGAAATGTATAGTTATCCCTTTTGGGAAAAAACATGTACCCGTGAATTACCACATAGGTGGCAGTACACTAAACACCGAAAGTGTGATAAGAGACTTAGGGACACAGGTGGACAGTGGTCTCATCTTTGATAACCACATCGCCACAACAGTCAGGAAATCCTTCTATGTGGCACACCTCATCACTAAGGGCTTTTCATCGAGAAAAAAAGGAGGTCATTGTCCCACTGTACCCATCCCTCATTAGACCCATTATAGAATGCAACGCCCCGTTTGGTATGTACCTCTCAAGACATCTGCAACAACTGGAAAGGCCGCAGAAATACCTCACTAAAAGAATCACAGGCCTAAAGCAGATGCCCTATGCTGACCACTTAAAAAAACTCCAGCTATACTCTGTCACATATCGTCTACTCAGAGGCGATCTCTGCTTAACATACAAGGCCATGTCAAACCCAGAGCTGTTGGACATGCTACACAAAGAAATCCCAATCCTTCAGAGCCACACGCTCCAGGGATCTAAACCTAGTCATCGCAATCAACAAAACAGGCTGGAGGGATAGGTTCCTGACCCAGAGACTCCCCAGAATATGGAATAGACTGCCCATACATGTCACGCAGAGCACCTCTTTGGCCCTCTTCAAAAAGAACCTTGATGATTGGATGGGAGATAGGAAATTCACTACGGGGATCAAGTCAGTCGCCTTGCTAGACAGGGGTCCAGGGAAGTAAATATTGTGGGAAGAAATCGCCAGGGAATTGTTATGGCTAGGCTTGTATAGGCCTTAGGGCCGAAAGCCTAGTACCAACCTATGAACCTATAAGAATGGGTCTTGGCTGTGCATGAAGCACCAAACAGAAAACCTTTTCCACTTAACTGTACATGATTTTGTGGTGTTAGGTATTCTGGCTTCCTGTAGAACCTGAACCATCTCCTCATGGAACAGGGATCAGAATGGTGTCATCCACAGAGTGAGACTGAGGAAGACTAGTTTTGATGGAGAATCAGACCCTGCTTTTGAGTGAACAGATTTGGCTGCAACACTATTTTCCAATAGTTTCCTTTGGACAGGTGGAGTAGAAGGGGAAACCAATGCTATCCTTGCCAGGAATAGGAGTTTGGAGCTTCTTTTTGAACTTTTAGAAGGATTTTTGAAAGTAGTGGCAGGAAAGGGGGGAGGCATACAGAAATCTCCCCAACCATGGAAATAAAAGGCATCTGACCTCTAAGATAAGGAGGAAGGACTCCGGGTGCTGAACAGGGAAAGCTGTTAGTTTTCCAGAGAAGCAAAAAGGTCTACTTGTGGTGTTCCCCACTGATGCCCTATTGTTTTGAAGACTTGTTTCTTCAGGATAGCCATTTGTAAGGGTCCCCCAAGGTCTTGCTTAGGCAGTTTGGCAATACATTCTCCTGTGACGGAATGCATGCAGCTGTCATTATCATGCCCATTTGTGTGGCTAGGTGCCATGCCTCCTGTGCAAGCCTGCACAGTGGGCAAGATCTTGTGCCCCCCCCCCATTTGTTCAGCTACCACACAACTGTGGTGTTGTCGTTGTACACCAATAGTGAGCCTGTTACAGATGGAATAATAAATGCAGTGCTTGCAGAAGGGCTCTCATTTGTTTCAGGTTGATGCGTTCTTTCAAGGGGAAGGCCATTTCCCCTACACTCAGTGGGATCCTGATAACCCGCCCTCCCCAATGCTCTGTCTGAGGCATCTGTGTGAACAACTTGGTTGGGTGGGGCTGGAGTGAAAAGAAGACCCAGGATGAGCATGACCTGCTTTTCTCACCAGAGTAGCTCCTTTTTGAGACAAGGCAAGACAGGGATCAGTGTACCAAGTGGATGAGAATGTTACACTAATTTCAAGTACCACTGAATTTTCATCATACGTAGTCCAGCCAAAAGAAGCTCTGGGATGTCAGCTGCCATGAAGCCCAAGGCCCTGACTATCTCCCTTGCTGTACAGTGAGACTCTGAGTACAGGTTTCTGTAAAAGGTGGACAGGCTGACAACTGTTTCCTGAGGAAGAAAAGCAAGCATTCTGCGTGTCTAGACTGCGACTGCGACCCAGAAAGACCAGGTTTTCAGTGGGCATGAAAATGGGATTTTTTTCAAGTTGATTGTGAATTCTAGGATGGATAGGAGATGTACCGTGAAAAGTACATGCTTAAGGAGGGAGTCTATGGAGGAAGCCTGAATAAGTAGGGTAGGTCATCCAGGTAAGACAAAATCTGAATTCCTTGAATCCAACAGAAAGCCACCACAAGAGCTAGGCACTTTGTAAAAACTCTTGGGGCCATACAAAGACTAAATAGTAAAGCAGTAAACTGAAAACAGGCTAAGCCAGAGAAAAATCTGAGGAATTTCTTGCAAGAGGGTCAAATGGGTATGTGAAGGTAGGCATCTTTTAAGTCTAGTGACATAAGAAAGGCTTGCTTGAGGAAGAATTGAAGGCAGAAGGGTGTGCAGAAAGAGCATTTTGAAAGTGGGTGCCTTTAGAAAGGTGTTTAGAAGAGAGATTTCCAAAATGGGTCTCAATTATCCTTCTTTCCTTAGCACCAGAAAGATTCTGGTATAGAATCCTTTTCTTATGAAGAAGGATGGCAATTTTTCCATGGTGCCTTGATCTAGTTAGGTCCTGAATGACAGGGTCAAGCAAAGGGAACTGGTTTAGCGGAGAATGAGGCAGGACGATTAGACAAGGGATGATTTCCCATGACATATTATACTCTTTTTTTTTTTTTATGACAATCAGAACCCATTTGTCTGCAGTTAACATTTCACAGAAAGGCAAGGATAAAAAGTACAGTTGTGTACACTTACCATAAATGTAGATGTTCAAGTGTATTCACTGTTGTGGTCATTACATTTGGGTTATCTGCTTGCAGTAGCCCTCAGTCGACCTGATTAACAGTCTTGGGTCCTACGTCGGTTGCTATCTCTTCTTCCATGACGTCAGGGCATCAGGGGTATAAAACATGCAGACGACGTCATTACATCAGTTTTTCTTGCCCCAGATGTCAGGTGCCCCCCTAATGGGAAGCAATTAAATCTATAAATATACAAGGTTATACCTCCAACAAAAAAGCAAATACACCAAAAAGCTTTTAAGCACTGAAAAGGAGAGAAGAGATATAGCCAAAAGAAGTCAGGGGACTGGAGGGAGGGTAACCAGGACTGCAACAGTGAATACACTAGAACATCTACATTTATGTTAAGTGTACACAACTGTGCTATGTTCTTCGTGTTTCACTGTTGCAATCATTACATTTGGGTAGATTCCCACAGCTAAGAAAGGGAGGAGGCATTTAGATAGCATTAGGACCAACTATAAGGCCCTGCAAAACTGCAGTGGCAAAGCCAGCTCTGGATTTACAGAAAATTGGCAAATGGTAATGCTTGGTGAAATTATGTACAGAATTCCAGGTAGCAGCTTCTAGGATGTCCCTGGTAGGTACACCTTTGAGAAAGGCTGTAGAGGTAGATGCAGCCCTGGTTGAGTGGGGTCTGATCCCCTGTGGGATAGGGTTTCCATGGTGCTTATAGCAGAAATGAATGCAATGGCCTATCCATTTGGAGATGGTTTGCTTTGAAATAGCCTTCCCCTCTGTACCTGCAGCAAATGCCACCAACAGTTCAGATTTCCTTTGAGGTTTAGTCCTGTCCAAGTAGAATTTAAGTTGTCTCTGCACATCTAAGGAGTGCAGTATCCGTTACCCTTTGTTCTGTGAATAGGAAAGAAGGGTTGGCAAATGAATGGACTGATTAAAGGCCACACTGGATACCACCTTTGGCATAAAAGAGGGATTGGTCCTGAGGGACAACTTGTCTGCATGAAAGATGATGAAAGGCTCCACTGCCGTAAGGGCCTGTAATTCAGGTACCCTTCTTGCTGAAGTGATGGCTAAAAGGAAAGCTGCTTTCCAATAAAGGAATTTTAAATCTGCAGAAGCAGCTGGCTCGAAAGGAGGAAGGATGAGTTTCTTCCAATACAAAGTTAAGATCCCAGGCTGGAGTTGGAGCTATCCTGGGTGGTCATAAATTTTTGGCCACTCTGAGGAACTGTTTGAGCAGTGGATGAGAGAAGAAGGGAGGTTCTGTGTTATAATGACCTGAAATGGCTGAGGCGTGAATTTTTATTGAGGAAAGAGACAGGCTCTTGTGAAGCATCTCAGTTAAGTATTGTAAAATCTGAGGTACATTGGGCACTGCTGTGCTCATCCATTGAGAATGGTTCCAGGCAAAGAATCTTTTCTATTTTTCAGCATAAGATTTTCTAGTACTAGGCCTCCTTGTCTCTAAAATGACACCCATCACTGGTTTACTGAGGGATGGTAAAGGAGAGCTTAGGTAATTAGCCAGGCTACTAGGTTCAGTGTTTGAAGCTGAATCTGGTTCTCCTGCTGAGACAGCAGGGTAGAAATCTGAGGCAGGTGCCATGGGGCCAACAGTGACACACTGCGCAGGAGGGGGTACCAGTTTTGGTGAGGTCAGTCTGGTGGAACCAAAATCATCCTTGGTTTGTCTTGTTCAATCTTTAGTAGTACTTTGGAGAGCAGTGGCAGAGGAGGAAAGGCATAAACTGAGAGATTTTTTTTCTTTTTTTTTTACAGCTGAAGGACAAAGCATCCACTTTCAAAGCTTGTCTGCAGGGAGTCCTTGCGCAAAATATTTAAAATTGATAGTTCTGGGGGGGGGGGGGCAAACAGGCCTATATCTGGGCTCCTCCATTTGCTTGTCAACATGTTGAAAATCCTTGGTTCCAGTTTCCACTCGTGTGGGTCCATGAGGTTTCTGCTTAGTCCGTCTGCCAGTGTATTTAGTTTTCCTGGCAGGAATTGAGCTTGTAGATGCACTTGGTAGCTCAAGGCTGTGTTCCACAATGCCATGGCTAGTTGCAGAGGGGGTAAGAATGTGTACACCCGGCTTGTTTATGTACCACAAAGTACAGTTGTGTACCTACCATAAATGTAGATGTTCGAGTGTATTCACTGTTGCAGTCATTGCAATTGGGTTATCCTGCTGGCAGGCTACCCGCAGTCAGCCTGAATTCCAAAGTCTAGGTCTGGCGTCAGTTGCTGTCGCCTCCTCCCTGACATCAGTGCGCCAGGGGTATAAAAGATGCAGCAGACGCCATTTTCTTCAGTTTTTCTTGCCCCAGATGTCAGGTGCCCCTATAATGGTAGGCTACATTATGCCAATAAGCATGCATGCACCAACAACAACTTTCCCTTCATCTACAAGCAAATACACCACATAGGTTGTACAGAATAGAGAAGTACAGATACGTCCCAGCAAAGGAAAAGGGGGATGGTGGGAGGGTAACCTGGACTGCAACAGTGAATACACTTGAACATCTACATTTATGGTAGGTATACAACAGTATACTATGTTCATCGTGTTTCACTGTTGCAGTCATTACAATTGGGTTGAATCCCAAAGCTAAGGTAGGGAGGCTGGTGCTAAATAGGATTAGGAGAGGCTATCAGGCCCTGCAGAACTGCAGTGGCAAAACCTGCCCTGGATTTAGAGTAGAGAGGTAAGTGACAGTGCTTTTGTAAAAGTATGCACTGAACACCAAGTTGCAGCCTCTAAGATGTCTTTGGTTGGTACTCCTCTGAGGAAGGCTGCTGAAGTGGCTGCTGCTCTGGTTGAATGTGGCCTAATGCCCTTAGGCACTGATTTGCCATGCTGTGAATAGCAGAAACGAATGTAGTGACCAATCCACTTTGAAATAGTCTGCTTTGAGATAGGCTTTCCTTGTGATCCTGCAGCATATGCCACTAGAAGTTCAGTCTTTCTGAAAGCTTTGGTTCTGTCCAAGTAAAAGCGTAGCAGCCTGTCAAGCAGAATTCTCTCACCCTTATTCTGAGGGTTTGGATAAAAGGTAGGCAAATGGATTGTTTGGTTAAGGGCCACACTGGACACTACCTTAGGCATAAATGTAGGGTTTTTGTCCGCAGAGAAACCCTGTCAGGATGGAAAATGATAAAAGGTTCCACAGCCATGAGTGCCTGTAACTCTGAGACTCGTCTAGCAGAGGTTATTGCTAGGAGCAAAGCTGTTTTCCAGGATAAGAATGTTATATCAGCTGTAGAGGCTGGCTCAAACGGAGGCAGTGTGAGTTTTTCCAAGACATAGTTGAGGTCCCATACAGGTATTGGAGCTCTCCTTGGAGGTCTTATGTTTTTGGCCCCTCTGAGGAACTGCCTTAGTAATGGATGAGAAAAAATAGGTGGTTCTGTATTGTAATGAGGCATGAATTTTAATTGATGAAAAGGAAAGGCCTTTATCAAGCATCTCAGTTAGGTATTGCAAAATCTAAGGAATATCTGGAACAATCGTGTCAAAACCTTGTGCCTGGTTCCAAGCGCAGAATCTCTCCCATTTTTCTGCATAAGATTTTCTGGTGCTAGGCCTCCTGGCTTCCAAAATAACAGCCATCACTGCTTTAGAGAGAGGTGTGTCTTGACTGGCTACATTATCCGCCATGCTGCCAGGTTTAAGGTCCTGAGTTGGCTGCGCAGTATCTGACTGTCTTGTTGGGTCAATAAGTGAGGAATTTGAGGTAATGTCCAAGCTGGGCATTGAGACAAGCTCTTTAGGATTGGGAACCAGTGCTGGCGGGGCCAGTCTGGGGCAATCAGTATCATTTTTGGTCTCTCTTGTCTGACCTTGAGGAGTACCTTGGGAAGGAAAGGCAGAGGAGGAAAAGCATATACTGTTAGGTCTTTCCAGCTGAATGATAGAGCATCCACTTTCCATGCTTGCTTGTGATAAGTCCTTGTGCAGAATGTCTGTATTTGGTAGTTGTGAGGGGAGGCAAATAGGTCTATGTCCTGGCATCCCCAGTTCCTTGTTATCATGCTGAAGACTTGTGGAACCAATTTCCACTCGTGGGGATCCATTATGTTTCTGCTTAGTTCGTCTGCCAGGGTATTTGTCCTTCCTGGCAGGAATTGCGCTTACAGATGTACTTGGTAAGTCATTGCTGTGTCCCACAAGTTCATGGCTAGTCTGCAGAGGGGGTAGGAATGTGTGCCTCCCTGCTTGTTTACGTACCACATGACTGTAGTATTGTCCGTCCTTATCAGTATTTGTCCTGGATGAAGTAGATCCCTGAAGGCTGTCAGGGCATTCTGAACAGCTAGCATCTCTTTTTGATTGATATGTAGATGCATTTGAGTTGCGGACCATGTGCCCTGAATACATCTTCCTGCCATGTGGGCCCCCAGGCATAATCTGATGCATCTGTTGTCAATGTCTGCCTGGCTGTGGGTAAGGTGAATGGCTGTCCCGTGTTGTGGTGAAAGGCTTTTGCCCACCATCGAAACTCCTGTTGCAGGCAGGGAATGAGGGTAATTATTGTTTCCAGGCTGTGGCAATGTTGAGTCCAAACACTTTTTAGATACCACTGAAGTTTCCTCATATGCAGTCTTGCATATGGAATTAGCAGAATGCAGGATGCCATGAAGCCCAAAGCCTGCAGAATTGTTCTTGCAGACAACTGGGCCTTTGTTGCCAACATTTTGAAATAAGTAGTCAGTTAGTTGTCTGTGTTTGTCTGGCATGAGATAAGCCATCTGGGCAGTTGTATTTAAGCTTGCACCCAGGAATATCTCTTGAGAGGGTACGAGCTTTGATTTCTTTTCGTTTACTGTGTACCCTAGACCTGTTACTAATCTTTTTACAAATGCCAGATGCTGTAGTAGAATGTTCTTGTTCTCTGCTTGAATAAGGCAGTCGTCCAAGTAAGGATATATTTGTATTCCTCTTTGTCTACAAAATGCAATCACTGGTGCCAGACATTTTGTGAAGACCCCGGGCGCAGTAGATAAGCCAAAGGGCAGTGCAGAGAACTGGTAGTGCATTGAGCCAGCTATAAATCTGATGTAGCTTCTGCATGACTGTCTGATTGGGACATGGAGGTATGCCTCTTTCAGATCTAAAGTCACAAGCCAAGCCTTCTTGCCCAGCATGGGCAAAAGCTGCTGCAGAGTTAACATTTTGAATTTTGGAATATCCAGGAATGTGTTTAGGTTCATAGGTAGATACTAGGCTATCTGCCCTAGGGCATTTATAAGCCTAGCCAGAGTGTATTTGGCTTCCGCCTCCCTATTAGATTAGACTACTGTGCCTCTGTAAAGTAGGTCACAGAAGGTACCCTTTTAAGATTAGTTTACTGTGCCTCTGTCTAGCAAGGACACAGAAGAGATCCCAGGGGTGAATTTGCGATTTCCCATCCACGCGTCCAGATTTCGCTTGAAGAGGGTCAGCGAGGGGCTATGTCTAACATCAATTGGGATTCTATTCCATAGTGAGGGGAGCCTCTGGGAAATGAATCTGTCCCTCCAGCATGTCCTATTTAATTTTGTGCTGAGGTTTAGGTCCCTGGAGCGTGTAGCTCTAAGGGACTTGGATTTTTTGAGGTGGAGAATGTCCATTAATTCTGGGTTTGACATGGCTTTGTATGTCAGGCATAGATCGCCTCTGAGTAGGCGGTAAGCAACTGAGTAGAGCTGGAGTTTCTTTAGTCGAGCTGCATAGGACATCTGTTTGTAGCCCATGATCCTCTTGATGAGGTACTTTTGGGGTCTCTCCAGTTGCTGCAGGTGTCGGGTAAGGTACATCCCAAAAGGGGCATTGTTTTCAATTATGGGCCTGATGAGTGACGAGTAGAGAGGCACAATGACCTCTCTTGATCTAGATGCGAACCCTTTCGTGATAAGGTGGGCTATATAGAAGGTCTTTCTAACCACTTTGGCAACGTGATTATCAAAGGAGAGATTACTATCTACGTTGGTCCCCAAATCTCTAATTACTTCTTCCATACTTAATGGATTACCACCTATGTGGTAATTTGTGGGCACCTTGTTTTTCCCAAAGGGGATGACTATGCACTTTTTAGCATTTAGCTTGAGGTCAGGGCTCTGGCACCAAGCATCCGTCTCTGTGAGACCCTTTTGGAGGATGCTTGTGTCAGTTGGAGATTCGATTATGGCCCCCAGTTTGCAGTCATCTGCGAACTTTGTCAGCCATAATCCCCCCGTGTTAGCCTGAACCTCAGAGAAGTATATACCGAACAAGAGAGGTCCCAGAACTGAGCCCTGTGGGACGCCACTTGTAACTGGTTTGGATTCAGACATGGCACCTGCGATTCTGACCATGAGGGTTCTATCTCTGAGCCAGTTTGCAACCCATCTTGTGATACAGGGGTTGATACTTAAGCTGGTAAGCTTATTTATGATGCCCGAGTGGGGTATTGTGTCGAAGGCTTTTGCGAGGTCCAGGTAGGCTGTGTGGACTACCTTGCCCTCATCTATGGCTTTGGTAACTGTTTCAAAGAAATCAACTAGGTTTAAGAGGCAAGATCTGCCCTTAACAAAGTCGAATTGGGTAGGGTCCAGTGTCTGGAGGCTCCCAATGTCTTTGTTTATGAGTTCCATGATAATACGCTCAATAGCTTTACAGACCAGACTAGTCAGGCTTATGGGGCAATAGTTTCTGGGGTCCGCTGTGGCACCACCTTTGTGGAGTGGGACCACTGTAGTTGTACGCCATTCTTTAGGTACATATCCTGTAGTAAGGCTAAGTTTGAAGAGTGACTTAATGTGAGGGTTCAGTTCTTCTTGGAGCTCGTGTAAGACACAGCCTGGGACACCGTCTGGTCCCATAGATGCTGTGTTTTTTGCTTTGGAGAGAGCAGCTTTCACCTGTACATCTGTGATGTCAGGGAGGTTACATTCAGTTGGGATAGGCATTTCCTCCTTTGGGGGGAAGGGGGGGGGGGGAGTTTGTGCTGAATCTGTCTGCCAGGATGTTGGCTATGTCTGTAGGTTCGGTATATTTTGTACCGTTATGCAACAATTCAGAGCATATCTGGGAGTTTCCGCCCATGTTCCTGACATAACTAAAGAAGGCCTTGTGATTATCTTTAGTGTCTAGGGCAATTTTTCTTTCGAAACTGGCCTTTGATGATTTTATGAGGGATCGAAGTTTCTTGCTAATACTGATCAGAGATGCCTTCCCTTTTTGGGATTTTGCTCTGTCGTGTAGTAGCTTCCTCCTTCTGTTGTATAGCTTATTTATGGCCGGGGTCCACCAGACCGGTCTCCTGTTTTTGGAGGAGTGAGTCTTGGTTTTATTTGGGATAGCACAATCCATGCATTCCTGCAGGTGCTCACAGAATGCATTTGTAAAGGATTCTGCGGATTGGGCTGTATTATGCTCTGGCCCAGGGGCTTTGAAGGATTCCACCTCAGTCTTGAGAAGTGCAAAGTTGGCTTTTGAGAAATTCTTTACAGTGATTTCCTTGGCTGGGGGTGGGGACGAGATATGGATGTCCAGGGAAATTTGTTTATGGTCTGATCTTACCAATGAGGGGTTTTACCTCTGGTGTGGAACATAAAGTCCCCATGTTGGTGATGACCAGGTCCAATATGTTGTTCCCTCTTGTGGGAGTGGTGACCAGTTGTTCCATTGCGTTAGGGTTTATAAATTCAAGGAACCGTTGAGCGAGGGTGTTTGGGCTCGAGTAGTTTTCCCAGTCAATGTTTGGGTAGTTGAAGTCACCCAATAACATAGTGTTTGGAGAGACCTTCATATTCTCCAGTGTTCTCAGGAATGCCAAGTGGGGTTCCTGTAATAGGAAGGGTGTTCTGTAGCAGGCTACAAACTGAAAGGCAGTTTTACCCGCTGTTAGTTGCACATGGATGGTTTCCGATGCTTCGTGCAGTGCCACTAACCTGGAGGTGTAGGTATCTTTGATGAATATAGATACTCCTCCTTTTGTGCTTCGTCCGAGTTTTGGGTCGAAATGCATGGTATGAGTTATAACCTGGTAGTGCTGGGGTGCTCTCAGGAGCCTTGAACCAGGTTTCTGTTACTGCACAGACATCGATTTTCTCCATACTGAGGAGAGCCTCGAGTGCGTGCATCTTGAGGTTTAGACTTCTGGCATTGAGTAGCATTACCTTTAGTTTTTTTATCCTTGGGTTGTCTATGGATGTGGGTTTGTCCTTTGAGCCTTGCCTAAAAAAGGCACTATGGGGGTGGCAAGAGCCTTGGCCAGTATACGAAAGCCTAAGGGTGACAGGTGCAAGCTGTCCCTAGCGAAGCAACATGGCTTGTCGAGCATGTCATCCCAGGATGACAGACACTGGATCCCCTTTGAATAACACCAATACTTTAGCCAATTGATGAAACTGATCATTTTGTCTTTATACTGTGACATCATTCTTGGTGAGGGCAAGATGCTACTCAAGGTCAGGGTCATACCAGCCTGGGCTACATGGTCAGAGAGCTCCTCTATGTCTCTTTTCATGTAGTCCAGGGAGGTACGTCTCAGGTCATTCACACCAGCATGGACAATGACGGAGTCATACTTGTACTTGCTTTGGAGTGACTTGAGTGCTTGCGTTATGTGGCAGATCCTGGCACCTGACAGGCAGCTTACAGTGACCTTCTCCTTGTTCAGTCTGGTGAGCGGGACATCAGTGTGCCGGACAATAGAGTCCCCAATAACAAGTGTATTTGGTGTGTTATTTGGCCTTAAGGGCTGTGACTGTGAGGCACACGGATTTTGTGAGATATGTGATTCGTCTGTATTGTTGAGGGGTGGCTGTTGCTTGGATATCTGCTTAGGAGGTCTTTGCTGTTTAGGCAGATTTTTATTTAGAACCTCCGAGTATGTTTTTGTGTGTTTATGTGTTGGGTATGCAGATGCAATAGGTCTGTGTGAGACTGGATTTGTGGTGTGGGTGGTTACCTCTTCCTCCTGACTGACTGTGCCAGTCTTGGGCTGAGAGAGCTCTGCCTCCAGTTTGGCTATGTAACTGCATCTCTCACATGTATTAGAGTTTGTTGGAAGGAGGAGAGGGTTGTCTGTGTACATAAGGCAATTGTAACATTGCCTCAAAATTCCCAGATTCACCAGCTGGACTGAAGAGTAACCTTGAAACTGACCCTTGGACATACCAGATTAGTACAGGGAACAGTTTTTTTTTTTTTTTACTTGATCAGATTAGGGAAGGGAACTGATTTTTCACTTGATCAGGAAGGACCAATCGTGAGCCTAATACTTATGAGAAGTCAAGGAGGGTGTAGTGCTTTAGTTAGTTAGTGTTTCCTTATAAGAGCTGAGCAAGTGCAGGGCTTTAGAAAGAGAATAGAGTGATTACTTTGAGAGTTTGAACACTTCTAAGGGAAAAAGTGAAGAGCAGACTTTGTGGATAAACAGGTCCAGTATTGGTCTCCAGGCTTTGTCCTTTCTGGGCACCAAGAATAGCCTTGAGTAGAATCCTAGTCCCTGCTCTTGCAGTGGTACTAGCTGAATGGCTCTCATATCCATTAGGGATGAAACATGTTTTTGTGCCTCTGCCCATTGATTGTGTGGCAGGTCTGGCATACCGTTTGGCCTTGGCAGGGTGTGAAGGTGGAACCTGTAGCCTTGTGATACGATATTTAAGACCCATTTGTCCTGGGTGATCACGTGCCAATTTTGTGAAAAAAGTGTTAGTTTTCCCCCCAAAGGGGCTACCAGAAGATAAGTGTTTGGTGCTGGCAGAGGAAAGTCATTTACACTGTTTCCTGTATGGCTGTGATTTTTCCTCTCTGCTTTTGGAGGTAGAAGCACCCCATTGTTTAGGCCTGTATGAGCCTTGGGGTTGTGATCCGCCTCTGGGGCATCTGTATCTGCCTCTTTGTGGCCTGTCTGACACTGGAAAAGACCAATTCTTAGTAGGCCAGTTCCTGCTAAATCTGGGAGGCTGTACCTGCAAGAAATCCTTGACTCTTTGCATAGATTTAGCTTTATCCTCCATTTTCTTCAACACCTCTTCTGCTTTAACACCAAAGTATCATGCTGTAATGGAGCATCTAATAGTTTTGCTTTAACATGATCAGGCAGATTTTGTTCTTTTAACCAAGCATGCCTCCTAATAACAGAACCTGTAAAAGCGGCCCTACAAGAGACCTCTAGAGAATCAAAACCACATTGCAAAGTATGCTTTCCCACTTGTTCAGCTGCATGCAATAAATCCTGCATTTCCTTGTTTTCTGCACATTCTGTATTTGTCAACATTTTCTGTTTAAGCAGTGACATAAGATATTGCTGATATTTAAGCATATGAAACTGGCAATTTAAAGCTCTTACAGCCAAGGTAGCAGAAGTATAAATCTTTTTCCTCCATCTGTCCAGGGCCCTATAATCCCTATCAGAGGGGATAGGGTTTTTTGCAGTGGAAGCCTTGACACCTTTGGGACCCTGAGAGATTGTTTCTGGGTCAGCAGCAAGGTTTTTATGAAGAAATTTATGCAAATCAGGAACATTGTTGTATCTGTCTGGCTTAACAGGAGCTGGAGGTAAAGAGTCTGGAGACAGACTGGACTCTGAGAATACATCATCTACAATGTCTAACACAGGGGGGGATAACAATGGGCCTGTGCTGAGGTAATAAAAGGAAGTCTCTGAGCCTTTTCTTGGATTCTGAGTAATCTTGGCTCTCCCAGTGGAAATGCTCCCTCATAGTATGCAGTGTCTCCCCAAAAGAATAATCTTCAGGAGAAGAGGCTGAAGGGATAGATTCTTCAGCATCAGAATCCTCAGGGAGGAAGAGAATATTCCTGTTCAGAAGAGGAATCAGAGGAAATGGAAACCTGATCTGAAGATTCATATTCTATCTCTTGCCTAGGCCTCTTATCAGGAGGGGGATGGGAAACCCTGTTCAAAGTAATTAGGTCTTCGGCCATTTTAAGCATCTGTTTTTAAGGCATGGAGGCCTGTCCAGGAGAATGCTGCACTTGTTTCTTTGTCTTTAGATCTGCTTTAGTCTTTGAAGCTGAAGTAGGTTTCACATATAACTGCGTAGGCCTGAAAACACCCTCAGAAGCAGATGCCTGCTCAGCGGCTCCGGACCCATCTGAGGGAATAGTTTCAGAGTGTCCAATACCTCGAGTTTCCAGTGGCCTAGTCAGCTCCACGTGGTAGTCGGAAGTGGCCTGTGGCTCTGAGGTAGCGGTCATCAGGGGCTGCAAAAGCACATCACTGAGAACCAGCGAACTGGCGACTGACCTAGCGGAAGCCTCGTCATCGATTTTGGACCTCGGATGCCTGTCCTTTTCTTTGCGCTTTTTATAAACTCGTAGTTGTCTGTTCCGACGGCATTATATAATTGAATCTTCTGCCACAGTAATGAAATGCAAAATCGTACGCTTAATAGTGCGTTGGTTAAATCTAGCACAAAACCAACAACTAGCAACGTCGTGGTCAGGGCCCTAGGCAAGGAATACAGTAAGAATGAAAATCCTTATGAGGTATTTGCTTCCCACAAAAAAAGACAATTAACTTTTTCTGACATCGGTCTGGAGCAAGAAAAAAGTTTCCCCAATGGGGTACTTAGCTTTAATGAAGACTTCGGAACTGAAATTCGAATTTGAAAATCTCAGGAGTCGGTCGACCGGCACTTGCGAACTGCTTTTGCATTGGGCACCTCGCGGCAAGAAAGACTGAAGAAAATAGCGTCGGCTGCATCTTTTATACCCCTGGCGCACTGATGTCAGGGAGGAGGCAACAGCAACTGACGCCAGACCTACACTTTGGAATTCAGGCAGACTGCGGGTAGCCTGCCAGCAGGATAACTCAATTGTAATAACTGCAACAGTGAAACACGATGAACATCAGTAGTGTTGTCCGTCTTTACCATTAATTGTCCTGGAAGAATGTGGCCCATGAAGGCTGTCCGCGCATTCTGTACAGCTAACATTTCTTTATGATTGATGTGAAGGTGCATTTGAATTGGGTTCCATTTGCCCTGAATGCACTTCCTTGCCAGGTGTGCCGCCCATGCATAGTCTGATGCGTCTGTTAGGCTTTGGGCGGCAGGGGGTAGTGTGAATGGTAGTCCTTTGTTCTGGTGGCAGGCCTCTGCCCACCAGAGAAACTCTAGGCGTAGGCAAGGAATGACAGGAATCATTGCTTCTAGATCCTGAGAATGTTGACACCATAGGCTTTTTAGATACCATTGTAGTTTCCTCATATGCAGTCTTTCATATGGAATTAGAAGAATGCAGGAGGCCATGAACCCCAAGGCTTGTAGTATTTGCCTTGCAGATAGCAGGGTTTTTGTGGCCACTTGTTTGAAGTAGGTTGTCAAGTGAATTTGTTTCTCTGGCGTGAGGCAAGCCACCTGGGAAGTTGTATTCAAACTTGCTCCAAGGAATATAATTTGTTGGCAGGGTACCAGGTGTGATTTATTTTCGTTTGTGGTGTACTCCAGACAAGTTGGCACCCTTTGTACAAAAGCCAGATGATTCAAAAGTATGTCCTGGTTTTCTGCCTGAATTAGACAATCGTCCAGGTATGGGCATATTTGAATATTTCTTTGCCTGCAGAATGCAGTGACTGGAGCTAGGCACTTTGTGAATACCCGGGGCGTAGTAGATAAGCTAAAGGGCAGTGCAGAGAACTGATAATGCGTGTAGCCTGCTTTGAAACATAGGTATCTTCTGCAAGATTCCCTGTTTGGGATGTGCAGGTATGCTTCCTTTAAATCTAATGTCAACCAAGCATCTCTGCTTAGCATAGGAAGCAACTGGTGAAGAGTCAGCATCTTGATTTCTGGAATCACCAAAAAGGTGTTTAGAGTAGACAGGTCCAGGATAGGACGCCATGAATTGCCTTTTCTGGGTACCAGGAAAAATCTCGAGTAGAAACCTTGTTCCTTTTCCTCTTCTGGTACCAATTGAATAGCCCCTATGCTTAAGAGAGAGTACTTGCTTTTGGGCCTCTGCCCACTGATTTGGAGGTAGATCTGGCCAACTGCTTGGAGTTGGTAACGTGTGGAAGTGAAATCTGTATCCTTGGGACACTATATTTAAAACCTATTTGTCCTGAGTAATGAGCCCCCAAGTTCTTTACATGAAGTGCAATCTTTCCCCCCAAAGGGGCAGTCAGTTGAGAAGTGCTTGGAAGTTTTAAAACAAAGTCATTGAGACAGTTTACCATAGGGGGAGTTTTTTTTCTCCCAGATTTGGAAGTGGAGGCCCTCCACTGCTTAGTCCTGTGCGTCCCCTGGGATTGAAGCCTGGGTGCTCTGCTGGATCTGGGTTTGGACTGAGAAGGTCTGGAAGAGGAAGGAAAGGACCAATTCTTAGAAGGCCAATGCCTACTAAATCTTGGAGGTTTAACTTGTAAAAAACCTTTAACAGTTTGCATAGATTTAGCTCTTTCCTCCATCTTTTTAAGAACTTCTTCTGCCTTGTTGCCAAACAGGTGGTCCTGATTTAAGGGAGCATCCAGTAATTTTGCTTTAACATGATCTGGCAAGGACTGCTCCATAAGCCAAGCATGCCTTCTAAATACAGACTCAGTTACCGCAGCCCTGCAAGATGCCTCTAGTGAATCAAAACCACAATGCAATGTATGTTTACCAACTTGTTCAGCAGAATGCATTAAATCCTGTAAATCCTTACCTTCAGCACAATCAGGAATCAACATAATTTTCTGTTTAAGCAATCCAATAATATGCTGCTGATACTTTAACATACGAAACTGGCAACTCAAGGCCCTAATGGCCAAAGCTGCAGAAGTATATACCTTCTTACCCCATTCTACCAGTGCCCTGGAGTCTCTAGTAAAGAGGGTAGGATATTTGGCAGTAGTAGCTTTAATGCTCTTGGGTCCCTGTGAAACGGTTTCAGGATCCGCAGTAGGATTTTTGAAAAGGAACTTGTGAGAGTCAGGAACCCTGTAATATCTATCAGGTTTTCTGCAAGCAGGAGGTAGAGAGCCAGGGGCAATGCTAGATACCAAAAAGGCATCATCAACAATGTCCAGTACAGGAGGTATAGCTAAAGGCCTGTGCTGGGGCAGGAGTAACAAATCCCTAAGCCTCTTTTTAGAATCAGAGAAATCCTAACTTTCACAACGAAAAAGCTCCCTGAGAGTATGCAAGGTTTCACCAAAAGAGAGATCTTCTGGGGGGAAGCAGAGAGACTAGAGTCCTCAGCATCAGAATCCTCATAGGTAGATAAGGGTAAATCCTGGTCATCAGAGGAAACAGAAATTTCAGAATTCTGATCAGAAGTATCATAAGCAAACACCATCTTAGGTCTCTTATAGGGGGAAGGTTGGCTTCCACTGATTAAAGTAATAAGGTCTTCAGCCATTCGTATCATTTGTTTTTTAGGCATACAGGCCTGACCATGCAATCTGGGCGTCAGTTTTCTAGGCATGGTTCGAGTTTTAGGCCTTGAAGAAGAAGTTGGCACCGGTTTAATATGCAAGTCAGTAGGCCTGAATACACCCTCAGAAGCCGGTGCCTGCACAGTGGCTCCGGACCCATCCAAGGTAGAGTCATCCGTAGGTTCCACAGTTGAAGCATCTTGCGGTATACCGGACTCCGAGTGGGTCTCAGTAGAGGTCTGCGAATCTGAAGTAGCGGGTATCAGGGGCTGCAAAAGCTCCTCACTGAGTACCGGCGAACTGGGCGGCCTGTCTCTGTCTTTATCTTTGCGTTTTTTCAGAATGTCGGTAGTCAGATGGCTTACCGAAGACATATCAAGATAATTGAACTGAGCACTAAAATATGTAGAAGCGCAAATATAACGACGACGAATAGTTCGTGATATAAATAAGGCACAAAACCGACAGTGAGGTACGTCGTGGTTAGGGTTCTAGGCAAGGAATACAGTATGAATGAAAGTCTTTATGAGGTATTTGCTTTCCACAAGAAATGCAATTATTTTCTTTTACTGACATTGGATTAGAGCAAGAAAAAGTTTCCCCAATGGGTACTTAGCTTTTAGTTCAAGACTTCGGTTCTGAAACTCGAAAACGAAAATTTCAGGAGTCGGCCGACCGGCACTTGCGAACTGCTTCTGCTCTGGCTCTGGACACCGCACAGCAAGAAAGACTGGTGTAATGACGTCGGCTGCATGTTTTATACCCCTGACGACCTGACGTTATGGAAGAACAGACAGCAACCGACGTAGGACCCAAGACTTTGTTAATCAGACCGACTGAGGGCTACTGCAAGCAGATAACCCAAATGCAATGACTGCAACAGTGAACCACGAAGAACATCTGCAACAGTTATACTGTTATTATCACGTAATACACACACACACACACACACACACACACACACACACACACACACACACACAAAGACCTTAAATTAAACCCTACACCTTCAAATACTTCTCTGTGGGATTAGAAGATTAAGATTTGACAAAAAAGACTATGGCATCACCTGGAGTGTGCGTGCGTGGAATGCAAACCTCTTGAGAAACAGCAGACTGCAAATGGCTGTAAACTATTATGTGGAGTGAGATCCACCTGGTAGTAGTAACGATAAGTACTCTAGACCACAAAACAGGAAAAGGTGTGCTGTGATGATAAAAAGGTACAACAAAGGTAGGTATTAGGGCATAATACTCTGCCCATACCTATGTCATCAGTTACCTCGAAATGAGTAAGTAACCAATGGACATGTACATAAACTCATATATACACACACAAACTATACATATATGTATATACACACATATACACAAATACACACACACATATACAGACAACTTGCAGTGAAGAGAAGAAAAATGTTTAGTCCACCACAAAGTGAAGTCCATCCATCCTCAACCCTTTTTCCCATTTTTGCACATGGGGTCGGGATGTCACTTCAGCAGTGACAATCATCTCAAGCCAAGGTTTACACCGCTGGGTGGCTAGCCCTGCCACGTTAGTTCATTCATACCACTCACACGCATACACACTCTCAGCTACAGCCATTTTAGAGTGTCCAATCCACCTACTGCATGTCAAAGAAACAGCAAAGGTTCCAAGCATGGCTTAGTTCAAAATATTTAATGGGTACAAAAAGTACTACGTTTTCACACTTGGTTCCTGTGCTGAAAGTGAGGTTT
Source organism: Protopterus annectens (assembly GCF_019279795.1). Lineage (NCBI taxonomy): Eukaryota > Metazoa > Chordata > Ceratodontiformes > Protopteridae > Protopterus > Protopterus annectens. The sequence continues at coordinate 666,076,251 of NC_056729.1, forward strand.
GTTTGCAGTTGCACCTACTGCATGTCTTTGGAATGTGGGAGGAAACCCAAGTGACCAAAGGGAGGACATGCAGACTCTGCACAGAAGGCACCCCAGCTGAGAATCGAACTGGAGAACCTCTTGCTATGAGGCGACAATGCTAACCGCTGCACCATTGTGGCATCACTGTGTTATTAATGTAATATTCATGAATGTCTATGGCATGTTTAGTAATGATGTAACCACAACGACGACACTTCCACTGAATTAAAACTACAAATGGGCTGGTGAATCATCACTAATGATGATAATTTTGATTTCATGCTGTGTTGTGAATTAAAACAGTACCTACAGACAGTGAAGTACGGAAGTGAGAAGATGACAAATACCACCATGTGATATCGTTGCAAGCAGCATCTGCATGTAATCAATCTTGGTTAAAACGATGAATGGTGTCAGTTTTCTAGAATTACTTGACTAACAAAGAGAGTTGTACCAATCTTGGACAAACAGAAAATGCAAAAAGAGTAATGAGTAAGTAACTGATAATCCAGCCAACGGGCAGAGAAGGTACATCAGAGCATGTTACCAAGATAGTTAAATAGCAGTGTACAAACCATTTCCAATGACTGGCACAGAGAAAAAAAGCTAACATGTTAAATGAAGGGACAAAAAGCAAAATTTAAAGCTACACAAGGAAAATTCTATAGGATGTCCAGATTGCAAACATAACACATCAGTTGTACAATGTTAAGAGAACAGCACCAAATTTACATGAATAGAACGAGCAGTATAACATCAAGCAAAGAAATTGCATCTTAGTTGTCCTACATCAAGAAAAAAATATGTGTAAGAGGAGGTGTGACAAGCAAAAACTCTGAGAAGCTCTCAAAAATAAAAACAAATGGCCAAAAATTTCAGCATCAATGCAATTTTAATAACTAGAACATAAGATACATAAAAATTCTAAGGGGAGGGCTGACATCTTATCAGACAATGGTGTAAACCACTCCTGAGAGGGAAAAATACTACTGGAATTAATTATTTTTATTTATTTACTTATCCTTTGTTGACCAGGTTTGTCCAGTAAGCTAGCAGCCTCTTTTCAGGGGAGAAATGAGGTGGTATTTACACTACTAGGGGAAATTTGGCCAGAGAATCAGGGAACTTCCCTTACCCTTTTCAAAAGGTGCTGTGGGATCTATTACATCCACGTAAGCTACCACCTACTCAAGAAGATGGGGAACTTGGTTTAACGTCTCATCCAAAGGAAAATCAAACTTAAATTCAATTCTAGCAAAAGATAAATAAATAAAAGTAAGTGGCCTGGGGCCATTCAAAATATACGAGTTTTCATTTTTGGTATAGCGCATTAAGAGATGAAGGAAGGTGGAGTTAACAGTCCGAAAAGTTTCAGCTGCCAAGCTTTTTTTATAGCCTGATGGCATCTGTCCTAGTAGATCTTGAAGAAAGATGCATTTGAAATCAGAATTATTATCTGTCTATCACAAACAGAAGAAAGAAAAGCATGGGTTATTTTCTTGGGATCCACTGATCACTTTTATTCTTTAGAAAAACGTCAACAAACTTGTCAGACAAACTAATATATACTCTAAAAGAAACCACACATGCAAATCACTTGATCGAAAATATCTGGCTTATCTCTATTAATGCCACCACACTGGAAGGTTTAAATGAAGCTGTTAATTTTAGTGTGTTTTAAGTAATCCACTACCACACTGAATTTGGCGACTTTAACAGTTTTGCAAGTGTTTTATGTTTTAGTGCATCAGATTCTGCAATACCTTTTATTTTTTATCATGAGGAAGTACCCCAAAGTATTCTGATTTCTTAGTTCTTTGCATCTGTAATAACTACCTAGATGGAAAATATTAGAGCAACTGCTCATTAACTCCTGACTAGTTGTTTTCCTAGCAAAATCAATTTCACTACAATTTTCTTTTTCTCCTCATCATCGAATATACACACTACTCATCTTTACTCAGCTATTCCCTGCTTTCTACTCTTATCACCACCTCTCTGATTTCTACTCTTATCTCCCACACCTCTTCTCTCATTTCTCCTAACCATACATATAAAATCATAACTGGACATTTTGAATCTCACTGTATCAACCAACTTGTCTTGTATTAATATATAATGACTCTATACTGATTGCAGATTTTCTCTAGTATAGCTGCCTTAGAGTTACCATATATCCATATTGTAACTTTTAGCATTTTTACCCAGGCTTTCACTGAAAAGGAGCTACCATACCCCAGTCAGACTACCCAGGTCAACAAAAGCAATAAATAAATAAATAAATGTCAGGTAGTGCCGAAATGGAAGTTATGTACTCACCATAAATTGGCATCAGTGTTGTCCATTTTCATTCTTCCTCACTGTTGGGTCTTCGGATCAGACTAAGAAGTATTTTCAAGACTTTAGGATCTGAGCCCCTCTCCCATCATGCATCATACCTACTCTAACCCCTCAGATCAAATGTGTTGCCTTACACAGCAGGATACATACCAGAAGGAAGAAAAAGAACAGATGAAGGCACCTAGGGGCCCAAACCATGAACCGAAGGGTTCCAAAAAACCTCCAGATAACTTCTCGAAGAAACCTAGGTGGGGGATGGTTGGGAGGAAAATGGACACCACAGATACCAAGTTATGCTGAATACATAACTTCTATATCTGATGTTGTCCTTTTCATTCTTCCTCGCTGTTGGATCGGAGTCTCCAGCTACCCAACTCTTGGGTGGTCCCTAAGGAGGTATATGCAGGAGCACTGCTGAGCAGAAGAATGGCCTGCTTCTGTAGACAATGTCCAATTTATAATGTGAGACAAAAGGTACAAGTCTTAGACCAAGTGGCCGCAGCACACATCTCATCACTCTAAATCCTGGCAGAAAACGTTGATGACGTGGCCATGGATCTGGTAGAGTGAGCTTTAGGAGGATGAGGTAATTAACTACCTTTTTGGAAATAAATACTAGAAATGCAATCAATTATCTATTTAGCCAAGGTGATTTTGGATACTGCTTCACCCAAGCAATTAGATGAAAAGGATAAAGAGTTGATCGGACTTTCTATTCTTTTCTGTTCTGTGCAGATAGGAAAGCAATTGTCTATGGACATCAAGGAGATGTAACATATTCTCCTTTGTTCGAAAAATTTGGAAAGAAAACAGGTAACTGAATTGACTGGTTAACGTTGGATTCTGTTGCTACTTTAGGCATAAAGGAATGATTAATTCTTAAGGAAACTTTGTCTTTATGAAAATGATGTAAGGGAGGTTGGCTGATAGAGCTTACAATTCAGATACTCTTTTGGCTGAAGTGATGGCTACCAAAAATATAGTCTTCCAGGACATAAATTTCAAGTCACAACTCTCAGCCGGCTCAAATAGTTTTTGAGTGAGGTCTTCTAGTACAATGGTAAGATCTCAAGGTGGAGAAGAATCTTTTGCTGGTGGTCTTAAGATTCACTTCATAAAAGCCTTGCATAATCTTTATGAAGAAATAGAGATTATCCAACAAATACATATGAAAAATAACACTTCAACAGCAACCCAGTGGTGTAAAGCAAATATGTAGAACAAAAACATCCACCATCACTCTGCGTGGAAACGGACAACTTTGAATCAAAATGAAAAATGTTTAAAATGTCAACAGTAAGCACTTTTACAACAAAATGTTGCTTCTTCAGACCATTCAGACGCATAACAAAGTCACAGTTGTATATACTTGAAACAATTAACAAACTGCCCAATAAAAAAACAAAAACAATTAAAAACATCAATTAATGATCAACTATACACATCTAATGGCCTTGGCCGACCTTATAACCAATCATGTAACTCTTTAAAATCTCATCCTACTTGATCTGTAATATGACTGGTAGAGTCATCTCGCTGGTTGACTTCCACTGATGGAATAATCAGTCTGTCAGACATGGCTCAACAACATTCTAACATAAAATATTATCACAATCCAATATACACTCACAATCTTATAGAATGTGTGTATCATTATATACAATTTTCTCACATCGCAGCATTAAAAAACCACGAAGGCTATCAAAATAATCCACTGTGATGAATATAATTTGAGTGACTAGATAATCCATTCTTAAGTCGTTACTTAGTTGATGGTAAATATGAACTTCAACTAAAAAAATCTTAAAACATAAACATAAAAATAATTACAAATGATTCGCACATAACGACATATTGCAGTGCCATCAATAGCAACATAAATATTAACAGCGAATCAAAATAAAAAATTTGTGGTTTTAACCAATCAAGTACCACTTCAAAGATCTGCTACCATAAATTCCTATTGGTTAGGGGATATACTCAACCTCCTACCAGAATGGCATGGAGTGAACCCATTAGAAAGGACAGTTTTGTACCTACCATAAATGTAGATGTTCGAGTGCTAATACAGCTGCAGTAATCACAGATGGGTTCTCTGCCGTCAGGCGGTCCCTCGGTCGGCCGAATTCCAAAGTCTTGGTCCGGCGTCGGTTGCTGTCGCTTTCTCTTCTGACGTCAGTGAGGCCAGAGTATATAAGACACAGCCGACGCCATGTTCTTCAGTCTTTCTTGCCCCAGATGTCAGGTGCCCCCAGAAGGAAGGCAATACATAAACTATGCTTATATGTATACATACAAGTAATGCAATATAATCCAAAATAAGTGGTTGCAAGCAAATAAACCAAAGAAGGATAACCCAGTCAGGTTGTATGAAGGGGTTGTTAGGCCCTATGCCTTTACCAAGTGGGGAAGGAGGGAGGGAAACCTGTACTGCAGTTGTATTAGCACTCGAACATCTACATTTATGGTAGGTACAAAACTGTACTATGTTCATCGTGCATACAGCTGCAGTAATCACAGATGGGTAGAGTCCCAAAGCTACGCACAGGGGGGTAGGTACTAGGAGGAACTGGGTTGAGCCAGAATGCCCTGCAAAACAGCAGTGGCAAAGCCTGCTCTTGTTCTGGAATATAAAGGCAGGTGGTAGTGTTTTGTGAAGGTATGTACAGAACTCCAAGTGGCTGCCTCCAAAATATCTTTGGTAGGAACTCCTCTGAGGAAGGCTGTAGAGGTAGCTGTGGCCCTGGTGGAGTGAGATCTGATACCTGTAGGAACAGATTTCCCATGATAGGAATAACAAAAACGTATGCAGTGGCCTATCCACTTTGAAATAGTCTGCTTGGAAACTGGCTTCCCTTGAGCCCCTACAGCATAGGACACAAAGAGTTGTTCTGTTTTCCTGAAGGACTTTGTTCTGTCCAAATAGTAACGTAGCTGCCTATGGATGTCTAAAGAATGTAGTAGCCTTTCCCCTTTGTTTTGAGGATTGGGGTAAAAGGTAGGAAGGTGTATGGCTTGATTTAAAGCTACCCTGGATACCACTTTAGGCATAAATGATGGGTTGGTACGAAGGGCAACCCTGTCCTGATGGAAAATGAGAAAGGGCTGCACCGCCATGAGGGCCTGTAGTTCCGAAACTCTACGAGCTGAAGTGATAGCCAGAAGGAAGGCAGTTTTCCAGGACAAATATTGCAAATCTGTTGAGGCAGCTGGTTCAAAAGGAGGCAATGTTAACTTTTCTAATATGTAATTAAGATCCCAGGCTGGTATTGGTTGTCTCCTTGGTGGTCTTATATTCTTAGCCCCTCTGAGGAACTGTCATAAGAGTGGATGAGAAAATAAAGGAGGATCCGTGTTGAATTCTGCAGAAATGGCTGAGGCATGGATTTTTATGGAAGAAAATGAAAGTCCACTGTTCAGCAGCTCAGCTAGATACTGTAATACCTGAGGCAAGTTCAGTTTTGTAGGGTCCTGACCTTTTTTCTCATTCCAAGAACAAAACCGCTTCCATTTTGCGGAGTAAGCTTTTCTAGTAGATGGCCTTCTGGCCTCCAAAATGACATCCTGCACCTCCTTGGAGAGTAGGGTCTGTTGTGGTGTTAAGGGATTTTCCATGCAGCGAGGTTGAGTGTTTTCAGCTGACTGTGAAGAGTTTTGTAGCTGTGCTGAGTCAGCACGAGAGGCATTAGAGGCAGTGACCAGGGGGGAGTATGTGTTAGGCTCCTCAGCAGTGGGTACCAGTGTTGCCTTGGCCAATCTGGAGCAATCAGTATCATCTTCGGTCTGTCTGCTCTTGCTTTCAAAAGCACCTTGGGCAGAAGAGGCAGAGGTGGAAATGCATAAACTGTCCATGCTGTCCAACTGAATGAAAGGGCGTCCACTCTCCAGGCCTTTGGATGGAAGGTCCTCGTGCAAGATTTTTTCAATTGATGATTCCTGTGGGAGGCAAAAAGATCTATGTCTGGCCTCCCCCACGCTTGGATTATTTCTGTAAACACCTGAGGATGTAACTTCCATTCGTGTGGATCTGTCATATTTCTGCTTAAATTGTCTGCCAGCGTGTTTTCCAATCCTGGCAGGTACTGTGCTTGAAGTTCGATTTGCCATTCCAGAGCCAAGTTCCAAAGAGTCATGGCTAGTCTTCACAAGGGGTATGAATGTGTTCCTCCTTGTTTGTTTATGTACCACATTACTGTGGTGTTATCTGTTCTTATTAGTAATTGTCCTGGATGCAGGAAGTCCTTGAAAGCTGTAATTGCATTTATTACTGCTAGCATTTCTTTTTGATTGATGTGAAGGTGCTTTTCCTTTTGGGACCATTTGCCCTGGATGCACCTGTCCGTCATGTGCGCCCCCCAGGCGTAATCTGAGGCGTCTGTTGTGATAACTTGCTTTGCTTGAGGCTTGCAGAATGGGAGGCCTGTGTTTGCTTGACATGCTTGGGCCCACCATAGAAATTCCTTTTGCAAACATGGGATTATTGGTATTATTGTTTCCAAACTGTGACTGTGTTGAGACCATAGGTTTTAGGTACCATTGAAGTTTCCTCATATGCAGCTTTGCACATGGGATTAAAAGAATGCAAGATGCCATGAATCCCAGAGCCTGCAGGATTTTCCTTGCAGTAAGCCTGGTACTTTTTTCTAGTATTTTGAAGTACTGAGATAATTGCCCCTGTTTTTCTGGCGTAAGGTAGGCCATCTGGGTGTTTGTGTCCAAGTTGGCACCCAGGAAAATTATTTTCTGAGATGGTGTTAGCCTTGATTTCTCTTGGTTGATTGTGTATCCCAGAGCATGCATTAACCGTGTCACATATGCCAGATGTTCCAGAAGTATGTTCTTGCTGTCCGCTTGGATCAGGCAGTCGTCCAAATAAGGGTAAATCTGTATCCCTTGAAGTCTGCAGTAGGCAATCACTGATGTCAGGCACTTTGTAAATACTCTGGGCGCAGTAGAAAAGCCAAAGGGCAATGCAGAGAATTGATAGTGGATTGAACCTGCAAGAAATCTGAGGTATCTTCTGCAGCTTTGTCTGATTGGGACATGCAGGTATGCCTCCTTGAGGTCCAATGTTACCAGCCAAAACCCCTTGCCCAGCATGGGAAGAAGTTGCTGTAATGTGAGCATCTTGAATTTTGGTACGAGTAGAAATGTGTTTAGGATGGATAAGTCCAAAATGGGTCTCCAGTCGGTTCCTTTCCTTGGTACCAGAAAAAGTCTTGAATAGAAACCTTGACCTTGTTCGTGAGTAGGTACCTCTTGAATAGCTCTCATGCTTATGAGCTTTGAAATTTGTAGTTGTGCCTCTGCCCTTTGATTCAGTGGCAGGTTTGGCATGCCTCTCATTTTTGGAAGAGTGTGAAATTGAAATTTGTAGCCTCTGTTTATAATGTCCAGGATCCATTTGTCTGTTGTGACAATATGCCAATTGCCTGCAAATAATGCTAGCTTTCCTCCCAAAGGTGCTGTCAGCTGAGACATGCTTGGCATGGAAATGAGGGAGTCATTGGGTTTGCTTCCTGTATTGTTGTGCACTGTCCTCGCCACCTTTTGGTGCTGGAGTTTGCCATTGTCGGCCTCTGTATGAACCTTGTGATTGCCGTCTGCCCCTTGTGCGTCTGTATCTACCTCTTTGGGGCTTGTCAGTGGCTGGAAAGGACCAGTTTTTTGAAGGCCAATTTCTGCTAAAATGTGGAGGTTGGACCTGTAAAAAGGCTTTGACAGTTTGCATAGATTTGGCTTTTTCCTCCATTTTCTGTAGTATCTCCTCAGCATTAGTACCAAACAGCACATCCTTTTGTAAAAGAGCATCTAGAAGTTTAGCTTTCACATGATCAGGCAAGTTTTGTTCTCTAAGCCAGGCATGTCTGCGAATGACTGATCCTGTAGCAGCCGCTCTACTTGAGGCCTCTAGGGCATCATAACCACATTGTAAAGTGTGTTTACCCACTTGCTCTGCACTATGCATCATATCCTGTAACTCCCTCAAATCTAGTTGTACAGGTTGAGACATTTTATTCCTTAATTGTGATAACAGGAACTGTTGATATTTAAGCATATGAAACTGACAATACATTTTTCCCCACCTTTCCAAAGATCTTGACTCTCTTTCTGCAGGAAGAGGGTTCTTGGCAGTGGAGGCCTTCAATCCCTTGGGGCCTTGTGAAATGGTTTCAGGGTCAGCATTATGGCTTTTGAAGAGAAATTGGTGAGAGTTAGGTACTCTGTAGTACCTATCAGGTTTGACTGGTGCAGGAGGCAGAGAATCCGGGTTAAGGCAAGCCTCCGAATAAACATCATCAAGTATGTCCAAAACAGGGGGTATCGCCAGAGGTCTGTGTTGAGGTAACAAAAGAAATTCCCTAAGTCTTTTCTTAGATTCTGAAAAGTCTTGGCCTTCCCAATGGAAGTGTTCCCTCAGGGTGTGCAAGGTTTCCCCAAAGGAAAAATCCTCAGGAGGGGATACAGAAGGGATGGACTGCTCTGCATCCGAATCCTCAAAAGGGGAGTAAGAGTGTTCCTCTACATCAGAATGTTCTGATAAAATGGATCCCTGATCAGAAGAGGGAGAATCTTCCTCCACTCTGGGCCTCTTGTCTGGAGGGGGTTGAGAACCTCTGATAAGAGTAATTAAATCCTCAGCCATTTTAAGCATCTGTTTTTTAGGCATGGGACCTGGGGATGGGCCCTGTGCAACAGGCCTCTTGGGATGCCTGGCTGCTTTGGATTTAGTAAAGGCCTTAATAGAAAAAGAAGATGAGGGTCTGAAGACACCATGGGTGGAGGTGGACCTGTCCACATTAGTAGGCTCAACATTAGCAAAGGCTTCGGTGGTTGTAGTCTGGGAAAGGGCCGAGGTCCCAGCAGTCTCGGGTACAGAGGACACCGCCAAAGGAGTGTCGTCGGTAGTCAGGGACTGCAAAGGCGTCTCGCTGAGAACCGGACCACATGTAGCCTGTTTTGGCGTGGTGTCGGCGGGGACCGCAGGCCTCGCATGTCGGTCCTTCTCCTTGCGTTTTTTGGACAAAACGGTAGTCGGAGTGTCCGACGACATCTTATAATCGAAAGCTTTACCAAAATAGTGTTGGGTGAACTCCGTCCGACGCTTAATAGTGCGTTTATTGAAGGTAGCGCAAAAGCGACAGCCCGAGACGTCGTGGTCTGGGCCTAAACAAGGTATGCAGAGGGAATGGAAATCCTTATGCGGTATTTGCTTCCCACAAGAAATACAATTATTAACTTTTTCTGACATCGGTCTGAGGCAAGAAAAGGTTCCCCAACGGGGTACTTAGCTTTAATGAAGACTTCGGTTTCCAAAATTTTCGTAATTCAGGAGCTGGCCGACCGGCACTTGCGAACTGCTTCTGCTTCGGGCACCGCGCGGCAAAAAAGACTGAAGAACATGGCGTCGGCTGTGTCTTATATACTCTGGCCTCAATGACGTCAGAAGAGAAAGCGACAGCAACCGACGCCGGACCAAGACTTTGGAATTCGGCCGACCGAGGGACCGCCTGACGGCAGAGAACCCATCTGTGATTACTGCAGCTGTATGCACGATGAACATCATGGTCTGCACAAAAACAACCTATCAAGATCCCTATACACAAAGTACTACTCTAAAACAGTGGCAAGGCCAGCATATCAGCTCTAAAGACTTGAAGTCAGGTTCATTCAAATGACTGCATCCAGACCTACAAAAATATATAGGTCCAAAGCATCACAAACCACGGAACAAAATGTCTATTCATTCATAGTATAAAATATCAAAGGATAGCTATTCACCACAGGAAAACCTACAAGTATCAACCTTCTCCATCTAAGTAGTCAAACATCTTAAATTGTACAAGTATACTTGCGAAAACTTGCAACTAGAGACATTGCAATTCAAAACAATGTAGTAGTAACAACAAATCAAAAGCCAAATTTCTGTAATTAACGAATCAGGAACTGTTCCAAAGATTGGTTAGAATTGGCTATCCCAAGTTCCTACTGGTCCACGGATACACTCAACCTCTTAACACAGCATCAGTTAAAACCAATAAGAACCTATCTTTCACGGAATCAACCTATCAAAATGTACTGGCACGATACAATACAGCAAAACAGCGCATCGGCTCCATATACATGAAGCCGATCTGTTGGACCAATTTAAGCTGAACACCTGAAAGGTGCAAATCAAAAACATGAAAAACTAAAATCTACATAATCAAAGTGGCCACGCATCAGCGTCGAACAACATCCTAATGACGTGAACATTCACAACATATAAAAACATTAAAATAGATTCCCAGATGAGTGAATACCACTAAGTGCTGCTTAGGAGACCAATAGGTCAAAACCCACCTCAGAACCCTAAAGAGAGACTAATAGCTACATCAACACCACATGTAAAGCTGGTGGGTCATATATCCGCACAAATGGACACTACCAACCACTCAGCCCCAATAAATAATGAAATCTAAAACTAAATGAAATTAATATCTACTACCTGCAAAGTATACAACATACAAAACAATATAATATATTATAAAATAGAAAGGCTGCACCTGTGGATGGTGATGATGACCCTCCAGTGCTACCAATATACAGCATACAACATTAACTAAGCTAATGTGGATTCAAAATATGTGACAAAAATCAAAATATATAACGAACTAAAGAACAACCTAGTAGTACAAGTACTAAAACAATAATAATCGTCAATAAATACCTAAATATAAATGGCATAGTAATATTATAGCCCTAAACCAAGACCCTCAATCTCTCAATAATAATACTTAATAGCTCAAGGATTCTAATAAGTCATGTTATTTGCTTTGGCCACTTATTAAAACAAACTTAGGGCACCACATAGCAAAAGGCAAAAATCAATGCCGAGGGAAAAACCGAACATTGACTGTAGCAAACAATGAAGAATAGCAAGTCATTTAACAATATAGAACCAGACAGCATAGTGCATATTAGTATCATCACACATACAAATTCACAATTCTGATGTCATCAGCCATTAAGGTCATATCAACCCTCACTGTCCAGATCAGCCTCAACACCTAAACAAACTATCAAGTTGGAAGTACTTTCACTATTATAAAATTCTATTATAAAGATTAAAAGCAGTCATGAGGAAAGGACTCAATGACAGGGTCCCACTCAAACCTGCACTTAAAAATAGAATGTTTTTTAAATAGTGCAAGTTTTAAATAGCGTGTGTTTATATTGACAAGGTTTTATTTCTGGTATTATATAATACTGGTTTTACGGGACTGTAGTTTTAAAATAATGGGGTTGTTCCTTTAAGACGATTGGTTTGTAATTTACTGTATTTGAAAATTTAATTGAGATGAATATATATGTACATATTGTAAGAGCTTTCAATGTCTGAAGAAGTAGTGGGTTGTCACTACAAAAGCGCCAACATTTAACTGTTAATAACCGTGGTTTTGACATTTTTATTTGTGTCATCCTTCAGCTATTGGTTGGTCCAGTGGATGCTGTGGTGGATTTTTGATTCATTTTATTTCCTTTCCGCTGGACTATTCATTTTTGCTGCCACCTTTTGTTTGTGTATTGGACTTTTGCTGTTTTGGTGGTGGCAGGAAGCAATAGCTGAGGGTGCTATTAATGAGTTAAGATATGTGTATTGAGTTGGACTATATTCCTCAGAATCAGCAGAGACCGTTTGAGTTATCCTTGAACAAGCTGCTTAATGTGGTCAAGCGAAAAGGTAATCATTTATTAATGGAAGATATGAACATTGATAATAATTGTGTAGAAGATCCAGTGTTTTAGATTATGGCCTGTTTTTGAAGGTTGTACACAAGTTTGAGAATGAACTATACAAAATTAAACATTTACAAGCATAACATTATCACCTGGAAGGAAGTCTCAAGCACCGGGCGATTCCTCGTGGCCTGAGGATTTTAAAAATGCTTACACATGGCAACAGTTATGTGCTTTCTAAATGACAGCAGTTAAACTTGGAGCCAAGTTTTAATTATATAGGTTCATAGGTAGGTACTAGGCTATTGGCCGTAGGGCCTATACAAGCCTAGCCAAAAATGTACCCTGGCTTTCGCCACCCAAGAAAATTATTTTCCTGTGCCCCTGTCAAGCAGAACCACAGAAGTGATCCCCGGGGTGAATTTCCTATTACCCATCCAATCATTAAGATATTCTTGAAGAGTGCTAATGAGGAGCTCTGTTTGACATAGATAGGTAGTCTGTTTCAGAGTATGGGAAGTCTCTGGGACAGGAATCTATCCCTCCGGCATGTTCTGTTTATTGTGGTGACAAGGTTTAGGTCCCTAGAGCGTGTAGCTCAGAGGGATTGGGGTGGAGCATGTCCAGCAGCTCTGGGCTTGACATAGCTTTGTATGTTAGGCAGAGATCGCCTCTGAGTAGGTGATATGCGACGGAGTAAAGCTGGAGTTTTTTGAGACAGTCTGCGTAAGGCATCTGTTTGAGGCCAGTAATCCTCTTTGTGAGGTATTTTTGCGGCCTTTCCAGTTGTTGTAGATGTCTTGTGAGGTGCATACCAAAAGGGGCATTGTACTCTATAATGGGTCTAATGAGTGAAGAGTAGAGGGGAACAATGACCGCTTTTTTTCTGGATGAGAAACCTTTTGTGATGAGGTGTGCCACGTAGAAGGATTTCCTGACCACTTTGGCGATGTGATTATCAAAGGAGAGACTACTGTCCACTTGTGTCCCAAGGTCTCTTATTACACTTTCGGTGTTAAGTAGACTACCGCCTATGTGGTAGTTCATGGGTACAGAATTTTTACCAAAGGGGATGACAATGCACTTTTTAGCATTGAGCTTGAGACCATGTCTTTGACACCAGGGATCTGTCTCAGTGAGGCCCTTTTGTACGATGTCCACATCGTTAGGAGTTTCAATTATGGCTCCTAGTTTACAGTCATCTGCGGATTTAGTTAGCCAAAGACCTTCTGTGTTAGCCTGTACTTCAGAGAAGTAGATACCAAACAGGAGAGGACCCAGGACTGAACCCTGTGGTACTCCACTTGTCACTGGTCTGAAGTCTGATTTGGAGTCTGCTACTTTCACAGTGTGGGTTCTTTCAGTAAGCCAGTTGTCAACCCATCTTGTGACATAGGGATTTATACCTAGTTTAGTGAGTTTATCTATAATTTCAGAGTGGGGGATGGTATTGAATGCCTCAACGAGATCTAGATAGGCTGTGTGAACCACCTTACCCTCATCCATGGCCTTGGTGACTACTTCATAGAAGTCTATCAGGTTTAGGAGACATGATCTGCCTTTTACAAACCCAAACTGTGTGGGGTCCAGGGTTTGGAGATCTCCAATGTCTTTGTTTATGAGTTCCATGATGATACGTTCCATGGCCTTGCAGACCAGGCTCGTCAGGCTAATGGGGCGGTAGTTCCCGGGGTCTGTTGTGGCCCCCCCCTTTGTGGAGTGGGATAACTGTCGCGGTGTGCCATTCAATGGGCACAAAGCCTGAGGTGAGGCTATGATTGAACATGGTACTTAGGTGGGGTGCCAGTTCATTCTGTAGTTCATGTAGAAGGCAGCCTGGGATGTTGTCAGGTCCCATGGATGCTGTGTTCTTGGCTATGGAGAGTGAAGTTTTTACCTGTGCAGCTGTGATTACAGGAACTTTGCATTCTTCCGGTATAAAGATGGGCCCTTTAGGGGGTGAGGGGGGGGGGGTAAAGTTAGCACTGAACCTATCTGCCAGGATGTTGGCAATATCAGTTGGTTCTGTATATTTAGTGTCATTGTGCTGTAAACTCAGAGCAGATCTGAGTGTTGTCATTGAGATTTTTAACATAGCTATAGAATGCTTTGTGGTTGTCTTTAGAATCAGTGGCAATTCTGTTTTCATAACTAGCTTTGGAGGATTTTATGAGGGATCTCAGCTTCTTACTGAGGCTGACCAGGGAGTTCCTCCAATCATGGGATTTTACTCTTTTTTTGCAACAGTTTCTTTCTTCTATTGTAGAGTTTGTTTATGGCAGAAGACCACCAGATTGGCTTCCTTTTTTTGGAGGATAGCATCTTGGTTCTGTTAGGGATAGCACGATCCATGCACTCGTGTAAGTGCTTATAAAGTGCATTTGTGTAGAATTCAGCAGTCGTACCTCTACTGTCCATCTGCATGGGTATCATGAAGTTTGCCACTTCTGTCTTAAGAAGCGTGAAGCTGGCTTTGGAGAAATTTTTTAAGGTTGTTTTCCTAATGGGGGGTGGGAGCGGGATGTGGATGTCTAGGGTGATTAGCTTGTGGTCGGATTTGACCAACGAGGAGCTGACCTCTGGTGTGGAACACCGGTCACCCATGTTGGTGATGATCAGGTCTAGGATATTGCTGCCTCTGGTGGGGGTGTGGATAAGTTGATCCAAAGTGTTGGAATTGATGATTTCCAGAAAACGTTGAGCAAAAGAGTTGGTACATGAGTAGTTTTCCCAGTTAATGGTAGGGTAGTTGAAATCACCCATTATTAGAGTGTTGGGTTGTACCTTAATATTTTATTATTTATTAAGAGGAGTGGGAATCCTGGGCCATGGTGGGGGGTCTGTAGCAAGCTACAATCTGGATTGCGGTTTTGCCCAGAGTTAGTTGAACTTGCATAATCTCGGATGCATTATGCTGAGCAACTAGCTTGGAGGTGTGGATATCCTTAATGAATATGGACACACCTCCACCTTTAGTGTTTCGGTCCGGGTTTGGTGGCCGAAAAGTGTGGTATGAATTATAGCCTGGTAATGCAGGGGTGCTCTCTGGAGCTTTGAACCACGTCTCTGTCACTGCACAGATGTAAATGTTCTCCATTTTAAGGAGTGCCTCGAGTGAGTGCATTTTGAGGTTTAGACTTCTAGCACTGAGTAGCATTACCCTCAGATTTTCCTTGCTTGTACCTGTTACAGTGGTGAATTTGTCATTTGAACCTTGCCTAAAAAAGGCACTACAGGGGTGGCAAGAGCCTTTGCCAGTATCCGGAATCCCAAGGGCGACAGGTGCAGGCCATCTCTGGCAAAGCAGCGTGGTCTGTCGATCATGTCATCCCAGGCAGACAGATACTGGACTCCCTTAGAATGACACCAGAAGCTTAGCCAATTGTTAAAATCAATCATTTTGTCCTTGTACTGTGGTGTCATTCTGGGTGATGGCAGGATGCTACTCAGGGCTAGGGTCATACCGGCCTGGGCTACAAGATCAGAGAGCTCCTCCATGTCTCTTTTCATGTAGTCCAGGGAGGTACGTCTCAGGTCATTCACTTGCGCCTCCTGCTTGATTTCTTTAAATCTGAGGAGACGCCGCTTATGGACAATGCACTTAATGAGCAAGAGCAGTTATATTCATAGTATTCGTGTGAGTTGGTAAATGAGAAACTCAACATGGTTTTTGATTCAGTCACTCTATGAAAAAAGACTTTTATGGCAGAAGCTTAATAAAATTACAAAGGGACAGGAGAGATTTTAAGGATGGCCAGGTTTTTGTGTGGCCCAAGAATAAGAATTCTCTTTATAATGACATTCTTAAGGAAAGGAATTCTTTAATGTAGGATCAGAAAGTATTTTTAAATCTGCTGATGCATTGTATTCCACCACAGCACAGGAAGTTTCCAATAATACTAAAGATATGGGAGAGAGAATGGGAGCCAACCTAAGAGGAACACACTCCCGACACTAGAAGTCACTATAACATCAGTTCAACAGACCTCTGGTGTGATAATACAATGAAGGGGATGTTGAATGACCCCTTGGTTTATAAGATGATCAGTTTTGATGATATGCATAATATGATCTCCAGACTTGACAGTGTTTTATATGACTATTTCCTCAACAATGAGATTAGTTATTGACTTATATAATTATTTCAAGGTGCACGCACCTTTGATTCGGGTTATACAGGGACTTCAAGATACATAATAATCTTGTCACTCCTTCTTTCAAACCAACAGTATCTGGACGTTCCTGGTTGACAGAACCCATATTGATTTTTATAGAGAAACATCTTAGACCTGTAGTTGAAAAGAATTGTTATATTTTGACAGACTCTCAATTTCTGAATGATTTGTATGTTTTTGTCTCACAATGGGATGTGGGGAATTATGAAGAATTTATGTTAGTTACAATGGACGTACATTCATTATTTACGTCTATTCCCAATACAATAGGTATGGAAATGATTAGAACATATTTAATGAGTAATGGGACATATGATTATAAGTTTGTAAATTTATTATTTTCACTCATGGAACTAGTACTTGAAAATAACATTGTGCTATTTGATCACCAGTTATATTTACAAAGAGACGGTGGGGCCATGGGGACATCAAGCTCCAGTAATTATGCCAATTTGGTCATGGCCACATGGGAGAATGTAAATGTTGTTAGACCAAAGAAATGGGATCGGAAGTATTTTACAGACGTTTTCTCGACGATTTATTTTTGATATGGCATGGAAGTTTATTAGAACTAGGCACTTTTTTTATAGATTTGAATAACAGTACCACTTTCCTTAAATTTGACATAAATCATTCCTCACAAGAGATAGATTTTCTTAGATGCTAAGGTTATTAGAGATTCTATAGTGGGTTTAACCACCACAGTACAAGCAGAAAGTGACTGATTTCAACAACTGGTTAAGTTTCTGGTATCATTCTAAGGGGATCCATTATCTGTCTGCCTGGGATAACATGACTGACAGACCACAATGCTTTGTCAGAGATGGCCTGCATTTATCATCCCTGGGCTTCTGGATACTGGCCAAGGCTCTTGCCACCCCCATAGTTCCTTTTTTAGGCGGTGTTCAGAAGACCAAATTACCACTGTAACAGTTACAAACAAATGCAATCTACGGGTTATGCTGCTCAGCACTAGAAGTCTAAATTTCAAAATGCACTCGCTCAAAGCACACCTTAAAATGGAGAACAGTGACATTTGTGCTGTAACAGAGACCTGGTTCAAGGCAGCAGAAAGCACCCCTGCACTACCAGGCTATAACTCATTCCACACCCTTCGGCCCCAGAACTTGGACCGAAGGTCCAAAGGCAGTGCTGTTTCCATATTCATAAAGGATGCGCATACCTCCAGACTGGTAGCCCAACATAACACATCTGAAATACTTCAGATGCAGCTAACACTGGGTAAGACAGCGATTCAGGTCGTAGCCTGCTATAGGCCCCCAACCATGTCCCAAGACTCACACTCCACATTCCTAAGCACCCTGGAGAATATTAGGGTCCAACCTAACACTCTCATACTGGGTGACTTCAACTACCCCTCCATTAACTGGGAAAACTACTCGTGTACCAATACACTTGCCCAATGTTTCCTGGAATTCATTAATTCCAATGCCCTGGACCAGCTCGTTCTTACCGCCACTAGAGGTAGCAACATCCTTGACCTGGTCATTACTAACATGTGCAACTGTTGCTCTACACCAATAGTCAACTCCTCCCTGGTTAGATCCGACCATAAACTAATCACCTTGGAAATCCACATCCCCCCCCCCCCCGCAAAGGTAACCACCATGAAAAACTTCTCCAAAGCTAACACTTTGGGCTCCTAAAAACAGAGGTGGCTAACTTCACGGCACCTATGCAAATGGAGAATAGTTGCATGACCGCTGAATCATACACCAATGCACTGTACGAACACATACACAAATGCATGGATCTCGCCACACCCAATAGAACCAAGACACTCTCCTCCAAAAAAAGGAAGCCAATCTGGTGGTCCCCTCCCATAAACAAACTGTATAACAGAAGGAGGAAACTGATGCGGAATAAGGTGAAGTCCCAAGACTGGAAAAATTCCCTTATCAGCCTCAACAAAAAGTTGAGATACCCCATCAAATCCTCTAAAGCTAGCTATGAAAACAGAATTGCAGCAGATAGTAAAGACAACCACAAGGCCTTCTATAGTTACGTAAAGAATCTCCATGGCAATACCCAGACTTGATCTGAGCTACTGCACAATGGTACTTCCTATACTGAGCCAAAAGATATTGCTAATATGCTGGCCGACAGATTCAGTGCCAACCTTAACCCTCTTGCCCCTCCCAAAGGGCCTATCATATTAACAGTAGATTGCCAGGCACCCAGCATTACTACTGCACAGGTTAAAACAGTACTGTCCAAGGCCAAGAATACAGCTTCTATGGGGCCTGGCTATATCCCTGGCTGTGTTCTACATGAACTGCAGAGTGAACTGGCACCTCACCTGTGTGCCCTTGTTCAATCACAGTCTCACCTCATGCTTTGTCCCTACTGAATGGCGCACTGCTACAGTCATCCCTCTCCACAAAGGAGGGGTGAATACAGACCCGGGGAACTATGGCTCCATTAGCCTAATGAGTCTGATATGCAAAGCTATGGAACGCATTATCATGGACCTAATAAACAAGGATATAGAGAATCTCCAAACTCTGGATCCCACACAGTTTGGTTTTGTGAAGGGTAGATCATGCCTGGTCAACTTGGTCAACTTCTCTGAGTCAGTCACCAGAGCTGTGGATGAAGGCAAGGTGGTTCACACAGCCTACCTTGATCTGGCCAAGGCCTTTGATATCATTCCCCACTCAGGAATCATAGAAAAACTCAGTAAGCTAGGCATCAACCCCTATATCACTAGGTGGGTTGCAAACTGGCTCACAGATAGAACCCATAGTGTGAAAGTAGCTGACTCCAAGTCAGACTGTCGAGCAGTCATGAGTGAGCCCCACAGGGTTCAGTCCTGAGTCCTCTCCTGTTTGGTATATACTTCTCTGAAGTCCAGACCAACACGAAGGGACTCTGGTTGACAAAGTTCACACATGATTGCAAGTTAGGAGCTATTATTAACTCCCCAAGTGATGTTGACATCCTACAGAAAGGCCTCACCGAGACCAACGACTGGTGTCAGAACCATGGCCTTAAGCTCAATGCCAAAAAACGTGTCTTTATCCCCTTTGGGAAAAACACAGTTCCCATGAATTATCACAGGTAGTCCACTGAACACAGAAGGTCTTTTAAGAGATCTGGGAACACAGGTTGACAGCAACTTCTCTTTCGATCACCACATTGCCACTGTGGTCAGAAAGTCCTTCTATGTGACACATCTCATTACTAAAGGTTTTGCATCCAGGAAGAAAGAGGTCATGGTCTCCCTCTACTCTTCCCTCATTAGGCCAATCTTCGAGTACAATGCCCCATTTGGCAAGTACCTCACCAGACACCCACAACAACTGGAGAGGCCACAAAAGTACCTCACAAAGAGGATTCTAGGCCTTAAACACTTGTCTTATATGCACAGACAAGAAAACTCCACTATTCTGTCTCATATCGCCTACTTAGAGGCGATCTCTGCTTGACTTACAAAGCAATGTCTGACCGAGCTCTGTTAGAAATGCTAAATCTAAAGAAATCACAATCCCTCTGCACCACACGCTCCAGAGACCTAAACCTCATTACCACAATCAACAGAATGTGCTGGAGGGACAGGTTTATAACCCAGAGACTGCCTATGCTATGGAACAGACTTCCCATACATGTCAAACAGAGCACCTCACTGACCCTTTTCAAGAGAGATCTTGATGAGTGGATGGGAAATAGAAATTTCACCCCGGGGATAACTCCAGTCGCTCTACTTGACAGAAGCTCTGGGAACTAAAGTCAGGTGGCATGATGCCAGGGTAATCCTATGGGCTAGGCTTGTAAGGGTTCCAGGGCCATTAGCCTAATACACACCTAAGAACCTAAGATTTATAGAAAGGAATGTAATATGAATGCATTGCTCCAGAGAACCAGCATGCATCCAAAACAGATTTTCAGAAACATAGTGAAGGGGCAGGGAATGAGAGTTTCCCGGCTGACTGCTAGTAAGATGGACTTTCAGAATGAACTACCAGATCTGAGGACCAGATTTATGGAAAGGGAGTATACAGATAGTATGGCATATCATATATTAATGGAATTCCAACTTGGCGAAGGATAGAGCTAGACCATATTTTTCACATAATAGTAATATACAGGAAAAGAGGGACACCAAGAAGTTTGTACGTGTCCCCACTTATTTTTCTAGTAATGGCAATGTGATCACAGATATTATAAGGAAACATTGGAATATTTTAACACTCAATCCAGAGATTAGAAGCATAGTGGGGGATAAACCTAGTTT
Organism: Protopterus annectens; assembly: GCF_019279795.1. Lineage (NCBI taxonomy): Eukaryota > Metazoa > Chordata > Ceratodontiformes > Protopteridae > Protopterus > Protopterus annectens. Next base: position 666,096,762 of record NC_056729.1, read on the forward strand.
TTTATTCAAAAATAAGAAGTCCCTTAAGAGGATGTTGTGTTACCCCAGAGACAGTCCTATGGTTCTGAGTCAGAATATTAGATATGGTACCTTTCCCTGCAGCAAGTGTAATTTCTGTAGATTTCTGAATACCGCTAGCTGTTTTGTGCATCATATGGAACCGTGTTTAGCTTCAATGCTTTGACAAATTGTGATTCACAGAACATGATTTATTTGGCTGTCTGTAATGCTTGTATGGCCTTCTATGTTGGAAAAACCAACAGAAGATTAGATTTAGAATTAGGGAACATTTACAGAACATCAGGAATGCGGTTTTAATGAATGCTTTGGTTAAACATGTTTCAATAAATGGAAATACTCATACATTCAGGTTTTTAGTGATTGAAGTTATTAAACATAATGAAAGAGGAGGGAAATCGCTTATAATACAGAGACATCAGAAACTAGATGGATTATAAGATTAAGGGCAGACATGGGGAAAGGACTCAATGACAGGGTCCCTCGAAAACCTGCACTTAAAATAGAATGTTTTTTAAACAGTGCAAGTTTTAAATTGTGTATGTGTATATTGACAAGGTTTGATTTCTGGTATTATATACTGCTGGTTTTACGGGAATGTAGTTTTGAAATAATGGGGTTGTTCCTTTAAGATGATTGTTTTGTAATTTATTGTATTTGAATATTTAATTGAAATGAATATATATGTACTCCATGTTGTAAGAGCTTTCAATGTCTGAAGAAGTAGTGGATTGTCACTACAAAAGCGCTAACATTTAACTGTTAATAAACCTGGTTTTGATATTTTTATTTGTGTCATCCTTCAGCAGCTGGTTGGTCCAGTGGATGCTGTGGTGGAAAAATACTAAGACAGACGTAATAAAACCAATGCACAGTATTACAACAGACCAGGATCTACCATATACTGTCGCAAATAACCAACTAAAAATCTCTGCACAGCCGGAAAAATGTAGAAAATACGCAGATAAATATAAAGGAAAAGTACAAAATAAACATATTTCTTGATGACCCAAAAAAGTTTTACAGAGAACTGGGAAACAAGGTAAAAGGAACTGAAATACCACCAAAAAAGAACTAGATACATTTTGGATAAGTATTTATGAAGATTCTGTGGAACACAACAAAGATGTTAAATGGATAGAAATAAAAGAAAGAATAAGAAATTTAAAGGTACAAGACATGATAACAGCCAGAGAGATTGAAACAAAGTTAAGAAAAGCCTCTAACTGGAAAATCCCATGACCAGATGCAGTACCTAACTTCTGGTTAAAAGTGTTAACATCTTTGCACGAAGATTTAGTTATGTGTAAGAACTATTTATATGCGCATCCTGAACAGACACCAACCTGGCTAACAAAAGGAAAAACAATGCTACTACTTAAGAGTGAACCTGTAAGCTACCCTAAAAACTATAGACCAATAACTTGCCTTCCGACGACATATAAACTATGCACTAGAATTGATGCCAACAGAGTTTACAGTCATTTAGAAGAAAACTCATTATGGCAGTAGAACAAAAGGGTAATAAAAGAAAAACACATGGAACAAAGGATCATTTGTTGTTAAAGTCATAGTGGCAAACTGTAAAAAGGGGAAGAATCTAAGTATGGTGTGGACTGGCGATTAAAAAAAAAAAAAAACATTTGATACTATCCCACATTCATGGAAAAAAGAGTGCTTAAAAATGTGTAAGATACACCCTATGCTGAGAGACTACGTTACAGTGAACATGAAACAGTAGCAGACCACTTTGGAATTAAGCCATGATAAAGGACAAATTATTATTCCAGGGATAAAAATTCAAAGGGGGATATTCCAGGGTGACTCTCTATCACAGCTGTTACTCTGTCTTGCCCTTAACCCATTAAGTTGTCTACTTAACAGCTTAGGCCATGGCTAAAATTTGGCACCTAGAAAACAAAGTGTAAAGCCTTCTCATCTTCTCTTTGTCGATGATTTAAAAGTGTACAGCTCATCAAATGAGGAAATGAAAGTACAACTGCAAATTGTCAAAACTTTTTCAGATGATAGAATGTCATTTGGTCTTGATAAATGTGCAAAAGCAACATTTAAAGCATGAAAGCTGCAGCACCAAGAAAACATCAGTTTGGGACAAGAATGTGATATAAAAGAACTTGAGCAAGAGGGAGTGTATAAATATTTGGGAATTGATTAAGGATCAACAATAAAACATGAACAAATGCGAATAAAATTTAGTAAGGAATACTTTAGACGATTTAAAGTAATCCTGTAAACAGCGCTGACATCTAAGAACAAAATCCAGGCTATAAACCAATTTGCTCTTCCTGTCATAACTTACAGTTTTGGAATAACTGACTGACCCCAACACGTGTTGGATTAGATTAGATGCTACATGCTCACAAAATGATTTGTAAAAGTTACTGCATACCAAGATTATATATTCGCCATTCCAAATGAGGGATGGGCCTCCTTGAATTTGATTACATGTATAGATCTGCAATCATGGGACTTCACAAATATCTGCTGACCTTACAAAACCCAAATGTAGTGAAACTTTTGAAACATGAGGAGACTAAATCTAAGAAGACTTCTCTGCTTAATCTAGCAGAAGCATATCGGCGTCAAGCAGGAATGGAAATCAAACCAGAAGTAGATAAAAATCAGACAGCAACTGAATGTGCCAAAAAAAACAAAAGACAGACTATAAGCTGAAGGACGAGGTGAGAAGGCAAGAAAGGTGGAAAATGCATAAATATAGTTGCAAGTATAGAAAACTTCTTCTGGAAGAACCTCATGTTTATCAGGAAAGAATGCAGGAATAGTTAATAGCAAATTCAAACCAAGAGATAAAAGGTTAATATTGGTGGCCCAAGACAGTGAGCTAGGTACACGCTGGTTTACAAAGTCCATTGAACATGTGGGAGAAACGGACAAAAATGAAGTTATGTACTCACCATAATATTCCATGTGAGTTGTTCCATCTCACCTTCATTCATCACTGATGGGTTTGGAGCCGATCCTCTGCTCCGACATGGTCGTCTAGCAAGCTCAAAGTTCTCCAGTAGCGCGAGACCCCACCCCTTATCCCATAACGCTCTGCTGGAATTACCTCAGATCTTGTTTGCTGAGTACCATATAACAGTACAATAATTATTCTGCCTAGGAATGAATACACACTGAAAAACCAGGATGAAGACAGCCTCCAGGTCAACTGCCAGCCAGGAGGGGGAAGGAGGGAGGGACGTGAGAATGAAGGCGAGATGGAACAACTCACATGGAACGTTATGGTGAGTACTTGACTTCTTTATGTGAAGTTGTTCAGTCTCGCCATTCATTCATCACTGATGAGTAGCATCCCTAGCACCTTGATCTTGGGTGGCTCACGGAAGTACACTTTTCAGAACCGTAGAACCAAATGAAGCCCTGTCCCTGGAGGCCTTAACCACTTTGTAATGAGTTATAAAAGTGTGAGGTTTAGACCATGTGGCTGCTGCACCACTGTTATCCAAAGGCAATTTGGCTTGAAAGGCTGACGAGGTAGAAACTGCTCTGGTTGAATGAGCCTTTACCTTACTAGACAAGGGCATATTATGACAAGCATATGTATAGGTGATACAATCTGACAGCCACTTAGGGTTGTTTTAGCAACTGGTTTACCTTTCCTGGTCTCAGAAAAAGACACAAAGAGCTGATCTGATTTCCTAATGTCTTTTGTTCTGTCCAAATAAAATCTAAGTTGTCTATGGACATCGAGTTTATGCAACATATATTCCAATTTGTTGGTATGATTAGGGAAGAAAACGGGCGATTCAATTACTTGATTAATGTTAACCTCAGAACATACTTTGGGCAGAAAGAAAGGATTTGCCCTGAGAGATACTCTGTCAGTATGGAAGACCATGTAAGGGGGCTTGATGGAAACGGCTTGTAGCTCTGACACTCTACGGGCTGAAGTGATGGCTACTAAGAAGATAGTTTTCCACGACAAAAATTTTAGTTCAAAAGATGATGCAGGATCAAAAGGAGGAAGAATGATACGAGATAACATAAAATTTAAATTCCAGGGGAAATGTGTCTTCACTGGAGGCCTTAAGTGAAAGGAACCTTTTAGAAAAGCCTTAGACAATTGGTGAGCCATAATATTCAAACCATCAATTCCTAGATGGAAATTAGACATAGCAGCTAACTGTACTCACACCGTAGCCGCCGCTGCTCCTTTGTTGAAGATTTCTGTCAATAACTGTAAGATAGAAGACAATGGCGCTTGATAAGGGTCAATGTTGTGGGAAGAAGCCCAAATGGAAAATCTCTTCCACTTACTACAATACAATTTTCTGGTGGAATGTTTATTGGAAGCCAACAAAATCTGACTAGTGTCATGGGAAAGATTATAGAGCCTGGCTATGCGGGGAACTGGAGCAGCCAAGCGGTTAGCTTCAGTGTCTGCAATGATGGGTGAAGATCCCCTGGCGGATGTGTCAACAAGTCCGGAACTGGGTCCAGGATACATGGATCTTCCAGAATATGATGGTAAAGAAATGGGAACCAAATCTGCCGAGGCCAATGAGGGGCTATAAGAATGACTGGCAGTCCAAGTGACTTTGCTTTCTGTAAGAATTTGGGTATCAGGGGAATTGGTGGAAATGCATAGAGGAGACCCGGGGGCCAATCGTGGACAAGAGCATCCCTCGGGGAGTGACCTGGCATGGGAATCAGGGCAAAATATCTTCTGCATTAATTGTTGATGTGACTGGCGAACAGGTTGCAGGAAGGCTGGCCCCATTTGCAGAAGACCCTGTCCGCAATCTCTTGTTTGAGGGACCATTCGTGGGGGCAATAAGATTGTTCTGCTTAGTCTGTCCGCTATGACGTTGGCTTTGCCCGGGATGTGCGGTGCCAAAAGAAAGGGCTGGGATGACAGGGCCCACTGCCATACCCTGAGGGCTTCTCAGCAAAGGGGATAAACTTGGTCCCGCCTTGTTTGTTCAGATACCAGACCACTGACATGTTGTTCGTCTGTATTGCAATTGCCCCTAGAGGAAGAGTCCTGAAAGTATTGCAATGCTAGAAGTACTGCTCTCATCTGCAGGACATTGATATGCAGATGTGATTCTTGATCTGTCCACGTGCCTTGGGCAGTCTTTCCCTGAAAAAGACCCCCCCCCACCCTATCAGGGAATCGTCCGTGGTCACAGTGGCAACTGGAGGGGGAAGCATGAAAGGACGTCCTATTGTGACATGAAGAGACGTCAACCACCACTGAAGATCCTTCTTGCAGGAATTCGTTATCAGGATCATGAGACTCATTGGAAATTCTAGGTAAGACCATTGCGTGAATAGAAGCCATTGAAGGATTCTCATATGCATCCTTGCTAACGGGACTGCTAGAATAGCTGCCGTCATCAATCCTAGAACTTTCAATACCTCTGCTGCTGGTGCTCTGTTCTTTGATATCAGGGACATGATGTGTTGGCGAAGAATAGAGATTCTTTTTGGCGGAAGGTGGAGAGTGGTGGTTGACGTGTCTAATTCTGTCCCTATAAAAACGATACTCTACGATGGCAACAAGGCAGACTTTTCATAGTTAACTGTAATGCCTAGCTGATCGCAGTGTGTCAGAGTAGCCTCTCTCTCTTGAGGAAGTTGATACCTGGTGGTGGAGGTAAGGAGCCAATAGTCTAAATACGGAAACACCTGGAATCCTAGATGCCTCAGGTGAGCCATGACTACTGCCATGCACTTGGTGAACACTCTGGGGGCTGTAGTGAGACCAAAGGGCAGAGCTCGGAATTGATAATGATTGGCTCCCAGCCGGAAACGCCGGTAATCTCTGGATGGTCTGGCCATCTTTATGTGGTAGTACAAATCCTTGAAATCAATCGAGCACATCCAATTGTCCTTCCCCAAGAACGGGAGTATGGGCTGTAGCGTGACCATTCGGAACTTCTCTTTTCTCACAAATTGATTGAGTCTGTTGAGATCCAAAATGGGTCTCCAGTCCCCTGTTTTCTTTGGAACCAAAAAGAACCTTGAGTAAGTTCTGAATCCTGTCTGGTCTGCTGGGACTGGCTGGATGACTCTTTTTCTAGCAATCCGCTTACCTCTACTGCTGCTTGTCCCATGTGACTGTGTGGAACGTCCAGGATTTTTTTGACGGGAAGAGGCTGGGTTGAGAATGGTATGAAATACCCTCTGGAAATGATACTTTGTACCCAACTGTCGTTTGTTATATTTAGCTAGGCTTTGGGGTACAATGATAAGCGACCCCTGACTGCCTCCAGAGTAGGACAGCCGGGCCTCCCTTCCGGAGCGCTGGTAGGATTGACCAGAGAAGTGATCTCTGTCACCCTGGTGTTGCGGACCCCCTCTGCTGCGAGGGTGGCATCTTCCATTGAAACCCCCTCCTCTGCCTCTGGAGGGGGGGCTCTCCACGTGTGTCTTTAAAGGCTCCTTGGGCTTTCGGGAACCACATCTTTCCACCCCTCTGACCTTTGGGAAAGGGTCGAGTGGGGGGGGTGGAAAAACGGACTCCAACGGCAGACAGAGTCTTTCCTTCTTGCTCACACCTGGTCAAAGTCTCCTTCACCTTTGGCCCAAACAAAGACGAGCCATCAAATGGGATATTAGTAAAAGAAGACTTGAAGGGTTCCACGAAGGAACAGTGTCGCATCCAGGCATGCCTACAAAGAGCGATTCCTGTACCTGTGGCTCTACTCGAACCATCAGCTGAGTATGATATGAGACGCATGGACGATTTGACTATTGAATTGAGGGTAGAGAGCTGAGTAGCTATCTTATCGGATACACTCGAAGCTACCACACCCTCAAGAGTTTCTCCCAACTCCTTAAGGCGATCTCTCTGCAGTCTGGTAAAATGTGTCAAGTAGTTCAATGATCTGAGTGAGAAAGTCGCTGAACTGAACATGCATTTCCCATATCTATCCATGATCCTAGATTCTCTGTTAGGAGGATGGACAGATGAGGAAGTCTCAGACATTTCCTTTTTGGTGGCTGCCGCCACCACCATGGCATCAACAGAGACTCCCTTGGTCAAAAAGGACTTTTCCACAGGGGCTGAAATAAACTTATTAGGCCTCCTAGGAACAGGTTCCGTAGATTCTGGAGACTCCCATGCCCTACGAGAGACCAGATCCATAAGCTCATCATAGGGCAGAGATACCCAAGAGGTGGAAGGTTGAGACAAAAATGCCTTCAGAAGAACTACTCATCCTCAGTAGGGCTCTTGGACTGTCAATCACCCCTCTGCCTAAGAATTTCAAGAATCTCCGCAAAGGAGATGTCCTCAGACGGGGATCTGGGGGACCCTTCTGATTCATCCAGGTCGGTGTCCGATGTGATAGACTCCTGGGGGGGGGGGGTCCAAATGTCTCCTCTTGCATAATCTCTTCCTGGGTATCTCTTCAGAGGGAACTTCTGGAGTGGTCTCAGAAGAGCAGGGTGCGCCCTGTGGGGCTACCTGAGGCTCTGGGTCTCTACATTTGGGATGACCGGAGGAAACAGAAACAGACACAGGCACTTTAGGGGAAGAAGAAGCCAGACCTTGAGATGAGGAAGTCTTGGGAGACAACACTCACCTCATGGCATCGAATGCACCTCGGCTCCGATGAGGAGTTGATGGCTCCGATGGAGCAACAATCTCCTCCCGCACCAAAGCCGTGGGCTCCGAGCCTGAGGTAGTAGCCGAGCTAACCAGAGCCGAGGTCCTGAGAGGAAGAGTCAGCACCGACAAGTCAGTGCGGCTATCCTCCCTGGACCCGACCGGAGAGTATCAGCTCCTAGAGTGCCCGGTCGGCGCCGAGAACGTCCGATCAGATGGAGCCGACGACACTGGAGCAGGTGTCAGCTCCAAGGGATCCAAATCATCAGGTTGGCCTCCTTCGGCTCCGAAGGTCCGGTATGGCTCGAAGGAGGAGTAGACAATTCAAAGGTAGTGGTCTTCGGCTCCGACGGTTGTGTCTGAGCCGACAGCAATTTAACTAGGCCTGGTGCCTTTAAGAGTTTCTGAACCAGCCAGTCCATATCCAGATCAAATAGGCTGACAGAGGACCTGCAAGACTGGACAGATGGAGCCGAATGTAGCAATATGGATGGAGGTTTTTCGGCAACCAGTTCCAAAGTCGTGTCCCGGTTCCGAAAGGGGCAGATTGGCGGCTCCAAAGGCAGTGGAGCCGAAGTCACCACACTCTCTAACTTCTTTCCTTTTTTGGATCTAGAATCAGTGGAAGACTTAGAAGATTTAGATGATTTACTGGCTCCATCCTGTTCAGACAATGCCTCAGAAAAGGGGTGTTTGATGATACCCCTATCAATCAATTTCCTCTTCCTTTCTGCTAACACTCTTGTGGAAAAGGAGTGACATATACTGCAAGACTCTTGCAGCTGTACCTCACCCAAGCAGTAAACACACTGCACATGGGCATCTGTGACTGACATTTTCTGTCCGCAGTCTGGGCATTTTTTAAACCCAGACTTTGGATGTTTGTCTTTTTCTTCAGACATTACACACTCAAGCACACTATTTAACTAGGAGCTGTTTTCAACTTAGTAACTCACACAAACACACACACAGCCCAAAAGGGGCACTGACAACTAAATAATTACAAACAGTAATAAAAGATCCAAAAACAATAGTCCCAAAAGGGAACACTGACTAATCACTAAAGAAGGGATCCTAAGGCCAAAAGGCTGAAGGCAAGATAGACAATACTAAGGGAAGGGGTATAAACACAGAAAAACTACTATCTACCAGCTAGTATATCTGCTATTAAGAATAGAACAAGGATATATAAAAATGAAAAAATATAACTTGCTGAAAGTTGAAAACTCCCAATAAAGTCTCGAGCCAAGCTGGAAACCAAGAGATCTGTGCCGCAGCAAACTAGATCTGACGTAATTCCAGCAGTGCATTATGGGATAAGGGGTGGGGTCTCGAGCTACTGGAGAACTTGGAGCTTGCTAGTCGGCTGTGTCAGAGCAGAGGATCAGCTGCGAACCCATCAGTGATGAATGAACGGTGAGATTGAACAACTTCACATTGTAAGTTTTGTAAAGCCAAATTGGAAACAATGGCACACCTCGATGCTGGCTGTGACATACTAATGGCAGAAGGACTGTATACTGAAAGGCATAATAATGTGGCAAGACTGTTGCACTGGGGAATGTGCAAAAATTATGGTAATGAAGTGGCTAAAAAACACTGGAAACATAACCCACAAAGCATAATAGAAAATGATGACGTCTACATCACATGATATCACTCATTACCAACAGATCAAAAGACAGATACTAGAAAACTGGATATAATGGTCCATGAAAAAAAGACAAAAGTAACATTGATCATTGAAATTGCCATGCCCAGTGACTACAGTGTCTTGTGTACAAAGAGAAACAAAGTCATAAAATTTCAGGATTTGCAGGCAGAAATGAGAGCAATGTGGAAGAAAGATACCAAGACAATTACAATACTAGTAGGAGCAACGGGTCTTATAAAAAAGAATCTACAATTGTATTTAAATATGTTACCAATACATGTACACCACACAAATTACAGGAGGAGTCATTACTGGGCACATTGCGGGTGCTGCAAAGAGCACTTCTAGCTGACATCAAAGACTGAAACAATACTAATTGCATGAATTTTAATCGTACTTTGACTTAAGAATGGGGTCCATTCCCGTCATGGTATTAAAAACCCAAAAGACTTGGAGAAATTAAAAAAAATGGTGAAAGATCTTTTACTGGTGCTCTTAAGAAGATACCTTGCATAAAAGCCTTACATAATCTTGATGAAAAAAATAGCAGATGATCCTATCCCTGAATGACAATTGGAAATGGCAATTAGCTGTAACTTTATGGTAGTAAAAAGTACAGTTTTGTACCTCCATAAATGTAGATGTTCGAGTGTAGACACTGCTGCAGTCATTACACTTGGGTTATCCTGCCGTCAAGCGGTTCCCTAGCTGGCCTGAGTTCCAAAGTCTTGGTCCGGCGTCAGTTGCTGTCGCCTCCTCCCTGATGTCAGTGCGACAGGGGTATATAAGATGCAGCCAACGCCATTTACTTCAGTTTTTCTTGCCCCAGATGTCAGGTGCCCCCAAATAGGTAGGCAATTCAAATTGCTAATAAAACATACATAAGAAAAGCAAACAACATACTTTCAGCTACCAGCAAATACTCCCCATAGGTAGTAAAAGGTAGAGGAACTAGGTACGTACTAGCCAGGAAGAGGAGAAGGAGGGAGGGTAACCTGGACTGCAGCAGTGTCTACACTCGAACATCTACATTTATGGTAGGTACAAAACTGTACTATGTTCATCGTGTGACACTGCTGCAGTCATTACACTTGGGTAGAATCCCACAGCTGAGGTAGGGTGGTTGGTTCTATAAGGCATTAGGGGTGGCTATAATGCCCTGCAGCACTGCAGAGGCGAAGCCAGCTCTGGATTTAGAGTACAGAGGCAGATGGTAATGCTTGGTGAAGGTATGCACAGAACTTCATGTTGCTGCTGCCAAAATATCCTTGGTAGGTATTCCTCTGAAGTAGGCAGTTGAAGTGGCTGTTGCCCTGGTGGAGTGAGATCTAATGCTGTTAGGCACAGGTTTTCCATGGTGCGTATAGCAGAAACGTATGCAATGTCCTATCCATTTGGAAATAGTCTCTTTTGAAATAGCTTTTCCCTGTGCTGCTGCAGCATATGCTACCAATAATTGCTCAGATTTTCTGAAAGCTTTGGTTTTGTCCAAGTACAAGCATAACTGCCTGTGAATGTCCAATGAATGCAGTAGTCTTTCCCCTTTATTATGTGGTTTTGGATAAAAAGTAGGCAAGTGAATGGTTTGGTTTAGAGAGACACTTGAAACCACCTTAGACATAAACGTACGGTTAGTTCTTAAGGACACCCTGTCCTGGTGGAAAATGAGGAAAGGTTCCACTGCCATTAGTGCCTGTAATTCTGAAACTCTTCTTGCAGAAGTTACTGCCAGGAGCGGAGCAGTTTTCCAAGAAATGTATTTTAATTCTGCCGTGCTAGCTGGTTCAAAAGGAGGTAAAGTCAATTTTTCCAAAACAAAGTTGAGGTCCCAAGTAGGAGTAGGTGCTCTACGGGGCAGTCTTATGTTTTTTACCCCTCTGAGGTACTGTTTTAGCAAAGGATTAGAGAAAAATTGGTGGATCCGTGTTGTAATGTGCAGAGATGGCAGAGGCATGGATCTTGATGGATGAAAAGGAGAGGCCTTTGTCCAGCATCTCAGTCAAATATTGTAGTATCTGAGGAATGTTTGGCACAAGAGGATCAAGGGTGTGAGCCTGGTTCCAGGCACAGAATCTCTTCCATTTTTCCAAGTAGGCTTTCCTGGTACTAGGCCTTCTGGCCTCCAGAATGACATCTATAACTGCTTTGGAGAGAGGCACTGCTTGCGTGGCTAGGGAATCTTCCATGCAGCCAGGTTTAGTGTCTTTAGCTGGCTGTGGAGTAACTGATTGTTGTGCTGAGACAGCAGATGTGGCATTTGAGGCAAAATCCAGGGTGGCCCTTGTGCTAAGTTTTTTAATATTGGGTACCAGTGCTGGCGTGGCCAGTCTGGTGCAATCAGGATCATTTTTGGTTCTTCTTGCCTGGCCTTTATGAGTACCTTTGGGAGAAGAGGCAGTGGTGGAAAAGCATATACTTCTAGGTTTGTCCAGCTGAATGAGAGGGCATCCACTTTCCATGCTTGCGGATGCTAACTCCTTATGCAGAATTTCTTTAGCTGGCAATTCATTGGGGAGGCAAACAGATCTATGTCCGGGCTCCACCACTTCTTTGTTATCATTCTGAATATTTGAGGATTCAATTCCCATTCATGGGGATCCATGATATTTCTGCTTAAGTCGTCTGCCAGTGTGTTTTTCTCTCCTGGCAGGAATTGTGCTTGTAGATGAACCTGATAGTTTATAGCTGTGTTCCACAAGGTCATGGCTTGTCTGCAGAGGGGGTAGGAGTGAGTGCCCCCTTGCTTGTTTATGTACCACATAACTGTGGTGTTGTCTGTCTTTAGTAGTAGTTGTCCTGGATGCAACAGGTCCTTGAAAGCTATAAGGGCATTTTGTACAGCTAGCATCTCTTTTTCATTGATGTGCAGATGCCTTTGTCCTGTGTTCCACTTGCCCTGAATGCCTAGCTGATCGCAGTGTGTCAGAGTAGCCTCTCTCTCTTGAGGAAGTTGATGCCCGCCATGTGTGCTCCCCAGGCGTAATCCGATGCATCTGTTTGTCAGTGTTTGCCTGGCTGTGGGTTGAGTGAAAGGCTGCCCCTTGTTGAGATGACAAGCTTGAGCCCACCATCGAAACTCCTGTTGAAGGCAAAGTATTAGTGGTTTAACTGTTTCCAAACTTTGACAGTGTTGAGACCCTACATTCTTTAGGTACCATTGTAGTTTCCTCATATGCAGTCTGGCATATGGAATTAGTAGTATGCAAGATGCCATGAAGCCCAAGGCCTGCAGAATTTTTCTTGCAGGGAGTTGGGTCTTTGTTGCCATTAATTGAAAGTATTGTGTCAGTTGTCCTTGCTTGTCTGATATGAGAAAAGTCATCTGGGCCATTGTGTTCAAGCTGGCACCCAGGAATATTATCTCTTGTGAGGGCACTAGTTTTGATTTCTTTTCGTTTACTGTGTACCCCAGGCAACTTAATAAATTTTTTACAAACGCCAGATGCTGTAGAAGAATGTCCTTGCTCTCTGCTTGAATCAGGCAGTCGTCCAGATATGGGTAAATTTGAATTCCTTTCTGTCTGCAAAATGCAATTACTGGTGCCAGGCACTTTGTGAAGACCCTGGGCGCAGTAGATAATCCAAAGGGCAGTGCAGAGAATTGATAGTGCATTGGACCAGCTAAGAACCTGAGGTATCTTCTGCAGTTTTGTCTGATAGGGACATGCAGGTATGCCTCCTTGAGGTCCAAAGTCACGAGCCAAGCTTGCTTGCCCAGCATGGGAAGAAGCTGCTGTAATGTCAACATTTTGAATTTCAGAACATCCAGGTAAGTGTTTAGTGTAGAAAGATTCAGAATGGGCCTCCAGGCTTTGTCTTTTCTGGGAACCAGAAAGAGTCTTGAGTAAAATCCTTGCCCTTGTTCCTGTGGTGGCATCTTTTGGATAGCTCCCATGTTTATGAGTGCCATAATTTCTTTTTGGGCCTCTGCCCATTGATTTAGTGGCAGATTTGGCATTCCTTTTAATCTTGGCAGTGTGTGAAAGTGGAACCTGTAACCTTTTGAAATGATATTGAGAACCCATTTGCCTTGGGTGATCATACGCCAATTGTGGTAAAAAAAAAGTGTCCGTTTTCCTCCCAAAGGGGCTGCCAAGAGTGAGTTGTTTGGCAGCTGGAGTGGGAAGTCATTGGGGCTGTCTTGTATATGGTTGGTGCCTGTCTCCCCCATCTTTCTGGCCTGATGCACCCCATTGTCGAGGCCTGTAAGGACCTTGTGGCTGACCTCTACCTCTTGGCCGTCTGTATCTGCCCCTTTGAGGTCTGTCATTAACTGGAAAGGACCAATTCCTACTAAATCAAGGAAGCTGAACCTGTAAGAAATCCTTCACTGTTTGCATAGATTTTGCCTTATCCTCCATTTTCTTTAATACCTCTTCTGCATTAACTCCAAATAAAACATCCTGCTGTAAAGGTGCATCCAGTAATTTAACTTTAACATGATCTGGTAACGTATGTTCTTTTAACCATGCATGTCTTCTAATGACAGAGCCTGTAACTGCTGCTCTGCATGAGGCCTCTAAAGAATCAAAACCACATTGCAAAATATGCTTTCCCACTTGTTCAGCATTCTTTAAAATTAAGAGGATCTGTATCTGGAAGCATTTTTTGTTTCAACTGAGACATCAAAAATTGCTGATATTTTAGCATGTGAAACTGGCAATTTAAGGCTCTCATTGCTAAGGTGGCAGACGTACATACTTTCTTTCCCCATCTGTCTAGGCTCTGGAATCTCTGTCAGGGGGGAAAGTACAGTTTTGTACCTACCATAAATGTAGATGTTCGAGTGCTAATACAGCTGCAGTAATCACAGATGGGTTCTCTGCCGTCAGGCGGTCCCTCGGTCGGCCGAATTCCAAAGTCTTGGTCCGGCGTCGGTTGTTGTCGCTTTCTCTTCTGACGTCAGTGAGGCCAGAGTATATAAGACACAGCCGGCGCCATGTTCTTCAGTCTTTCTTGCCCCAGATGTCAGGTGCCCCCAGAAGGAAGGCAATACCTAAATAGTGCTTATATACATATACAAGCAATGCAATATAATCCAAAATCAGTGGTAGCAAGCAAATAAAACATAGCCGGATAACCCAGTCAGGTAGTATGAAGAGGTTGCTAGGCCTCATGCCTTTACCAAGTGGGGAAGGAGGGAGGGAAACCTGTACTGCAGCTGTATTAGCACTCGAACATCCACATTAATGGTAGGTACAAAACTGTACTATGTTCATCGTGCATACAGCTGCAGTAATCACAGATGGGTAGAATCCCAAAGCTATGCACTGGGTGATAGGTACTAGGAAGAACTGGGTTGAGCCAGAATGCCCTGCAAAACAGCAGTGGCAAAGCCTGCTCTTGTTCTGGAATATAAAGGCAGATGGTAGTGTTTTGTGAAGGTATGTACAGAACTCCAAGTGGCTGCCTCCAAAATATCTTTGGTAGGAACTCCTCTGAGGAAGGCTGTAGAGGTAGCTGTGGCCCTGGTGGAGTGTGATCTGATACCTGCAGGAACAGATTTCCCATGATAGGAGTAACAAAACCGTATGCAGTGGCCTATCCACTTTGAAATAGTCTGTTTTGTAACTGGCTTCCTTGAGCCCCTACAGCATAGGACACAAAGAGTTGTTCTGATTTCCTGAAGGGCTTTGTTCTGTCCAAATAATAACGGCTGCCTATGGATGTCTAAGGAGTGTAGCAGCCTTTCCCCTTTGTTTTGAGGATTGGGGTAAAAGGTGGGTAGGTGTATGGCTTGATTTAAAGCTACCCTGGATACCACTTTAGGCATAAATGATGGGTTGGTACGAAGGGAAACCCTGTCCTGATGGAAAATGAGAAAGGGCTGCACCGCCATGAGGGCTTGAAGTTCAGAAACCCTATGAGCTGAAGTGATGGCCAGAAGGAAGGCTGTCTTCCAGGACAAATATTGCAAATCTGTTGAGGCAGCTGGTTCAAAAGGAGGCAATGTTAATTTTTCTAGTATGTAATTAAGATCCCAGGCTGGTATTGGTTGTTTCCTTGGTGGTCTTATATTCTTAGCCCCTCTGAGGAACTGTCGAAGAGTGGGTGAGAAAATAAAGGAGGATCCGTGTTGAATTCTGCAGAGATGGCTGAGGCATGGATTTTATGGAAGAAAAAGAAAGTCCACTGTTCAATAGCTCCGCTAGGTACTGTAATACCTGAGGCAAGTTCAGTTTTCTATGGTCCTGGCCTTTTTTCTCATTCCAAGAGCAAAACCGCTTCCATTTTGTGGAGTAAGCTTTTCTAGTAGCTGGCCTTCTGGCCTCCAAAATGACATCCTGTACCTCCTTGGAGAGTAGGTTCTGTTGTGGTGTTAAGGAATTTTCCATGCAGCGAGATTGAGTGTTTTCAGCTGACTGTGAAGAGTTTTGTGGCTGTGCTGAGTCAGCAGAAGAGGCATTAGAGGCAGGGACCAGGGAGGAGTATGTGTTAGGCTCCTCAGGAGTGGGTACCAGTGTTGCCTTGGCCAATCTGGAGCAATCAGTATCATCTTCGGTTTGTCTGTTCTTGCTTTCAAAAGCACTTTGGGCAGAAGAGGCAGAGGTGGGAATGTGTAAACTGTCCATGCTGTCCAACTGAATGAAAGGGCGTCCACTCTCCAAACCTTTGAGTGAAAGGTCTTTGAACAAAACTTTTCCAATTGATGATTCCTGTGGGAGGCAAAAAGATCTATGTCTGGCCTCCCCCATGCTTGGATTATTTCTGCAAACACCTGAGGATGTAACTTCCATTTGTGTGGATCTGACATTTTTCTGCTTAGATTGTCTGCCAGTGTGTTTTCCATTCCTGGCAAGTACTGTGCTTGAAGTTCGATTTGTCTTTCCAGAGCCAAGTTCCAAAGAGTCATGGCTAGTCTGCACAAGGGGTATGAACGTGTTCCTCCTTGTTTGTTTATGTACCACATTACCGTGGTGTTGTCTGTTCTTATCAGTAATTGTCCTGGATGCAGGAAGTCCTTGAAAGCTGTAATTGCATTTATTACTGCTAGCATTTCTTTTTGATTGATGTGAAGGTGCTTTTCTTTTTGGGACCATTTGCCCTGAATGCACCTGTTCGTCATGTGCGCCCCCCAGGCGTAGTCTGAGGCGTCTGTGGTTGACTTGTTTTGCTTGAGGCTTGCAGAATGGGAGGCCTTTGTTTGCTTGACATGCTTGGGCCCACCACAGAAATTCCTTTTGCAAACATGGAATTATTGGTATTATTGTTTCCAAACTGTGACTGTGTTGAGACCATAGGTTTTTTAGGTACCACTGAAGCTTCCTTATATGCAGCTTTGCAAATGGGGTTAATAGAATGCAAGATGCCATGAATCCCAGAGCCTACAGGATTTTCCTTGCAGTAAGCCTGGTACTTTTTGCTAGTATTTTGAAGTACTGAGATAGTTGCCCTTGTTTTTCTGGTGTAAGGCAGGCCATCTGGGTGTTTGTGTCCAAGTTGGCACCCAGGAAAGTTATTTTCTGGGATGGTGTTAGCCTTGATTTCTCTTTGTTGATTGTATATCCCAGAGAAAGCAGTAACCGTGTCACATATGCCAGATGTTCCAGAAGTATGTTCTTGCTGTCGGCTTGGATCAGGCAGTCGTCCAGATAAGGGTAAATTTGTATCCCTTGAAGTCTGCAGTAGGCAATCACTGATGCCAGGCACTTTGTGAATACTCTGGGCGCAGTAGATAAGCCAAAGGGCAATGCAGAGAATTGATAGTGGATTGAACCTGCAAGAAATCTGAGGTATCTTCTGCAGCTTTGTCTGATTGGTACATGCAGGTATGCCTCCTTGAGGTCCAATGTTACCAGCCAGAACTCCTTGCCCAGCATGGGAAGAAGCTGCTGTAATGTGAGCATCTTGAATTTTGGTACGATTAGAAATGTGTTTAGGGTGGATAAGTCCAAAATGGGTCTCCAGTTGGTTCCTTTCCTTGGTACCAGGAAAAGTCTTGAATAAAAACCTTGACCTTGTTGGTGAGTAGGAACCTCTTGAATAGTTCGCATGCTTATGAGCTTTGAAATTTGCAGTTGTGCCTCCGCCCTTTGATTTTGTGGCAGGTTTGGCATGCCTCTCATTTTTGGAAGAGTGTGAAATTGAAATTTGTAGCCTCTGTTTATAATGTCCAAGATCCATTTGTCTGTTGTGACAATATGCCAATTGCTTGCAAATAGTGCTAGTTTTCCTCCCAAAGGTGCTGCCAGCTGAGACATGCTTGGCATGGAAATGAGGGAGTCATTGGGTTTGCTTCCTGTATTGTTGTGCACTGTCTTCGCCACCTCTTGGTGCTGGTGTTTGCCATTGTCGGCCTCTATATGATCCTTGTGATTGCCCTTTGCCCCTTGTGCGTCTGTATCTACCTCTTTGGGACTTGTCAGTGGCTGGAAAGGACCAGTTTTTTGAAGGCCAATTTCTGCTAAAACGTGGTGGTTGAACCTGTAAGAAAGCTTTGACAGTTTGCATAGATTTGTCTTTTTCTTCCATTTTCCGTAGTATCTCCTCAGCATTAGTACCAAACAGCACATCCTTTTGTAAAGGAGCATCTAGAAGTTTAGCTTTCACATGATCAGGTAAATTTTGTTCCCTAAGCCAGGCATGTCTGCGAATGACTGATCCTGTAGCTGCCGCTCTACTTGAGGCCTCTAGGGCATCATAACCACATTGTAAGGTGTGTTTACCCACTTGTTCTGCACTATGCATCATATCCTGTAACTCCTTTAAATCTTGTTGTTCAGGTTGAGACATTTTGTTCCTCAATTGTGATAACAGGAACTGTTGATATTTAAGCATATGAAACTGACAATTTAAAGCCCTCATGGCTAGGGTGGCCGAGGTATAAACCTTTTTCCCCCACCTTTCCAAAGATCTTGATTCCCTTTCTGCAGGAAGTGGATTTTGGCAGTGGAGGCCTTCAATCCCTTGGGGCCTTGTGAAATGGTTTCAGGGTCAGCATTATGGCTTTTGAAGAGAAATTGGTGAGAGCTGGGTACTCTGTAATACCTATCAGGTTTGACTGGTGCAGGAGGCAGAGAATCCGGGTTAAGACAAGCCTCCGAATAGACATCATCCAGTATGTCCAAAACAGGGGTATCGCCAGAGGTCTGTGTTGAGGTAACAAAAGAAATTCCCTAAGTCTTTTCTTGGAATCTGAAAAGTCTTGGCCTTCCCAATGGAAGTGTTCCCTCAAGGTGTGTAAGGTTTCCCCAAAGGAAAAATCCTCAGGAGGGGATACAGAGGGAATGGACTGTTCTGCATCCGAATCCTCAAAAGGAGAGTAAGAGTGTTCCTCTGCATCAGAATGTTCTGATAAAATGGATCCCTGATCAGAAGAGGGAGAATCTTCCTCCACTCTGGGTCTCTTGTCTGGAGGGGGTTGAGAACCTCTGATAAGAGTAATTAAATCCTGAGCCATTCTAAGCATCTGTTTTTTAGGCATGGGACCTGGAGATGGGCCCTGTACAACAGGCCTCATGGGTGCCTGGCTGCTTTGGATTTAGTAAAGGCCTTAATTGAAAAAGAAGATGAGGGCCTAAATACACCATGGGTGGAGGTGGACCTGTCCACATTAGTAGGCTCAACATTAGCAGAGGCTTCGGTTGTAGTCTGGGAAAGGGCCGAGGACCCAGTGGTCTCGGGTACAGAGGACACCGCCAAAGAAGTGTCGTCGGTAGTCAGGGACTGCAAAGGCGTCTCGCTGAGAACCGGACCACGTGTAGCCTGTTTTGGCGTGGTGTCAGCGGGGACCGCGGGCCTCGCGTGTCGGTCCTTTTCCTTGCGTTTTTTGGTCAAAACAGTAGTCGGAGTGTCCGACGACATTTTATAATCAAAAGCTTTACCAAAGTAGTGCTGGGCGAACTCCGCCCGACGCTTAATAGTGCGTTTATTGAAGGTAGCGCAAAAGCGACAGCCCGAGACGTCGTGGTCTGGGCCCAAACAAGGTATGCAGCGGGAATGGAAATCCTTATGCGGTATTTGCTTCCCACAAGAAATACAATTATTAACTTTTTCTGACATCGGTCTGAGGCAAGAAAAGTTTCCCCAATGGGGTACTTAGCTTTAATGAAGACTTCGGATTCCAAAATATTCGTAATTCAGGAGCTGGCCGACCGGCACTTGCGAACTGCTTCTGCTTCGGGCACCGCGCGGCAAAAAAGACTGAAGAACATGGCGCCGGCTGTGTCTTATATACTCTGGCCTCACTGACGTCAGAAGAGAAAGCGACAACAACCGACGCCGGACCAAGACTTTGGAATTCGGCCGACCGAGGGACCGCCTGATGCCAGAGAACCCATCTGTGATTACTGCAGCTGTATGCACGATGAACATCTGGGTTCTTTGCTGATGAGGCCTTAACCCCTCTGGGTCCCTGAGGAATAGTTTCAGGATCAACAACAGGGCTTTTATACAGAAATCTGTGTGAGTCAGGCACTCTAATATCTGTCCGGTTTAAGTGGAGCTGGAGGTAAGGAATCAGGATTTAAACTGGATTCAGTGTACACATCATCCACAATATCTAGCATTGGCGGAATAGCCAGGGGTCTGTGTTGACGTAATAGGAAGTCTCTGAGCCTTTTCTTGGATTCTGAATACTCCTGGCCTTCCCAATGGAAATGCTCCCTCATGGTATGTAAGGTTTCCCCAAAGGAGTAATCCTCCAGTGGAGAGGCTGATGGAACAGATTCCTCAGCATCAGAATCCTCATAAGGGGGGTAAAGGATATCCCAGGTCTGAGGATGAATCTGAGGAAATGGACCCCTGGTCGGATGAAGCATAATCTGCATCCTGTCCAGGCCTTTTATCAGGAGGGGATGGGAACCAGTGATTAGGCCTTTGGCCATTTTGAGCATTTGTTTCTTAGGCATGGAGGCCTGTCCTGGAGAATGCTGTACTTGTTTCTTAGTTTTTAAAGGAGGCTTTGACTTAGAAGAGGGTTTAATGCTTAGCTGAGTAGGTCTGAAGACAACCTCTGAAGCTGCGGGTAAGCTCAGGTACTCCGGATCCCTCTGCAGGATCGGTTTCGGTCTGCTGAAAAATTAGTGCGTCCCAAGGCCCAGCCATCTCCGCGTGGGGTTCGGGGGAAGCCTGTGGTTCTGCAGAAGCAGTCGTCAGGGGCTGCGAAGGCGCCTCACTGAAAACCGGAGAAACGGTGACTGGCCTAGAAGAGGCTTCATCGTCAGTTTTGGGCCACGGATGCCTGTCCTTGTCTTTGCACTTTTTAGGAATACCGGTAGTCGGAAGTTCCGACGGCATGGTATAATTAAATTTTCTGCCAAAGTAATGTCGGGCAAAATCAAACTGACATTTAATAGTGCGCTTATTAAACCTAGCACAAAACTGACAAGTAACGTCGTGGTCTGGGCCTAGGCATGGGATACAATAAGAATGGAAATCCTTATGAGGTATTTGCTTCCCACAAGAAATGCAGTTACTAACTTTTACTGACATCAGTCTGAGGCAAGAAAAAGTTTCCCCAATGGGGTACTTAGCTTTGTAGAAGACTTTGGTTCTGGATTTGGAATGAAAATCTCAGGAGTAGGCCGACCGGCACTTGCAAAC
The DNA here is from genome assembly GCF_019279795.1 of Protopterus annectens. Classification (NCBI taxonomy): domain Eukaryota; kingdom Metazoa; phylum Chordata; order Ceratodontiformes; family Protopteridae; genus Protopterus; species Protopterus annectens. Next base: position 666,117,578 of record NC_056729.1, read on the forward strand.
TGCTTTTGCTTCGGGTACCGCACGGCAAGAAAGACTGAAGAAAATGGCGTCGGCTGCATCTTATATACCCCTGTCGCACTGACGTCAGGGAGGAGGCGACCGCAACCGACGCCGGACCAAGACTTTGGAACTCAGGCCGGCTGGGGAACTGCCTGACAGCAGGATAACCCAAGTGTAATGACCGCAGCAGTGTCACACGATGAACATCTGGCACCTTCATAATAAAGTGTACTCAGAAAAAGGAGAATAGCTGATGTCGGGGCTGAAAAAGGATCTATAGTCTTCTCTGATGCCCAAATCGAAAATCTTTTCCACTTACTGTTACAAACCTTTTTTGTGGAAGCCTTCTGAGAGGCCAAGATTATGTTGCATACTGGGGAAGCTAGCTTGGACTTTTGAACAATTACCGGAATTGGCGAAACCATGCGATCAGTCTTAGGGTGTGCAGACTGGGTTGTTGTTGTTCTGATGGGTGAGAGATAAGTCATGACTGGGATCCAGTATCCATGGAGGATACCTGTGGTGAGACCATACGAAGGGGAGCCATACCTGACGAGACCAGAAAGGGACAATGAGGATAACTGTACTCTTCAACCTGCTGGCTTTCAGTACAAAGCTCAGAATCAAAGGTGGGGGGGGTAAGCATAAAGGAGGCCTGGGTGCCAATCATGAACTAGAGCATCTTGACTCCCCTTTCAGGGGATCAGAACGAAATACTTGCTGCATCTGTTGTTTAGAGGAGAAAAAAAGAGGTTACAGCAAGGCTGATCCCACTGGCTGAAAATATCCAAGTGATGACTACTTAAGAGTACAAAGAACTTAAATAGCATATTAGATGTAATGCCACAGAAATACCAGGTTTAAATGAAAATGCTTCCCTAGCCAACTTGTTGAAAGCTGAAGTCTGCCAATTATTTGTAATTATTTTTAGCAAAGTTAACCTTCATACAGAGACTTTAACAATCATTACCACAATAACAGTATGCAATGTGTCTGTTTTATGCTTGATGTATTTCTCTCAAAAAAAAAAAAAAAAAAAAAAAAAAAATTCTAGTTTCCTGCCTTTCTAAGCTAGTATAGTCCAGTTTTCAGGCTAGTGCTGAATTCAGGGCTGTGTTACAAGTTTCTGAGTTGCCCATACCTTACTAGGATAGAGGGAAGTTTCTCTGTTCACCTGTGAGAGAGGGGAACTTTGAGCAGCCATCTGTTCCTGGAGGAGTGGTTCCAGCCCATAAGTTAGTAGTTTAAAAACCGCGTTTGCACGGTTTTGTGCGCCGGTCAGCACCGGTTAGCTAGGGTTAAATTATTCCCGGCGCCACTAAGTCTCCTCTTCAGTTTTTAACTTGAAACTAATCTAACTCTCAACCTAAGCACTCAAAAAGCATCCTACAAGTCCAGCACTTGCTCAGACCTAATAGCAAGCACTAATATACCCAGACACTTGACTGCCCAGCAGGGCAAGGCTCTTTATCCAACCCTCACCAACCAAGCGAATAAGCAGCTCACACTACTATTCAGGCATGACCAAAGGGCAACTTTAGGTGTACTCTCCAGTCCAGCTGGTGAATCTGGATATCCTGAGGCAATGTTACAAATGCCTCATGTACACAGACAGCCCTCTCCTCCTACCACAAAACACTAACATATGCGAGAGATGCAATTATACAGCCAAACTGGAGGCTAAGGTCTCTCGACCCAAGACTGGAACAGACCGTCATGAGGAGAAGGTTAACACTTGCACCACACCTCCAGCCTCACATAGACCTACTAAACCAGCACTAGCAAAAAATACACAAATACACGAAATCAAACTCGGAGGCTCTAAATAAAAACCTGCAAAAGCATCAGAGAGCTCCAAAGCAGACAAGAAAACAAAACCTGCACCTCCCATCACAAACCAGACAACACATAAAACACAAAATCAATGTGCCGCACAATCACAGCTCTTAAGGCGAAACAACATACCTGACACACAAGTAATAGGCAACTCAATAGTCAGGCACACTGATGCACCACTCACTAGGCTGGATAAGGAGAAGGTTATTGTTAGCTGCCTGTCCGGAGCCAGAATCAGCCACATAACACAAGCACTCAGGTTACTCCAGAACAAGTACAAATATGACTCTGTCATTGTTCATGTTGGTGTGAATGACCCGAGACGTACCTCCCTGGACTACATGAAAAGAGACATGGAAGAGCTCTCTGATCATGCAGCCCAGGCGGGTATGATCCTGACTGTGAGTAGCATCCTGCCCTCACCAAGAACGATACCTCAGTATAAAGAAAAAATTATCAATTTCAACAATTGGCTAAGCTTCTGGTGTCATTCAAAGGGAATCCAGTGTCTGTCAGCCTGGGATGACATGCTTGACAAGCCGCGTTGCTTCGCAAGAGATGGCTTGCACCTGTCACCCCTTGACTTTCGAATACTGGCCAAGGCTCTTGCTGCCCCCATAGTGCCTTTTTTAGGCAAGGCTCAAAATTCAAACCCACCTCCGTAAACAGCACAAGTAAAAAAAATGAGGGTTATGCTACTCAACGCCAGGAGTTTAAATCTCAAAATGCATGCGCTCGAAGCACTCCTAAGTATGGAGAACGTCAACATCTGTGCAGTAACTGAAACCTGGTTCAAGGCTCCAGAGAACACTCCATCACTACTGGGCTTTAACTCATACCACACATTTCGGCCACAGAACATGGACCGAAACACAAAAGGAGGGGGGGGGGTGTATCCATATTCATCAAGGATACCCACACCTCCAGGTTAGTGGCGTAGCATGATACCTCTGAGATCATCCATATGCAGCTAACATCTTGCAAATCTGCAATGCAAATTGTGGCCTGCTACAGATCACCCTCCATGACCCAGGCCCACCACTCCGCCTTTCTGGAGAGACTGGAAAACATGAAGGTCTTACTGAACACCCTGATATTGAGCGATTTCAATTACCCTATCATTAACTGGGAAAACTACTTGAGTACAAACTCCCAGGCTCAGCGCTTTCTGGAATTTATCAACTCAAATGCCTGGATCAGCTGGTAAACTCCCCTACCAGAGGCCACAACATATTTGACCTGGTCATCACCAACATGGGCGACAGGTGTTCCATACCAGAGGTCAACCCGTCACTGGTTAGATCAGACCATAAACTAATCACCCTGGATGTCCACACCCCACCACCACACCCAACCCAGGAAACCACAGTGAAAAACTTTTCTAAAGCAAACTTCACCTTACTTGAGGCAGAGGTGGTAAGTTTCACAGCCCCCACGCTAAAGGATAACACTGCCCAAGATGCAGAATTCTTTACAATTGCACTCTATGAGCACCTACAAGGATGCATGGATCGTGCCATCCCTAGCAAAACCAAGACTCACTCCCCCTAGGAGAAGGAAACCAGTCTGGTGGACCCCTGCCATACACAGGTTATACAACAAAAGGAGGAAACTAGTTCAGAAAAAAAGCAAATCCCAATACTGATCAGCATCAGTAAGAAACTAAGGTCCCTCATAAAATCATCCAAGGCTAACTTCGATTGAAAAATAGCCAAGGATTCGAAAGATAACCACAAAGCCTTCTTTAGCTATGTCAAGAATCTAAGTGGCAACTCGCAGATATGCTCTGAGCTAGTGCAAAATAGCACAAAATATACTGAACCTACTGATATTGCCAACATCCTGGTAGATAGATTCAGTGCAAACTTCACCTCCCTCTCACCTTCAAAAGGGCCCACAATAATACGGGAAAAGTGTAGTGTCCCAGAAATCACAAAAGCACAGGTGAAAACAGCCCTTTCAAAAGCCAAAAAAACAGCATCAATGGGGCCAGATGGTGTCCCAGGCTGCGTCTTGCACGAACTACAGAACAAACTAATCCCCCACCTAAACACGCTGTTCAACCTCAGCCTCCCCACAGGCTACGTGCCCATAGAATGGTGCACAGCAATGGTTATTCCGCACCACAAAGGAGGGGCCACAACTGACCCTGGTAACTATTGCCCCATAAGCCTGACTTGGTCTGCAAGGCTATGTAGCGCATCATAATGGAACTCGTTAACAAATACACTGGGGAACCTCCAAAACACTTGACCCGACCCAGTTCGGCTTTGTTAAGGGCAGATCATGCCTACTAAATCTGGTTGACATCTTCGAGACAGTCACCAAGGCCATAGACGAGGGAAAGGTGGTTCACACAGCCTACCTTGACCTCGCCAAGGCATTCGACACCATTTCTCACTCGGGTATTATAGAAAAACTCACCTGCCTGAACATAAACCTCTACATCACAAGATGGGTTGCCAACTGGCTTACAGACAGAACTCACACGGTAGGAATAGCAAGCTCCAGGTCCGACTCTAAACCAGTCACAAGTGGTGTCCCGCAAGGCTTGGTTCTGGGACCCCTACTGTTCGGTATATATTTTTCAGAAGTACAGGCAAACACAGGAGGACTATGGCTAACCAAGTTCGCCAATGACTGCAAACTGGGAGCCATAACTGACTCGCTGGCTGACACGGACATCCTTCAAAAAGGCCTTACTGATACAGACACCTGGTATCAAAGTCATGGTCTCAAGCTAAATGCCAAAAAAATGCAAAGTCATCCCATTTGGGAAAAACAAAACACCCACTAATTACCACATAAGCGGCAGCTCCCTTAATACAGAAGAGGTAATAAGAGATCTGGGGACCCAGGTAAATAGTAATCTCTCCTTTGACAATCATATTGCCAAAGTAGTTAGGAAATCCTTCAATGTGGCTCATCTAATTACTAATGGGTTCGCATCTAGAAATAAAGAGGTTATAGTGCGCCCCTCTATTCATTACTCATCAGACCCATCATAGAGTACAATGCCCCATTTGGGATGTACCTCACAAGACACTTCCAACAGCTGGAAAGACCACAAAAGCACCTCACGAAGAGGATTACTGGCCTCAAACATATGTCCTATGCAGCCCGACTGAAAAAACTCCAGCTGTACTCAGTGACATATTGCTTACTCAGAGGTGATCTCTGCCTGACTTACAAAGCCATGTCCAACTCCGAATTGATGGACATGCTCCACCTAAAGAAATCCAAGCCACTGCAATCCACTCGCTCTAGTGAGCTAAACCTCGCCACAACAATAAATAGAACATGCTGGAGGGATAGATTCCTGTCACAGAGACTCCCCATGCTTTGAAACAAAATTCCTAATTACATTAGGCAGAGCCCCTCACTAACACTCTTCAAGAGAAGCCTTGACGAGTGGATGGGTAACAGAAAATACACCCCTGGGATCACTTCATTGGCTCTGCTTGACAGAGGCTCAGTGGGGTGATGAAAGCCGACACACTCTGGCTAGGCTTATAAATGCCCTTGGGCAGACAGCCTAGTACTTACCTATGAACCTATTATGGTTACATGTTTGTTAGTTTCTCATTTCTTTATTTTTATTATTGTTAATTTGATTTATAATGTGCCTGTATATATACTTACACACACTTGCAAATTTTTGTATATGGAAATGGCTGTACTATTTAGAATACAGGCTGGGGGGTTTATTCATGACTTTACAAAGTTAAAAACAAACCGTGTAACAATTGCTGTTCAAGTATTTATACTTTGTAAGTTATATTCTGTTAGCTAAACTTGTTCAATTACTAAGGCTTTTAGAGGCTTAGTGTGTTTTGCACACTAATAAGGGATTTAGAGTTTTTACTTGAAAAGTATTTGGGCTACATAAAAAAATGTATTATATTTTTATGATTCAACTTCACAACGTGTACGGTTTTTCAAAAAAAAAATGTAAAGGGCTCTTTAAATTGCAGAGAGGGCACACTAACTAACCGGCTGCTTTGTTAACCTGATAACCAGAAATTGTAGTTTATTGGCCGTTTTACCATCTCTTTTAACTTACTGGTTTAAAAGCCTACGTTTACGCTGGTTTCCTATCTTTCCTGTAACTAGTCTAGTCCAGATACAGATTTGCTGTATCCAGGACTGATTATAAGCTTCTGAGCCCCCAAGTCTTTCTGTGTTGGAGAGAAGCCTTCTAGATTATCAGTGGGAGTGGTAAGCACTAGGTAGCCTATCTCCCACAAGAGTGGTTTCTGGCCCAGAAATTATAGTTTATTGGCCCTTTGGGCAGTTTTTCCATCTCTTTCAACTTTCTGGCTTAAAAGCCCGCATTTGCGCTTGTTTCCCACCTTTCCTGTAACTAGTCTAGTCCGGATACAGATTTGCTATATCCAGGACTGTTTGTAAGCTTCTGAGCCCCACCAAGCCTTTCTGTGTTGGAGGGAAGCATTGTAGCTTATCAGTGGGAGTGGTAAGCATTAGGTAGCCTATCTACCACATGATCCAGGTACAGATTCTTAGTTTTAGCACTTGAATTTGCTTATTCATGTTCAGCACTTGTTCAGAACTTGTTGTTAGGACTAAATAAGCTACAAATTACTGCAGCACTCAACCTTCCTCTTTACTTAGAGGAAAATAGGTTTTGTACTTACTTTACTAACTTGCTTAGAGAAAAACAGCTCTTATACTCACTTTCATCACTTCTCTAGAGGAAAGTAGCTTTTTTATTCAGGCATGTCCAAGGGTCAGCTCCCAGTGTTCTCTAGTGCCTATCTGATGAATCTGGGCATTTTGGAGAAAAGTAGCAATTGCCTCATGTACACAGACAGCCCTCTCCTCTTACCACCCAACACAACAACCTGTGAGAGATGCACTTATCTAGCCAAACTGGAGGTACAGCTCTCTCCAACCAAGACTGAACTTGACAGTCAAGAGGAGAAAGTAAACCCTTGCACCACACCACACTCATCACATAGTTCCACTAAACCTATACCACCAAAATCCACACAGAAACACAAACATTCACACAGGTTCTCAATAATAATCTGCTCAAGCAACAGTGACATCCAAAGCAGAAATGCAAGCAACCTCCATCCCCCAACACAACCCAAATTACACATAGCCCACAGACTCAGTGTGCCAATATGCCACAGTCCATAAGGCAAAACAATGTACCCAACACACTAGTCATAGGTGACTCTATAGTCAGGCACACTGATGTCCCACTCACCAGGCTAAACAAAGAGAAGGTTACTGTCAGCTCCCTGTCAGGTGCCAGGATCCACCACATAACCCACGCACTCAGGTCACTCAACAAGTACAAATATGACTCTGTCACTGTCCATGTTGGTGTGAATGACCTGAGATGTACCTCCCTGGACTAAATGAAAAGAGACATGGAAGAGCTCTCTGATCTTGTAGCCCAGGCAGGTATGACCCTAGCCCTGAGTAGCATCCTGCCATCGCCCAGAATAATACCGCAGTACAAGGATAAAATGATTGGCTTCAACAACTGGCTAAGCTTCTGGTGTCACTCTAATGGGATCCAGTACCTGTTTGCCTGGACAACATGGTCGACAGACCACGATGCTTTGCCAGAGACAGCCTGCACCTGTCACCCCTGGGATTCCGGATACTGGCTAAGGGTCTTGCCACCCCTATAGTTCCTTTTTTAAGCAAGGTTCAAATGACAAATTCATCACTGCAACAGAACAGGCAAGCAAAAACTGGGGGTAATGCTAATCAATGCTAAAAGTCTAAATCTCAAAAAGCACTCACTCGAGGCACTCCTTAAAATGGAGAACATCGATATCTGTGCAGTGACTGAGACCTGGTTCAAGGCTCTAGAGAGCACCCCTGCATTACCAGGCTATAACTCATATCACACTTTTTGGCTATCTAACCTGGACCAGAACAACAAAGGCGGAATTGTGTCCATATCCATTAAGGATATCCACACCTCCAGGCTAGTTGCGCAGCATAATGCATTCGAGATTATCCAAGTGCAACTAATTCTGGGCTAAACTGCAATCCAAATTGTAGCTTTCTACAGATCCCCCATCATGCCCCAGGATTCCCACTCCTCTTTTCTTGATATACTGGAAAATATTAGGGTTCAACCAAGCACCCTAATAATGGGCGATTTCAACTACCCTACCATTAACTGGGAAAATTACTCATGTACCAAATCCTTCGCTCAACGCTTTCTGGAATTCATAAATTCCAATGCCCTGGATCAACTTATCCACACCCCCACCAGGGGCAACAATATCCTAGACCTAGTCATTACCAACATGAGTGACCGGTGTTCCACACCTGAAGTCAACTCCTAGTTGGTCAGATCCGACCATAAGCTAATCACCCTAGATATCCGCATCCCGCCCCTACCCACCATTAAGGAAACCACAGCAAAAACATTTCTCCAAAGCCAACTTCATGCTTAAGACATAAGTGGCGAACTTCATGACACCCATGCAGATGGACAATACAGTAACGACTGCTGAATCCTACACAAATGCACTCTATAAGCACTTACATGAGTGCATGGATCATGGTATCCCAAACAGAACCAAGAAATTATCCTCCAAAAAAGGAAGCCAATCTGGTGGTCCTCTGCCATAAACAAACTCTACAACAGAAGGACGAAACTGTTGCAAAAGAGAGTAAAATCCCTTGAGTGGAGGAGCTCCCTGGTCAGCCTCAGTAAGAAGCTGAGATCCCTTATAAGATTCTCCAAAGCTAGCTATGAAAACAAAATTGCCACTGATTCTAAGGACAACCACAAAGCATTCTAAAGCTATGTCAAGAATCTCAATGGCAACACCCAGATCTGCTCTGAGTTACAGCACAACGGCATGAAAATTACAGAACTGATATTGCCAACATCCTGGCAGATAGGATCAGTGCTAACTTTACCCCCCCCCCCCTTCAGCCTCTAAAGGGCTCAAATCTATACAGCAAGAATGCAGAGTCCCTGTAATCACATCTATGCAGGTAAAAGCTGCACTCTCCAAAACCAAAAACACAGCATCCATGGGACTGGACAACATCCCAGGCTGCGTTTTACATGAACTTCAGAACGAACTGGCTCCCCACCTAAGCACCACGTTCAATCATAGTCTAACGTCAGGCTTTATGCCCACTGAATGGCGCACAGCAACAGTTATCTCACTCCACAAAGGGGGAGCCACCACTGATCATGGGAACTATCGCCCTATTAGCCTGGTCTGCAAGGCCATAGAATGTATCATCATGGAACTCAAAGACATTGGTAACCTCCAAACACTGGACCCCACCCAGTTCAGGTTTGTGAAAGGCAGATCATGTCTTCTGAACCTGATCGACTTCTTTGAGGCAGTCACCAAAGATGAGGGCAAGGTGGTTCACACAGCCTATCTTGACCTCGCCAAGGCTTTCGACATCATCCCCCATTCTGGAATTATAGCTAAACTCACTAAACTAGGTATAAAGCCCTACATCACAAGGTGGGTTGCCAACTGGCTCACTGACAGAACCCACACTGTAAAAGCTGCAGACTCCAAATCTGACTTCAAACCAGTGACAAGTGGAGTACTACAGGGTACAGTCCTGGGACCTCTCCTCATTGGTATCTACTTGTCTGAAGTACAGGCTAACACAGAAGGCCTCTGGCTAATGAAGTTCGCAGATGACTGCAAACTAGGAGCCATAGTTGAGTCCCAAATGATGTGGACATCCTACAGAAGGGCCTCACTGAGACAGATGCCTGGTGTCAGAGGCATGGCCTCAAGCGCAATGGCAAACAGTGCACTGTCATCCCCTTTGGTAAAAACTCTGTACCCATGAACTACCACATAAACAGCAGTCTACTTAACGCCAAATGTGTGATAAGAGACCTTGGGACCCAGGTGGACATTAGTCTCTCTTTTGATAATCACATCACCACAGTAGTCAGGAAATCCTTCTATGTGGCACACCTCATCACAAAAGGGTTCTCATCTAGGAAAAAAAAGAGGCCATTGTTCCCCTCTACTCGGCACTCAGACCCATTATACAGTACAACTTCCCTTTTGGAATGTACCTCACAAGACATCTGCAGCAGCTGGAAAGGCCACAAAAGTACCTCACAATGAGGATTACTGGCCTCAAACAGATGCCCAACACTGACCGTTTCAAAAAACTCCAGCTTTACTCTGTAGCATATCGACTACTCAGATGAGATCTCTGCCTAACATATAAAGCTATATTAAACACAGAGCTGTTGGACATACTACACCTAAAGAAATCCCAATCCCTCCGAGCTACACTCTCTAGGGACCTAAACCTTGACACCACAGGAGTCAGGCTCGATTTTGCTAGATTTATGGAAATCTGCAGAGAATTGAAGATCTGGATTAGGTATTCCCTGGTTTGAATTAGTTGATGCCTTTTTGGTACAGTAAGGCACCAATCGTCTAAGTATGGAAACATCTGGAATCCTTTTAGTCTCAGGTGGGCTGCAACGACTGCCATACATTTGGTAAACACCTGGGGGGCTGTGGTGAGTCCAAAGGGTAGTGCTCTGAACTGGCAATGATTGTCCCCCAGCCAGAAGCGCAGGTGCCTCATGGAACATTTGTTCCTTTTAATATGATAATACACATCCTGGAGATCTATGGAACATCTGGAAAGCCGACGGACAAAGAGAGATCCCCTACTCCTTCCTTGGAGCCAAAGCCATCAGAGGAAGGAGGACACAGTTCACACTGGATCCGAGTCCTACAGACAAAATCTGACCCAAACTGTCAATGTCCAATGCTCCAAGGGAAGGGATGGGTCCAACAATGTTGGAGCCAAAGCCAACCCCTCTGAAGCTGACACCGACGTCTCAGATCCAAGATCCACTCTGATCTGACAAATGCAGAACAAAGCCGATCAGGAACATAGTAAGAGTCGAGGAAGGGGGCTTTTTCGGATCCGACATCGACTTTCTCTCTGGATTACCAGATCCTGGGTTTCTCTAACCAGGGGTCAGATCGGAAAAGGAGATTTTAAAGCAGGTTACAGAGCGCTCACAGATCCAAGATGGAATGGAGACAGCAAAACCCCCATCTGTATCTGAGCCTTGAGGAACCTCCACATCCCTCCTGTCCATATCGGGAGTCAGGAAAACTCCAAGAAGACCTGGAGAAACAGGCCGTGGAAGCGTGTCTGGACTTAGGAGTTCTCAATATCGGAGATGGAGGAACTGGAGAGACTGGTTTGGATAGTAGAACTAGAGTACGGCTCCAAGCTTTCGGATCCAAGGACCTTAGGATCTGAAGTCGTCCTGGTCAGTGTACAGGAACCAGATATGTACAGTGACTCCATCGCACCCAAGGCAGCTGTCCACTATGAAACTGGTTTGGTTCTGCTTGGATCCGATGAGGCTGTCAGATCCGGAGAGGGCCTAGATTTGTTCAGATCCAAAAAAGCTTTCAGATCCTGAAAATGTATTGCCTGAGTTGGATCCAAACTTGTTGGCTCCAACAGTCTGGGTCTTTTTTCCTTCTGTCTCTGGCGAAGCCTTGTGGGAGACAGAGGGCTTGCTGCTTCAGTTCTTTGGAACTAGTAGGTTTCGCTGGGGTTTGAGCCCCAAATGAAGGCAACAATCCCTTAAGAATCGGCTTGTTTCTTCTGTCTAACAGGGCCTTTGGTTAAAGGCTGCACAGATGTGGTAGTCCACTCCTAAATGCAGATTTTACCAATTTAGAACAATCGTTCACACAAATGAAGCTAGCTTAAGAAAAACATTAACGCTAACAACACTATCAGTATGCAGTAAGACATATATACATGTATATATATATATACATATATATATATATATATATATATATATATATATATATATATATATACACACACACGCCTGTCGAAAACTAAAGGGAGGAAAGGATATAATTATTCCTAAATTCTATTCAAAAATAGATACAATCGCTTAGCGTTTGAAAGTGTAACCACACAAGGAAAGAAAGTAAAAGACCAAATATGCTTTTAAAGTTTATTTTATTTATTTATTTTTATTTGATATTTGTTTACCAGGAGTGTCTGACAAGCCCAGCAGGCCTGTTTTCAGTGGAGTCCCGGGGTGAAAAGCTCCTCAAGTTACATAGTAAGCAGTGATACAACTGACCTGAGTGAAAAAAAAAAAAAAGACAACAGTAAAACAAATACAATAAAAGACATTAGTCACAGATATTACAGATTATAAATGTTGGTCAAAGAATACATGACATAAGAAAGTACAGTTTTGTACCTACCATAAATGTAGATGTTCGAGTGTACACCCTGCTGCAGTCATCACACTTTGGTTATCCTGTCGTCAGGCGGTCCCGCAGTCGGCCGAAATTCCAAAGTCTTAGTCCGGCGTCGGTTGCTGTCTCTTCTTCCCTGACGTCAGCGCGCCAGGGGTATATATAATGCATCTGACACCATTTTCTTCAGTTTTTCTTGCCCCAGATGTCAGATGCCCCCAAAAAGGTGGTCAGTAATTAGTACCAAATTAAGTAATTTTTGCACAAACACAAAATCCCTCCAGCTATAAGCAAATACATCAGGAAGGTATTGTACAGATTTAGCTAGCTAGATCAGAGGATTTGGAGGGAGGGTAACCTGGACTGCAGCAGGGTGTACACTCGAACATCTACATTTATGGTAGGTACAAAACTGTACTATGTTCATCGTGTTACCCTGCTGCAGTCATCACACTTGGGTAGAATCCCAAAGCTAAGGATGGGTGGAGGAGTTAGAGAGGGTTAGAGGAGGCTAGAAGGCCCTGCAGAACTGCAGTGGCGAAGCCAGCCCTAGTCTTAGAGTAAAGTGGTAAGTGATAGTGTTTGGTAAAGGTGTGTACTGAACTCCAAGTTGCAGCTTCCAAAATCTCCTTGGTTGGAACCCCCCTGAGGAAGGCTGTAGATGTAGCTGTTGCCCTGGTAGCGTGAGGCCTAATGGTAGCAGGAACTGGTTTTCCATGATGGGTATAGCAAAAACGAATGCAATATCCTATCCATTTGGAAATGGTTTGTTTTGATATAGCCTTCCCTTGTGAAGCTGTAGCATAGGATACAAAGAGCTGGTCAGATTTTCTGAAAGCCTTAGTTTTATCCAAGTAGTAACGAAGTTGCCTGTGAATGTCCAAGGAATGCAGGAGTCTTTCTCCTTTGTTCTGTGGATTTGGGAAGAAGGTGGGTAAGTGAATGGTTTGATTTAAAGCCACACTGGAAACCACCTTAGGCATGAAGGAAGGATTAGTTCGTAGAGAAACTCTGTCTTGATGGAAAATGAGGAAAGGTTCCACTGCCATTAGTGCCTGCAGCTCTGAGACTCTTCTAGCTGAAGTTATTGCTAGCAGCTGGACAGTCTTCCATGATAGGAACTGTAGATCTGCAGAGAAAGCTGGTTCAAAGGGAGGTAGCGTAAGTTTTTCATAGGTTCATACTAGGCTATCTGCCCTAGGGTATTTATAAGCCTAGCCAGAGTGTGTTTGGCTTTCGCCACCCATTTTAAATTAATATTGCTATGCCCTTTTTCGAGGTTAATATACTGTGCCTCTATCTAACAGTGACATAGAAGTGATACCCGGGGTAAACCTACGATCTCCCATCCACTCATCAAGATTCCTCTTAAAGAGAGTCAATGAGGGACTCTGCCTAACCTGGACTGGGATTTTATTCAAGAGTGAAGGGAGCCTCTGGGTTATGAATCTGTCCCTTCAGCATGTCCTATTTATTTCAGTGCTGAGGTTCAAGTCTCTCGAGCGCGTAGCTCGATGGGATTTGGATTTTCTGAGGTGCAGCATGTCCATTAATTCCGGGTTGGACATGGCTTTATACGTCAGGCACAGATTGCCTCTGAGCAGGCGGTATGCCACTGAGTAGAGCTGGAGTTTCTTTAACCGGGCAGCATATGGCATCTGTTTGAGCCCTTTGATCCTCTTAGTGAGGTACTTTTGGGGTCTTTCCAGTTGCTGCAGGTGTCTGGTAAGGTACATCCTAAAAGGGGCATTGTACTCAATTATGGGCCTGATGAGGGATGAGTAAAGAGGCACGAAGACCTCCCCTGATCTAGATGTGAATCCCTTCATGATTAGGTGGACTATATAAAATGTTCTTCTAACCACTTTGGCCACGTGGTTGTCAAATGAGAGATTGCTATCAACTTGGGTCCCCAGGTCCCTAATTACTTCTTCTGTACTTAATGGATTACCACCTATGTGGTAATTTGTGGGCACTTTGTTTTTGCCAAAGGAGATGACTATACACTTTTTGGCGTTTAGCTTGAGGCCATGGCTCTGGCACCAGTTGTCTGTTTCTATGAGGCCCTTTGGAGGATGCTTGTGTCGGTTGGAGAGTCGAATATGGCACCCAGTTTGCAGTCATCTGCGAACTTGGTCAGCCACAGTCCTTACATGTTGGCCTGTACCTCCGAGAAATATATACCGAACAAGAGGGGTCCCAGGACTGAGCCTTGTAGGACGCCACTTGTAACTGGTTTGGAGTCTGACATGGCTCCAACAATTCTAACCATGTGGGTTCTGTCCTTGAGCAGTTTGCAACCCATCTAGTGACATAGGGGTTTATATTTAAGCTGGTGAGCTTATCTATAATGCCCGAGTGGGGTATTGTATCGAAGGCTTTTGCGAGGTCCAGGTAGGCTGTGTGGACCACCTTCCCCTCGTCAATGGCCATGGTGACTGTTTCAAAGAAATCGACCAGGTTTAAGAGGCAGGATCTGCCCTTAACAAAGCCGAACTGGGTAGGATCCAGTGTCTGTAGGTCCCCAATATCTTTATTTATGAGGTCAATGATGATCCTTTCCATAGCTTTGCAGAACAAGCTAGTCAGGCTTATGGGGCGATAGTTTCCAGGATCCGTTGTGGCACCACCTTTGTGGAGAGGGACCACTGTTGCTGTACACCACTCTTTGGGTACATATCCTGTAGTAAGGCTGAGATTGAACAGTAGTTTTATGTTTGGGTTTAGCTCTTCTTGGAGTTCATGTAGGATGCAGCCCAGGACACCGTCTGGTCCCATTGATGCTGTGTTTTTTGCTTTGGAGAGGGCAGCTCTTACCTGAGCATCTGAGATGTCAGGGGGGCAGCACTCTGCTGGGATAGATATTTGCCCTTTTGGTGGGGAGGGAGGAGAGAAGTTTGTGCTGAACCTGTCAGCTAGGATGTTGGCAATGTCTGTGGGTTCGGTGTACTTTTTGTCATTTTGGACTAATTCTGAGCATATCTGGGAATTCCCACCCAGGTTCCTAACATAACTAAAGAAAGCCTTGTGATTATCCTTAGTGTCTTGTGCAATTTTTCTCTCGAAGCTGGCCTTAGACGATTTTATGAGTGCCCGTAGTTTTTTGCTAATACTGATCAGAGATACCTTCCCTTTTTGAGATTTTGCTCTATCATGTAGTAGCTTCCTCCTTCTATTGTATAGTTTGTTTATGGCTGGGGTCCACCAGACAGGACGCCTGCCTTTGGAGGATTGGGTCTTGGTTTTATTTGGGATTGCATGATCCATGCATTCCTGAAGGTGTTCATAGAATGCGTTTATAAAGGATTCTGCAGTCTGGGCCATATTTTCCACAGGCCCGGGGGCTTTGAAGGATTCCACCTCGGTTTTGAGGAATGTGAAATTTGCTTTAGAGAAGTTTTTCACTGTGGTTTTCTGGGCAGGGGGTGGGGTCGGGATGTGAATATCCAGTGAGATTAGTTTATGGTCTGATCTTACCAGTGAGGGATACTCTTCTGGTCTGGAGCACAGAGTCCCCATGTTGGTGATGATCAGGTCCAGTATGTTTTCCCCTCTTGTGGGAGTGGTAAAAAGTTGTTTCATAGCATTTGAGTTTATAAATTCTAGGAACCTTTGGGCTAGGGTGCTGGAGCTAGAGTAATGCTCCCAGTCTATGTTTGGGTAGTTGAAGTCGCCCAATATAATGGTGTTTGGAGAGACCTTCATAAGGCCAAGTGGGGTTCCTGGGTTTGGGAGGGTGGTCTGTAGCAGGCTATAAACTGGAAGGCAGTTTTACCCACTGTTAGTTGCACATGGATAGTCTCTGATGCTTCGTGCTGTGCCACCAACCTGGAGGTGTAGGTATCTGACGAATATTGATACACCCCCTCCTTTTGTGGTTTGGTCCAAGTTTTGGGGCCGAAAAGCATGGTATGAGGTATAACCTGGTAGTACTGGGGTGCTCTCGGGAGCCTTGAACCAGGTTTCTGTTACTGCACAGATATCGATGTTCTCCATGCTAAGGAGAGTTTCGAGTACGTGCATCTTGAGGTTTAGACTTCTGGCGTTGAGTAGCATTACTCTTAGTTTCTTATCCCTTGTGATACCTATGGAGGTGGGTTTGTCTTTTGAGCCTTGCCTAGAAAAGGCACTATGGGGGTAGCAAGAGCCATTGCCAATATCCGAAAGCCCAGGGGTGACAGGTGCAAGCCGTCCCTAGCGAAGCATCGTGGCTTGTTGAGCATGTCATCCCAGGCTGACAGGCATTGGATCCCCTTTGAATGACACCAATACTTAAGCCAATTGTTGAAATTGATCATCTTGTCTTCATATTGTGGCATCATTCTTGGTGAGGGTAAGATGCTACTCAAGGTCAGGGTCATACCGGCCTGGGCTACATGCTCAGAGAGCTCCTCTATGTCTCTTTTCATGTAGTCCACGGAGGTACGTCTCAGGTCATTCACACCAGCATGGACAATGACTGAGTCATATTTGTACTTGCCTTGGAGTGACCTGAGTGCTTGTGTTATGTGGCGGATCCTAGCGCCCGACAGGCAGCTCACCGTGACCTTCTCCTTGTTCAGCCTGGTGAGCGGGACGTCAGTGTGCCTGACGATAGAGTCACCTATTACAAGTGTATCAGGTGTGTTGTTTAGCCTTAAGGGCTGTGACTGTTTGGCACACTGGCTTTGTGAGCTATGTGTTGCACGTGGTTTGTTTTGGGGTAGCGGTTGCTTGGGTGTCTGCTTTGGAGGTCTCTGCTGCTTAGGCAGATTTTTATTTAGAGCCTCCGAGTATGTTTTTGTGTGTTTATGTGTTTGGTTTGCTGTCATGGTAGGTCTATGTGAGACTGGAATTGCAGTGAGTGTGATTTCCTTCTCCTCCTGACTGGTTACGCCAGTACTGAGTTGAGAGAGCTTAGCCTCCAGTTTGGCTATATGGTTGCATCTCTCACGTGTTGGAATTTGTTGGGAGGAGGAGAGGGTTGTCTGTGTACATGAGGCATTTGTAACATTGCCTCAAGATTCCCAGATTCACCAGCTGGACTGGAGAGGAGATTGACAACTGACCTTTGGACATGCTAGAATAGTATTGGGAATTCCTTTATAATTGAAAAAAAGGGCCAATGGGGAACAAGGTACTCAAGGGGAGTTTGTGAGGGTGTAGTGCTTTTAATTTTTTAGTGCTGACTTAGTGAGCAAGTGCCAGGTAACTTAAATGCAATGTGTTATAGGTAACTTAAATGCAAAAATGACAAACAGTAACTTTCTTTTAAGTGAAACAAGGAAATAAGTACAGTAAGCAATGCAGATATCACTAGGGATCCACAGAAGCGTTGAAAAGCCACGTTTCAGGGAAATAACAAGCAAACAAACAACAAGCATACAAACAAAGCTAGATTCAGCAGGCCTGGATCTAGTCTATGCTACAGCAACAAGGTGTACCAATTTCACTAAAAAGCAGTTAAAATATGCAGGCACTATAAGCCTTTAACCAGAAATTCCCAGCTCAGAAGGGCAGAGTCCAGCCTCTCCTCCCACAAGAGTGCAGACCACGAACCCTCAATGTAAAATAACTGGCCTGAAGCCCAAGTGCTTAAACCAGAATTAATACACTTTTAGAATAACAGACACTGAGCCCTCAATCAGCAGTTCCCAACTTAGAAGGATGTAAGCTACCTGTTCTGCCACTACAGTGCAAACCACAAACCTTCTTAATGTAAAACAACTGGTCTGAAGCCCAAGTGCTTAAACTAAAAGGCTTAGAATGAGTTACACCAAGCAGTAATAAATACAATTGAGTACTTTTAAGATGACGCAAAAGCAAAATAAAGTAGGAAGAAACACAAATACAGTAAAAGCAGATAAAAAAATTTAAAAAAAATTAAGTGGAAAGAGAGAAAGGAAAGAGAGAAAGGAGTAGCAGAAACTAAGCTGACTGGCCTTCTCAAATGTTCTCCCTGTACTGGGTAGAATGAGGTAATGACACTAGACTGGGAGGAGGGTCCCAGATCAAATTTACACTAGGGGCGGGCAACTGCAAAGCCACCAACTATAAAAACACTATACCAACAGGGAGGGAGAGTGGGAAACAAACTGCAGAAATGTTTCTCACAGCTGAAAAGCAGCAGTGAGCCTTTAAATGAAAGTTTTAAACAGCTAAAGGAGCCTCTAGAAAACTGCAACAAGTTATTAGAAACAAACAACCCAACAGATGCTTAATAAAAGTGGACAATTTCCAGTTAATACCTCACACGCAGTGAAACTAGCTAGAACAATACACAGTACACAAAGTGCTATAAATAACAAAGAAATAAAGAACAAAATAAACAAAAAACAGGATACTTAATGTTATATATTATAGCTCCGAGTTTCGTCAGTGTTCTTCCTTCGATCAAGCTCCGTGTGAAATGGCAGAACACTCACAAATGAACTTCTTTTTCCAGAACAAATTTGAGGTCCCATGTTGGTGTAAGTGCTCTCCTGGGGGGCCTAATGTTTTTTGCCCCTCTGAGGAACTGCCTTAGAAGGGGATGCGAAAATAAGGGTGGTTCCATGTTGTAGTGGGCTGAAATAGCGGATGCATGGATTTTAATGGAAGAAAAAGAAAGTCCTTTGTGCAACATCTCAGTTAAATACTGTAGAATCTGAGGCATGTGAGGCTGAAGTGTGTTTTGGCCTTTAGCTTGGTTCCAGGCACAAAACCTTTTCCATTTGTCCGAATAGGCCTTCCTGGTGCTGGGCCTCCTAGCTTCCAGAATAACATCCATAACTGCTTGGGAAAGAGGAGCCGGCTGGATGCTTAGGTGATTTGCCATGCAGCCAGATTTAAGGTTTTGAGCTGGCTGTGAAGAATCTGATTGTTTTGCTGTGTGAGCAAATGGGCAATTTGTGGTAAAATCCAAGGTGGGCCCTGGGCCATATTCCTCAATAGTGGGTACCAGTGCTGGCGTGGTCAGTCTGGGGCTATGAGTATCAGTCGTGGTCTCTCCTTTCTGACTTTCAGAAGCACCTTTGTGAGGAGAGGCAATGGAGGGAAGGCATACACTGTCAGGTTTTTCCAACTGAATGAGAGTGCATCCACTTTCCAAGCTTGATGGTGAAGTGTCCTTGTACAAAATTTTGTTAGTTGATAGTTTTGAGGACTGGCAAACAGGTCTATGTCTGGAAGGCCCCATTTTTGAGTTATCATTGCAAATACTTGTGGATCCAATTTCCACTCGTTGGGATCCATGATGTTTCTGCTGAGGTTGTCTGCCAATGTTTTCTTTTTTCCTGGCAGGAATTGAGCTTGTAACTGAACTTGGTAAGCCAGAGCTGTGTTCCACAAGGTCATTGCTTGCCTGCATAGAGGGTAGGAGTGTGTACCCCCTTGTTTGTTTATGTACCACATTACTGTGGTGTTGTCCGTCCTTATTGTAAGTTGTCCTGGATGTAATAGATTCTTGAAGGCTGTCAGAGCATTCTGTACAGCTAGCATTTCTTTTTGACTGATGTGCAGATTCCTTTGATCTGCAGTCCATATGCCTTGAACGCACTGTCTTGCCATGTGTGCCCCCCAGGCGTAAAGTCCGATGCATCTGTTGTCATAGTTTGCCTGGCTGGGGGCAAGGTGAAAGGCTGACCCTTGTTGAGGTGACATGCCTGTGACCACCATAGAAACTCCTGTTGTAGGCAGGGAATGAGAGATATCATTGTGTCCAAGCTGTGGCTGTGTTGAGACCATACGCTTTTTAGGTACCACTGTAATTTCCTCATATGCAGCTTTGCAAATGGTATTAGTAGTATGCAAGATGCCATGAAGCCCAAGGCCTGCAGAATTTTTCTTGTAGGTAGTTGGGTCTTTGTTGCCATCATTTTGAAATATTGAGTCAGCTGTAGTTGTTTGTCTGGCGTCAGATAAGCCTTCTGGGCTGTTGTATTCAAGCTGGCACCCAGGAATGTCATATTTTGTGAGGGTACTAGTTTTGATTTCTTTTCGTTTACTGTGTACCCCAGGCAACTTAGAAGATGTTTTACAAAAGCCAGATGTTGTAAGAGGATGTCCTTGCTTTCTGCTTGGATGAGGCAGTCGTCCAGGTATGGGTATATTTGAATTCCTCTTTGTCTGCAGTATGCAATTACTGGTGCCAGGCATTTTGTGAAGACCCTGGGCGCAGTAGATAAGTCAAAGGGCAGTGCAGAGAATTGGTAATGGGTTGAACCTGCAATGAAACGGAGGTATCTTCTGCAACTTTGTCTGATAGGGACATGCAGGTATGCCTCCTTGAGGTCCAACGTTACTAGCCATGCTTTCTTGCCCAACATGGGAAGAAGCTGCTGTAGTGTTAGCATCTTGAATTTGGGTACTTGTAAGAAGGTGTTTAGAATTGAAAGGTCCAGAATTGGTCTCCAGGCATTGTCCTTTCTGGGAACTAGAAAGAGTCTTGAGTAAAATCCTTGGCCTTGCTCTCCAGTAGGTACCAGTTGAATGGCTCTCATGTCCATGAGAGCTGTAATTTGTTTTTGTGCCTCTGCCCATTGATTTTGTGGCAGGTTTGGCATTCCTCTTTTCATTGGCAAGGTGTGAAAATGGAATCTGTATCCTCGTGAAATTATGTCTAGGATCCAGTTGTCCTTTGTGACAATGTGCCAGTTGTCTGAAAAAAGTGCGAGTTTTCATCCCAAGGGGGCTGCCAAGAGAGTGTTGCTTTGGCCAAATGAGGTGCAAGTCATTGAGTTTGCCTTCTGGTAGTTTGGGACCTGTCTTCTTCTCCCCTCTGTGTTGCAGTGCCCCATTGTTGAGGTTTGTGCTGGGCTTGTGGTTGTCTTCTGCCTCTTGGACGTCTGTATTTACCCCTCTGTGGTCTGTCAGTAGCTGGAAAGGACCAATTTTTTGTTGGCCAATTTCTGCTGAAGCGAGGGGGCTGTACCTGTGGGAAATCTCCTCCATTTTCTTTAAGACTTCTTCTGCTTTAACTCCAAAAAGAACATCCTGCTGTAAGGGAGCATCTAGAAGCTTTGCTTTAACATAATCAGGCAGAGTTTGTTCCTTTAACCAAGCATGCCTACGTATAACAGACCCAGTTGACAGCTGCTCTGCAGGAAGCCTCCAAAGAATCAAGCCCACATTGTAAAGTATGTTTGCCCACCTGTTCAGTTGCATGCAACAGATCCTGCATTTCTTTCAATTCAGACTTTTGAGGGAGTGTGCTCATTTTTTGTTTTAACTGAGACATTAGAAATTGCTGATATTTTAGCATGTGAAATTGGCAATTTAGTGCCCTCATAGCTAGAGTGGCTGAGGTGTAAACCTTTTTCCCCCACCTGTCTAGTGCTCTGGAGTCCCTTTCAGAGGGTACAGGATTTTTTGCCATAGAAGCCTTAGCCCCTTTGGGACCCTGGGAGATAGTCTCTGGATCAGCAACAGGGCTTTTATAAAGAAATTTGTGGGAATCAGGCACTCTATAGTATCTGTCAGGTTTGGCAGAGAATCTGGGTTTAAACTGGATTCTAAGTAAACATCATCCACAATGTCTAAAACTGGGGGGATGGCAAGTGGTCTGTGCTGGGGGAGTAAAAGAAACTCTCTGAGCCTTTTCTTTGAGTCAGAGTAGTCCTGACCTTCCCAGTGAAAATGTACCCTCATAGTGTGTAAAGTTTCCCCAAAGGAGTAGTCTTCAGGAAGAGAAGCTGAGGGAATAGAATCCTCAGCATCAGAATCTTCAAAAGGGGAGAAGGGGTAATCTTGGTCCTCAGAGGAGCCTGAGGAAATAGACACTTGTACAGAGGAGGCATAATCTTCCTCTTGTCTAGGCCTTTTGTCGGGTGGGGGTTGGGAACCCCTGATTAAAGAGATCAAATCTTCAACCATTTTGAGCATCTGTTTCTTAGGCATGGGGCCTTGAACTGGAGACTGAAGTGCAGTCTTTTTAGGTTTAATAGGGGTCTTAGTCTTGGGATACGTTTTTATGGTGAGCGTCGTCGGTCTGAAGACGCCTTCAGAAACCGAAGGTGTTTCTGCAGCACCATCTTTTTCAGCAGTGTCGTCGGTAGGGGCTAAACAAAATGGCTGCGTCGGCCTAGTACTTTCCGCCAAAAGTTCTGAAGCGGTCTCGGGTTCCAGATCTGCGGTAGTCAGGGGCTGCATCGGAGCCTCACTGAAGACCAGTGAACCGGAGACCAGACCAGCCGAGGCCTCGGAGTCTAGCTTGGGTCTAGGCTGCCTGTCCTTTTCCTTGCGTTTTTTGTGCACGCCGGTAGTCGGTTGCTCCGACGGCATAGTGTAGTTACATTTTCTACCGTAGTGTTGTGCGAAATCAAAGCATCTTTTTATAGTACGCTTATTAAACCTAGCACAAAAACAACAACCAGTGACGTCGTGGTCTGGGCCTAGGCAAGGTATGCAGTAAGAATGAAAATCCTTATGAGGCATTTGCTTCCCACAAGAAATACAATTGTTAACTTTTTCTGACATCGGTCTGAGGCAAGAAAAGTTTCCCCAACAGGGTACTTAGCTTTATTGAAGACTTCGGATCTGAAATTCAACTTCAAAAATCTCAGGAGTCAGCCGACCGGCACTTGCGAACTGCTTCTGCTTCGGGCACCGCGCGGCAAGAAAGACTGAAGAAAATGACGTTGGGTGCATTATATATACCCCTGGTGCGCTGACGTCAGGGAAGAAGCGACAGCAACCGACGCCGGACCAAGACTTTGGAATTCCAGCCGACTGTGGGACCACCTGACAACAGGATAACCCAAGTGTGATGACTGCAGCAGGGTAACATGATGAACATCATGACATTAATGTCTTTCTACATAGAGGGTGAGGTGGTAGCCTCACCAGATTAAACAATTACAATAAAGATATAATTTTATAAGCTATAAACATTAGAGTGGAACATTGCAGGATGAACGTGCTCGAAGTAGATTACTAAGGAGTCAGCCTGGTATTGAGCAGGAGCATAACCAGTTTTTAGTGAAATGGGCATTGAGAAGAAATTTGAAGTTGGAGGGGTTAGCTGTGCAAAGAATGGACTGGGGAATCGAGTTCCAGATTTTGAAGATGTGATTTAAGAATAAGGCCTCTCCACAGCTATTACTGGTTTTATAGACTTCTAGAAGAAATTTTGTGGAACAGTGGAGGGTTCTACTGCTACTGTATGGTTTTACTAGATTTTTATGGGCTGGACATTTGTCTGGAAGGCAGATGATGGAATGGCAAATTGTACATTGTTTGAGGCATAATAGGTTTGGGAGTTCCAACCAATCTAGTTTTTGAAGAGCAGAACAATGATGTGTTCTGTATGAGAGGTTGGTGGTAAACCTGGCTATCTTGCTGTAGTAGGCTTCCAGTTTACTTAGAACTGTTTTCTTTAAATTTGTGAAAACTGGGGAAGCATACAACAGGCTGGATAGTAGATGGCTTCGGGCAATGGCTGTTTAGGTGGTTTGGGCGAGAAATGGTTTTGCTCTACAGAGTGCCCCGAGTTTTATGTGGGCCTTTTTGATTGTTTGGGATATGTACAGGTCATAAATAAGGGATTTGTCAATGGTGACACCTAGTAGTTTGGTGTGGTCTACTGGCTCGATTTTGGTGTTGTTGGTGGAGTAGATGGCAAATGAGACTGGGGTGGGGGGTTGAGCTATTTTATTGCTGGCAAATAATAGTAATTTGGTCTTACTGTGGTTGAGTATTAGTGGATTTGTGGAAAGGTAGTGTTCAACATCTGTAAAAGCTTTTTGTGTTTTTTCAAGAGTTCAGGGATTGAGGTAGCTGAGCAGATGAGTGTAGAATCATCCGCATACTGTATAATGTTAGCTGATGTGGTGCCTGCTTTGAGGTCATTAGTAAAAATTGTAAAGAGAAAAGGGCCAAGTATGGAACCTTGTGGTACACCTACTGAGACTGTTAAGAGTGAAGATATATTGTCAATACATTTAAGAGCTTGCTGTCTGGCTGGCAAGTAACTCTGGAACCATGACAGGGTGGACTGTGAAAAGCTTAAGGTGAAAAGTTGGTATGAAAGTTTTTGGTGCATGACAGTGTCAAATGCATTTGACATGTCTAGGAAAACTGATGGGCTATAAAGGCCATTGTTTCTGGACTGGTTAACTATGTCTGTGAAGCTTATTAGGGTAGATGTGGTGCTATGCTTGGGTCTGAAGCCATGTTGTGTATCTGACAGGAGGTTATTGTTCAGAAGATATCAAAGGATTTGTATGTGTACACATTTTTCAATGATTTTTGCAAGTGGAGGGAGTATTGTGATGGATCTGTAGTTTGACAGAAATGCTGACGTGCCAGCTTTGTACAGGGGGATGATATGGGATATCTTCCAAAGTTTAGGGACGTATTGCTCAGAGATGGACCTATTTATTAGTAGGGAGACTAGGTAAGTAATGGCATCAGCTGCCAGCTTCAAGAATTCATTGACAAGCAGGTCGGCTGCTAGAGTTGATGTTTTCAGTTGATGGAGAAGTTTTTTAATGCATCTTGTAGATATTGGTTTAAGGCTAAATGTTAGAGGACTGATGGCAGGGGTGGTGGGTACAATCAGTGGAATGGCAGTGTTATGATTTAGTAGGGACAGTGTGGAGTTAGTAAACAGAGTTGAATTGAGTGGCTCTGCTTTTGGTGGTGGTGTTTGGAGAGGAGGGGTTAGGGGTTGAGAAGATTATTTCTAGTGGCCCCAAATTTTGGGGAGTTATTTTGATGTTTCTGTTGGGCTGTCGAACAGCAAGTTTGTCCGTTTTTAATTTGCCTTTGGACTGTTTCTTTTTTGGGGGCCAGACAGTGGGACCATGCTCTGTTTCATAAGGAGTTCAGTGTGCTTTGTTAGCCATGGGGTTAGTTTAGTTTTTACATGGATTTTCCTAATGGAGGCTACTTTGTCAAGAATTTCCAGGAATGTAATCTTAAAGTATTGAGCTGCATTACCTAACTGGAGGTATTTTAGTGGGGGCCAATTACTTTGTTTCAAAAGGGTGTTGAAGATATCTGTGGAGAAATTTTTGTGTTATGGATGTGCTTGCACATGATGTATTTTTTGGGATTTAATTTTTGTCTTAGGAAGTAGGCGGGATAGTGATCACTAAGGGTGTGTGGGAGATGCCCAGAGTGAGGACATAGGGTGGGTCTATTGGTGAGAATCCAGTCAACAGTGGATTGTTTTTTACTATATTTGTCAATCCTAGTTAGGGTGGTGATGATTTGAGTAAAGCCGAAAGGGTTAATGAAGTTTGATGGGTTTTCAGAGGAAGAGGAAGACCAGTCAAGGTTCAAATCTCCTGCAATGATTGTTTCTTGGTTAAAGGAAGTTGCTGCCCAATTAAGGAGACTTTCGATTACATGAGAATTGTTGCCTGGGGGATGCAGACTACGAAGATGATGATGCATTTGTTACTGTTTAGCTGTAAGCTGGTTACAAGTACTTCTGAGCTATCTGGATCAGAGGGGTAGTTGTCCAATCATTCTAAGTTAAGTGTGTCCTTATAGATAATTGCTATGCCACTGTCTCACTTGTTAATTCGATCTAATCTAGGAATACTGTGACCACAGGTTAGCAGTTCACTGTCTTTGATGTGTGGTTTTAACCAGGTTTCGGTTAGTATGGCTATATCTGGGTTATATAGGCTGAGGGTAGCGTGGAATTGCTCAACTTTGTTAAGGATGCTCCTTAGGTTAATATTTAAGATTAGTAAGTCAGAGCTACTATGGGTGAACTTCATAAAGTTTTGTTGGATAGGGTTTTTGTGTGAAGGAGTTGGCTGGGAGACTGACTGTGGGCTAGGGTTAGGGTGTATGTCACCAGCTTGAATAGAGATAAATTGCAAGGGAATAGGTGGGCAAGTTTTGTGAATAATTCTGAATATTTATGAAACAAGTTAGACGGCTGTGAGGGAGAATACTTGATTGAGAAGAATTCTGTGAGGGAGTTGTAGAGGTATGATGATATTAAGGTGGTTGGGTGAGTGGTAGTTTGGGTTGTGTTGACTAATGTAGGTGAGGAGATAACTAATGTGTAGTCCATGGTATAAAGTAATTAGACAAGTGGTTATGAGAAAGGTAGAGAGTTAAGACTATGTGTTAAAGTAGCATTGTTAGTGTTTGTGGGGTTGCAGTGAAGTCGATTGTGGGTATGGTGTGAGGTGCAGTGTGCTACGGTAGTATATAACTATTGTTTGACTAGAAGTAAATGATAGGTACTGAGGAAGGTTAAGCCTATGTGAGACTGGTTAGCTGGTGGGAGTGTTGGTATGTGATTGGCCGAAAAGAAAAATGGGGAGGAGCAAAGAGGTTAAAAATGAAATTAAAGTGGGGGTGGGTGGAAATGGGGGTAGGGTAGAGGTGTGAAGTGAGTCCAAGTGTAGAGGGCTGAGCTACAAGGTACATACAGAAATAAAGTGATCAGTTACAGCTCAGATTAAGTTACACAGCCAACAGTTCATAGGTGACCACTACAATTTGCTAATTGATGTAGTAAATGTAGAGAATTCAGAATTTAGGAGCAGGATTAGAGAGAGAAGAGTACAGCTTGTTTGGGGATGGGGTACGGAAATGTAAGTATTATTGTCCGATTCAGTGTGCGTGCCACCTTACAACCTGTTTGGAGGCAGCCCTAAATGTAAAAAACACGTACTATTGTATTTGTGATTTTTGTTTTTAATGTACGAATGCAACACGCATTGCAATTAGAGGAAAGCTTAACACGATTACAGGGCAGGAAGCCAGGTAAGTTCAATGCAGCAGTTAGCTCTGGATAATGCATGGAGACAGGGACTGGAAAAAAAAGAATTACAACCATTAGAGGGGTACTGGCTAGGGAGAGAATAGCAAGATAATAGTGGAGAAAAAGTGTTTTAATAATAACTGCACATTTAGTATTTAGAAGACTAGGAGGTGAGTTAACCTAATACAGCAGATAAACACATTTTGAATACTACATAAGGGATGAGAAAAGATTGATGGCTCTGTATTGTAATGAGCCGAAATGGCAGAGGCATGAATTTTAATAGATGAAAAAGACAACTACTTTAAGAAAAAGGAACAGTTTACATTCTAGCTACTGAACAGCCTAATACATGCAACAGTACAAAGCTAAAGTTGTTCTATCTCAGATTAAATTCGAGACTCTAAATCGTGTCTTGGTGCGACAGCAGCAAACAAGATATACGGGTTAGAGTAAGTATGTTGCATGATGGGAGTGGGATAAGCTTGAGACTTGTATCCTAAAGTCTTGAAAATACGGCCGAGTCAGATCTGATGTTGGATCTGAAGACCTAACAGAGAGGAAGAATGAAAAGGACAACATCAGATGTAATGGATTAGCCAATGAAGTTTCCTAAAACTTTAAAAACTTAACTTCTGTTCTACTCCCCAGAGTGTCATTTAGAAAGTTCTGGCTTTTTAGTACTTAATGCATAAATTTTCCAGCAATTCACATTAGAAAAGGTCCAACTGTGTGGGAGGCAAGATAGAATAGGGGAATCGTAGGGAAAGGAGAAATGTCTGCAAGTGTCTGCAGAAAATACGCAAACCCCTTGGCATAACAGCTTGAGATCTTCAAATAAATGGTGAAAGAAGGCTTTCAGAAAGGCTTGACGAACAGTATACCCACTACAGAGGGACACTCAGCTGTTCAGCACATATTCCTGACAAAGTGAGAACACCATCTTTAGAAAAAAATGAATATGTTCAACAATTGTGTATAAAAATGGAGTCACACAGACAGAAAGGCAGTATTTATTAGGTTAAAATGCAAGTCAAACACATATAAGTTGCTGTGTTTATACCCTGGGAAATGCATGTAGATCAGATATAAACACTGTTTCATGAGAAACTAAACAGAATATGCTGCATCCATGTATCTTTAAAGTTTTTCCACTGACAGGAAAATCTTTACCAGAACACGTAAAGTCTGCCACCTACCTGTGCTTCGGACAACTGGATGAATGGGAA
Organism: Protopterus annectens; assembly: GCF_019279795.1. Taxonomy (NCBI): domain Eukaryota; kingdom Metazoa; phylum Chordata; order Ceratodontiformes; family Protopteridae; genus Protopterus; species Protopterus annectens. The sequence goes on from NC_056729.1 coordinate 666,145,588, forward strand.
CAGTAAGTGACTACTGAAGAGTTTGTCACCCACAGTTTCAAAAGCCCTGGATACACCAGTCCCAAACACCTAGAAAGAGCAAGTGCAGGTTTATTATTGACAACTCACTAGAAGTGAATAACAGAATGAAATGACAGAAAAGAGTCAAACAGTATAAGACTACACAGTTGTTAATGATAAATGTAAAAACATCCAGCTTTAATTTTCAAAACCATATTATTCAATTTTCACACAGACATGCACTAACATACTGCTGCACCAGAAAAAAGAAGTTATGTCTTACCATAACGTTCCATCTGTGTTGTCGATCTTCACTTATTCTTGACTGAGTTTGGTTCCATATCTCGGAACCAACTCAGCCGTTACTCCAGCTCGCGACTTCCAAAAACTCTCGAGCTTAGCTCTACCCAGAATGCTCATCTCAAGATTACCTCAGATCAAGTTTGCATAAGGTAGTGACAGACAGGAATAACAGATCGGAGACCATATCTGTATTTATAAAGGAATAATCTAATTTGTTGGGTAGATCTGTTCCACCAAGAAGCCAGAAAGGCAGGGGTAAGGATGGTGGGGATGTCAAGGATAAGTGAAGATCGACAACACACATGGAATGTTATGGTAAGGCATAACTTCTTTATCTGATGTTGTCAATCTTCATTTAATCCCTGACTGTGGGACAGAGTCCCCAGCTACCAAAATCATGGGAGGTCTTACCGAGGAATATTCCGGAGCACCATCAAACCAAAAGATGCTCATCCCCTAAAGACCAGATACAGCTTGTAATGAGTAATAAAGGTATGCGGGATGCCCAAGTAGCCGCTGCACATACATCATCTACAGAAGCTCTGACATGGAAGACTGCAGAAGCAGCTATTGCTCTCGTAGAATGCGACTTTACAGGTTCCGGCAACTGCACTTGCCTTTTGTTAGCAATTAAAGTTACGCAGTCCTTGAGTCATCTAGCCAGAGTAACCTTAGAAAATGGTTTGCCAAGAGTAGCAGAAGAGAATGAAACAACCAGCTGATCAGATTTTCTGAATTCCTTTGTTCTGTGAAGAAAAAAATATAATTGCCTGTGAACATCTAACAAATGCAAACAATATTTGTCTTTCTTTGAAAATTTGGCAGAAGATAAGCCCCCACTACTAAAGGTATCTCAGAACGAGGTACATTCTAGGCAAAAAGATACTGAGTGCACCACCACAAATAAAATGTGGCAAAAAGATACGGAGTGCACGGAAATCACTTGATTGGTGAACATTTGTTTAAGGATATGGAATGAAAGTACAGTTGTGTACACTTACCATAAATGTAGATGTTCGAGTGTATTCACTGTTGCAATCATTACATTTGGGTAATCCTGCTGGCAGGTTGCCCTCAGTCAGCCTGAATTCCAAAGTCCTGGGTCCTGCGTTGGCTGCTGTCACCCCCTCCCTGACGTCAGGTTGTCAAGGGTATAAAAGAAGCAGCTGACGCCATTTTCTTTAGTTTTTCTTGCCCCAGATGTCAGGTGCCCCCTAAAAGGGTAGCCAAAATTTATATATATATAAAAATACATGCATCAATATAAACTTTACCTTCATCTACAAGCAGCAGCTCTGAAACTCGTCTTGCAGAAGTTATTGCTAGGAGCAGAGCTGTTTTCCAAAATAAAAACTTTATATCAGCAGTAGCAGCTGGTTCAAAAGGAGGCAGGGTGAGTTTTTCCAAGACATACTTGAGGTCCCATGCAGGCATTGGTGATCTCCTCGGAGGCCTTACATTTTTGGCTCCTCTGAGGTACTACTTTAATAAGGGATGAGAAAAGATTGGTGGCTCTGTATTGTAATGAGCCGAAATGGCAGAGGCATGAATTTTAATAGATGAAAAAGATAGGCCTTTGTCCAGCATCTCAGTTAAGTATTGCAAAATCTGAGGAATATTTGGCATAGCTGTATCAGTTCCTTGTGCCTGGTTCCAAGCACAGAATCTCTTCCATTTTCCAGCATAAGATTTTGTAGTACTAGGCCTTCTGGCTTCCAAAATGACATCCATCACAGCTTTACTGAGAGGTGTGTTTTGTATGACTATATTATCCGCCATGCTGCCAGGTTTAAAGTCCTGAGTTGGCTGTGCAGGATCTGATTGTTTTGCTGGGACAGTAGATGAGGGATATGAGGTAAGGTCCAAGCTGGGCTTTGAGACAAGTTCCTTAGGATTGGATACCAGTACTGGCGGGGCCAGTCTGGGGCAATCAGTATCATCTTTGGCTTCTCCTGTCTGACCTTTAGGAGTACCTTGGGGAGAAGAGGCAGTGGGGGAAAAGCATATACTGATAGGGTTTTCCAGCTGAAAGATAGGGCATCCACTTTCCATGCTTATCTGTGATAAATCCTTGTGCATAATCTTTTTAGTTGATAGTTGTGAGGGTAGGCAAATAGATCTATGTCTGGGCATCCCCATTTCCTTGTTATCATGCTGAAGACTTGTGGATCCAGCTGCCACTCGTGGGGATCCATGAGGTTTCTGCTTAGTTTGTCTGCCAGTGTATTTTCCCTTCCTGGCAGGAATTGTGCCTGCAGATGTACTTCGTAAGTCAATGCTGTGTCCCACAAGGTCATGGCTAGTCTGCAAAGGGGGTAAGAATGTGTGCCCCCCTGCTTGTTTATATACCACATGACCATGGTGTTGTCTGTCTTTAATAGTAGCTGTCCCGGATGAAGTAGGCCCTTGAAGGCTGTCAGGGCATTTTGAAAAGCTAGCATCTCTTTTTGATTGATATGTAGATGCATTTGGGTCGAGGACTATGTGCCCTGAATGCATCTTCCTGCCATGTGGGCCCCCCAGGCATAATCTGATGCATCCGTTGTTAGTGTCTTCCTGGCTGGGGGTAATGTGAATGGCTGTCCCTTGTTTTGGTGACAAGCCTTTGCCCACCATCAAAACTCCTGTTGCAGGCAGGGAATGAGAGTAATCATTGCTTCCAGGCTGTGACAATGTTGAGTCCAAACACTTTTTAGGTACCTTTGAAGTTTCCTCATATGCAGTCTTGCATATGGAATTAGTAGGATGCAGGATGCCATGAAGCCCAAAGCCTACAGAATTTTTCTTGCAGATAACTGGGGCTTTGTTGCCAACATTTTGAAGTAGGTAGTCAGTTGTCTTTGATTGCCTGGCATGAGATAAGCCATCCGGGCAGTTGTATTTAAGCTTGCACCCAGGAATATTATTTCTTGAGAGGGTACTAGTTTTGATTTATTTTCATTTACTGTGTACCCTAGGCATGTTAGAAGTCTTTTCACAAACGCCAGATGCTGTAGAAGAATGTCCCTGTTTTCTGCTTGAATTAGACAGTCGTCCAAGTAAAGATATATTTGTATTCCTCTTTGTCTGTAGTATGCAATTACTGGTGCCAGGCACTTTGTAAAGACCCTGGGCGCAGTAGATAATCCAAAGGGGAGTGCAGAGAATTAGTAATGCATTGAGCCCACCTTGAATCTCAGGTATCTTCTGCATAACTGTCTGATTGGGACATGCAGGTATGCCTCTTTTAGGTCTCGAGTCACAAGCCAATCATTCTTGCCCAGCATGGGCAGAACAAAATCAACATCTTGAATTTTGGTATATCCAGGAATGTGTTCAGAATAGATAGGTCCAGTATTGGTCTCCATGCCTTATCCTTTCTGGGTACCAAGAACAGTCTTGAGTAAAATCCTTGTCCCTGCTCTTGCTCTGGTACTTGTTGAATGGCCCCCATGTCCATGAGGGATGAGACTTGTTTTTGCGCCTCTGCCCATTGATTTTTCGGCAGATCTGGCCAGCCGTTTGCCTTTGGCAGGGCATGGAAGTGAAACTTGTATCGTTGTAACACGATATTTAGAACCCACTTGTCCTGCATTATAATGTGCCAATTTTGAGAAAAAAGTGCTAATTTCCCCCCTACGGGTGCTGTCAGGAGATAAGTGCTTGGTGCAGGCAGGGGAAGTCATTGGGACCGTTTCCTGTATGGTTGTGATTTGTCTTCTCCAACTTTGGAGGTAGAAGCACCCCATTGCTTTGACCTGTATGAACCTTGCGCTTGGATCTGCCCCTTTGAGGTCTGTCTGACACAGGAAAGGACCAATTCTTTGTAGGCCAGTGTCTACTACACCTAGGTGGCTGTACTTGTAAAAAATCTTTGATAGTTTGCATAGACTTAGCTTTGTCCTCCATTTTCTTTAACACCTCTTCTGCCTTAACACCAAACAAAGTAATGTAATAATTTAACTTTGACATGATCAGGCAGATTTTGTTCCTTTAACCAAACATGCCTCCTAATTACAGAACCCGTAACTGTGGCCCTGCAGGAGGCCTCCAAAGAATTAAAACCACATTGCAAAGTATGCTTTCTAACTTGCTCAGCTGCATGCAATAAATCCTGCATTTCCTTGTTTTCTGCACATTCAGAGTTTAATAACATTTTCTGTTTAAGCAATGCCATAACATGTTGCTGATATTTGAGCATATGAAACTGACAGTTTAAGGCCCTTATAGCCAAGGTAGCAGATGTGTAAACCTTTTTTCCCCATCTATCCAGTGCCCTACAATCCCTGTCAGAGGGGGTAGGGTTTTTTTGTAGCGGAAGCCTTAACTCCTTTGGGACCCTGTGAAATAGTTTCTGGGTCAGCAGCAGGGTTTTTTAAAAAGGAATTTATGAGAGTCAGGAATCCTGTAATATCTGTCAGGCTTAACAGGAGCTGGAGGTAAGGAGTCAGGGGTAAGACTAGACTCCGAAAACACATCTACAATGTCTAACACTGGTGGAATGGCTAGTGGCCTGTGTTGAAGTAGTAAAAGGAAATCCCTGAGCCTCTTTTTAGATTCTGAAATCTTGGCTCTCCCAGTGGAAATGCTCCCTCATGGTAAGCAAGGTTTCCCCAAAAGAATAGTCCTCTGGAGGAGAAGCTGAAGGTATAGATTCTTCAGCATCAGAATCCTCATGGGGGGAAGAGAATATTCCTGATCAGAAGAGGAATCAGAAGAAATAGAAACCTGATCTGAAGATTCAGTCAGTCTCTTGCCTAGGCCACTTATCAGGAGGGGGATGGGAACCCCTGATCAAGGTAATCAAGTCTTCGGCCATTTTGAGCATCTGTTTTTTGGACATAGAGGCCTGTCCACGTGGCTCTTGAGTTTGTTTCTTTGCTTTAGAAGGTGCTTTAGTCTTTGCCTTTAAAGCTGAAGTCGGTTTAATGTAAAGATGTTTAGGTCTGAATACACCCTCAGAAGCCAGTGCCTGCTCAGCGGCTCTGGACCCATCTGAAGGAATTGTATCCGAGGCTCCAATACCTTGAGTTTCCAGGGGCATGGCCAACTCCACGTGGGAGTCGTTAGTGGCCTGCGACTCTAAAGTAGCGGGTGTCAGGGGCTGCGAAAGTGCCTCACTGAGAACCGGCGAACCAGCGACTGGCTTAGGAGAAGCTTTGTTGGTTTTGGGCCTCGATTGTCTCTCTCCTTTTCTTTTCGTTTTTTGTGAACGCTGGTAATCGGATGGCTATCAGACGACATTTCTGGATAATTAAACAGGTGTCCAAAATAGTTTAAAGCAAAATCATACTGACGCTTAATAGTGCGTTGGTTAAATCTAGCACAAAACCTACAACCAGAAACGTTGTGATCAGGGCCTAGGCAAGGAATACAGCAAGAATGAAAGTCCTTATGAGGTATTCGCTTTCCACAAGAAATACAATTATTTACTTTTTCTGACATCGGTCTGGAGCAAGAAAAAAGTTTCCCCAACAGGGTACTTAGCTTTACTGAAGACTTCGGATCTGAAACTCGGACACGAAAATCTCAGGAGTCGACCGACCGGCACTTGCGAACTGCTTCTGCTTTAGGCACCGTGCGGCAAGAAAGACTAAAGAAAATGGCTGCTTCTTTTATAGCCCTGACGACCTGACATCAGGGAGGGGCGACAGCAGCCGACGCAGGACCCAGGACTTTGGAATTCAGGCCGACTGAGGGCAACCTGCCAGCAGGATTACCCAAATGTAATGACTGCAACAGTGAAACACGAAGAACATCCACAGGATACCACGATTTGAAGAAGGCAAACCTGCTGAAACCACTTATTGTTTGATGCTTCATCTATTTTTAACCTTTGCAGCAGTTTTAGAGAGTTTTATACTTTGTTTATTAAAGTTGGAACATTTTAATTGTGATGGTGCACTCAGTATCTTTTTGCCTAGTTTGTTTGAAAATTTGGGAAAGAATACGGGAAGTTGTATAGTCTGATTGATGTTGGTGTCAGATACTACTTTTGGTAAAAAGAATAGATTTATTCGCAAAAACATCCTGTCCTTATGAAAGATTAGGCAAGGAGGCTTGCAAGATAAGACCTGTAAATCAGATATTCTCCTAGCAGAAGTAACAGCAACTAAAAAGGAGGTTTTCCAGGATAAATACTTCAAATTGCAATTTGCAGAAGGCTCAAATGGGGAATGAATTAAAGACTGCAGCACCAGATTCAAGTCCCATGGTGTAGAAGAATCCTTGTATGGAGGTCTCAGTAATAAGGTTCCTTTCAGAAAGGCTTTACAAAGTTTGTGTGACATTACAGCTGTAACATTTAGACCATTATGAAAACTTGATACTGCAGCTAAATGAACCTGTACAGTAGAAGAGGACACCCCTGCATCAAAAAACAATTCTAAAAATTCCAAGACCATATAAACTGGTGCAGAATATGGGTCGAGATTACTGTCTAAAGCCCATTTTGAACATTTCTGCCACTTGCTGCTGTACAATCATCTAGTTGAAGGTTTCTGGGAGGCTAGAACTATTTGTTGAACTGGAGCGGAAAGATTAGTAAGCCTGGCAATCATTGGAACTGGAGAAGACATGCAGTGAGCTTAAGATTTTGGATTCTGATGAATAAGTCCCTCTGGATGGTCCACTGCCCAAGATTTTAGAATTAGGTGAGGCCAAAGAAAGGGAAACCATATCTGTCAAGGCCAGAATGTGGCAATGAGAATTATCCCATTCTTCGACCTGTTGGCTTTCTTCAGAAACTGGGAAATGAGAGGAATCGGGGGAAGCATACAAGAGACCGGGGGGGGGGGCAATCGTGAAGGAGAGCATCTCTCGGTGACCCCCACCTGGGGGGGGGGGGCAGGGCAAAGTAGCTGCTGCACTTGCACCTATTGTTCAGGGGGGAATGCAAAAAGATCGCAGCAGGGCTGACTCCATCAATGGAATATCCTTTCCACCACGGAAGAGTTAAAAGACCACTCGTGAGGTATCAGGCTGGTCCTGCTCAATTTGTCCACAATCACATTGGAGCTCTCTGGAATATGCACTGCGATTAGAAAGCAGCAGGACGAAATTGCCCACTGTCATACTCTGAGTGCTTCTCGACAAAGGGGGTAATATCTGGTTCCCCCTTGTTTTCTGATGTACTAAACCACTGACATGTCTGTTTGGACTGCAATCATTCCCGAGGGGAGGGCTCCTTGGAATGTTTGCAACGCCAGGAGCACTGCCCTCATCTCTAGAACACTGATGTGCAAACTGGCCTCCATCTGGGACCACGTGCCTTGGACTGTCTTTCCCAGATAATGCCCCCCACCCTTTCTGGGATGTGTCCGTGGTCACTATGGCTTAGGGTTGAGGAGGGACAAAGGGACTGCCCGATAGAATGTCGTTGGAAAGAAGCCACCAACTCAGGTCCTTTCTGCATAAACTGGTGATCAGTACTTGATGGGACATTGGCTCAGTAATGACTATTGTGACACCAAGAGCCATTGTAGAATTTGCATGTGAAACCTCGCAAGGGGAACTAAGGTGATGGAAGCTGCCATAGATCCTAGAGTCTGTAACACCAGTACTGCAGTCATTGCTCTGTTGTGAATAATTTGGCTGACTTGTGATTTTATTCTCTGAAGTCTTTCTTGGGGTAGGGACGCTTGTGTTTAAAGATGCCCCAATGGACTCTAAATGTTGTGTTGGGTCTACATGTGATTTTTTGTAGCTGATAGTGATCCCTAGTGAAAAGCAAGTTTGAAGCACATAGTTCCTTGCCTGGAGCAGTAGATGCCTGATGTTTGCGGTTATGAGCCAGTCGTCTAGGTATGGAAGCACACAGAATCCTTGCAGTCTGAAGTGAGCTGCGACCACTGCCATGCATTTGATGAACACCCTGGGGGCTGTGGTGAAACCAAATGGCATGGCTCTGAACTGATAATAAATGGTTCCCAGCTGGAAGTGCAGATATCTTCTGGAGTGTTTGTCTATTTTTATAAGATAATACGCATCCTGAAGATCTATTGAGCACAACCAATCATCTTTCCTTAAGAAAAAGAAGTTATGTACTCACCATAACATTCCATGTTTGTAGTCCATCTCGCCCCGCATTCAGACATATGGGTTCGGAGACGATCCTCGGCTCCAAATCGGCTATAACAAAGCTCAAAGTCTTCTAGTTGGCTCGTGGCTAGGTAGGTATCCCATAGTGCACCAGTATAATCCCCAGATCTTCTTTGCTGCTAAACTATAGAAAGACAGAACTAAGGCTATCCAGAAAGAACAATAATGAAAGGTCTCCGCCTTATTATGGAAATATTATCCTGTTGCCAGATCCTTCCAGGACGGGGGGGGGGGGGGGGGGGTAGGTGAGTGGGTTCATAAGAATGAAAAGTGAGATGGACTACAAACATGGAATGTTATGGTGAGTACATAACTTCTTTATGTTCTGTAGTCCTATCTCGCCTTCATTCTTATATATGGGACAGCGTCCCTAGCACCTTATTCTTGGGTGGCTCACGGGAAAATACTCCTGAGTACAGTGGAAACAAAGGAGAATCTACCCCTAGAGGACAGGTCCAATTTGTAATGAGTAATAAAGGTATGAGGGGTAGCCCAGGTTGCTGCTGCACAAATACTGCCAATTGGAACTCTGGCTTGGAAGGCAGTAGTAGTAGACTGGGATTGTGTAGAATGAGCCTTAATCTTGAACTGTAAAGTCTTTCCACTAGAAGAATAAATGAAGGAGATACAGCTCGAAATCCAATTTGAAAGGGTCACTTTGGAGACTGGGAGACCTAGTCTGGAATCAGAGTATTATACAAACAATTGGTCTGACTTTGAGTTCCTTAGTCCTGTGAAGATAGAGCCGTAATTGTCTGTGAACATCCAACTGATGAAATTTGTATTCTGCTGCATTGGAATGGTTAGAAAAAAAACACTGGCAGCTCTATCGCTTGGTTCAAGTTATTGTGAGAGCAAACATTAGCGATAAAAGATGGATTTGTGCGAAGAGAAACTCTGTCTTTGTGGAAAATCAAATAAGCGGGCTTGATAGACAGTGCTTGTAACTCTGATACTCATCTAGCAGATGTGATGGCTACTAGAAACAAAGTCTTCCAAGACAGAAACTTCAGTGGACACGAATGAGCAGGTTCAAATGGCAGAGAAGTTATTTTGGCTAGAATGAAGTTTAGATCCCAGGAAGCTACCAGTTCTTGAAAAGGCGGTCTCAGCAAAGTAGCACCTTTAAGGAAGGTTTTACACAATCTGTTTGACATCAGGTTAGACTCATGTTGACCCAAATGAAAATTAGATATCACTGCCAACTGAAGCCCAATTGTGGCAGCAGCAGATCCCTGATGGAAAAGTTCAGACAAAAATTCTAAAACCACTGGGACTGATGCGGTGTAAGGGTCAACATTCCTTTCTTCAGCCCAGATAGAGAACCTTCTCCATTTGCTAGTGTATAACTTTCTAGTGGAAGGTTTATGTGAAGATGTGAGAATGTGGGTCACAGCAGGTGAAAAATCATGAAGCCTGACTAGGGATGGAATTGGAGCAGCCACGCTGTCAAGTTGAGGGTATGGAGGCTGGGGTGAAAAGAGCCTGACATGTGTGTCAAGAGATCTGGCACTGGGTCCAGAGTCCATGGATCTTCTAGTAGATGAGGCCCGAGAAAGGGGAACCAAATCTGACAAGGCCAGTAAGGAGTGATGAGAATCAATTTGCTTCCCAACAGCTTCGCTTTCTGAATCACCTTGGATATGAGAAGAAAGGGAGGGAAAGCATAAAGGAGACACAGAGGCCAATCGTGAACTAGTGCGCCTCTCGGTGACTCCCTCGGGGGGAGGGGGGATAAGGGGAAAAGTAGCTGCTGCATTTGGAGTTGATCGGACTGGCGAAATGATTGCAGTAAGGCCGTCCCCATTTGCAGAAAATCTGTTCCGCTATTTCCTGCACTCATGAGACATCAAGATTGCCCGGCTGAGTTTGTCAGCTATCACGTTGGTTGTCCCTGGGATGTACATTGCCACTAGAAAGCACTGGAAAAATATCACCCACTTCCAAACACAAATCGCCTCCTGACAAAGGGGGTAAGATCTGGTTCCACCTTGCTTGTTGAGATACCATACTACAGACATGTTTGTCTGATTGGATTGCTATCGTCCCAAGAGGAAGAAGGTTGTGAAGTGCTTGCAACGCTAGAAGTACCACCCTCATCATTATGACACTAATATGCAGGTGAGCCTTGTGATCTTGCCATGTGCCTTGGATAGTCCTGCCTAGATAATGCCCCCCCCCACCCTATCTGTGAGGCATCCATGGTCACAGTGGCAACGGGCTGGCGTGGAAGGAATGGAGTGCCTGTCGTTAGTTGGTCAGGTTGGATCCACCACCAAAGGTCCTTTTTTCAAGACTCTGTTAAGATGATGTGGTGAGATAGAGGCAGTTACTGAAAGGACCACTGGGACGATAGGAGCCATTGAAGAATTTGCATATGTAATCTAGCAAGAGGGACTAGCATTATGGTGGAGGCCATGGTCCCTAAGAGTTTCAGCACTGTCTTTGCCTTGACTTTTTGCAGAGGAAGTAGACGGAGAACTTGTTTTATTAGGTTCTGTGCTCTTTTGCAGGAAGACGAGCTAACATGGCGACTGTGTCTATTTCTGCTCCTATAAAAGTCACAAATTGAGAGGGCAATGAGGCAGACTTTTCTCAATTTATAGTAATTTGACTTGGTTGCAGCATTCAGACTTCTTGTGTAGGAGTCTGTCAGCATGGCACATCTTGACTTGGCAATATTTACTCACTCTTCCTTGCAAAAGCACTCTGTCAGATTGTGAGGGAGTCTTGTGCACAGCACTCTTCAGGTCACCCCACAGATTTTCTATTGGATTTAGGTCTGGGCTCTGGCTGGGCCATTCCAAAACTTTAATTTTCTTCTGGTGAAGCCATTCTTTTGTTGATTTGGATGTATGCTTGAGGTCATTGTCATGTTGAAAGGTGAAATTCATCTTCATCTTCTGCTTTCTAGCAGACGCCTGAAGGTTTTGTGCCAAAAGTGACTGGTATTTGGACTTCTTACTGTTAATACAATGTTAACTTTGACATGTATATTATACTGCTTTATGTTAAAATCCATGCATACTATTGTTACTGTATTGCCTACTAGCTATTTATGTAACTGAAATTGTGTTCTTCTGTATAAGTTGTACATGGAGCTTTTCTACCCGGGCCTCCACTGAAAATGGGCTCTCCTAGGCCCAGTGGACTTTCCCGGTAAACAGATGCAATAAATTAAATAAATAAATTCCCAACTGGGCACAAAGTTGGATAGTGGAATCTCTGGTTTGAAGAAGTAGATGCCTGGTGGAGGCGGTCAGGAGCCAGTCGTCCACGTATGGAAACACTTGGAATCCTAGACATTTCAGGTGAGCTGTCACTACTGCCATACATTTTTTGAACACCCTGGGAGCTGTAGTGAGACCAAAGGGCAGAGTATGAAACTGGTAGTGACTGGCTCCTAGCCGGAAGCATAAGTGGCTCCACGACGCTCTGTCCATTTGTATATGGTAGTACACATCTTGGAGGTCTATTGAGCACATCTAAGTGACTTTCCCTAACAGAAGGAGTATAGACTGCAGTGTCACCATCAGGAACTTGTCCTTCTTTACGGATTCGTTGAGATTGCGGAGGTCCAAGATGGGCCTCCAGTCCCCCTGTATGTTTTGTCAGAAAAAGAATCTGGAGTAAGTTCCGAATCCTACCTGGTCTGCGGGGATGGTTTGGATGACTCTGTTTGTGAGCAACTTTTTCACTTCTACAGTTGCTTGATCCCCGTGATAGGGTGGAACATCCGGGATCTTCTTGGGAACGTGAGGTGGAAGAGAAAAGGGTATGCAGTAACCTCTGGTGATAATCCTTTGTACCCATTTGTCTCAGATGATGCTTAGCCAGGCTTCTGGATACAAAGAAATGCGACCCCCGACTGGCTCCAGAGAAGCACAGTGGGGCACCACATCAGGAGCGCTCATAGGGACAGCCTCAAAACAAATCATGGTCTCCCTGGTTTTGAGGCCACCCCTGTCACTAGGACGACGTCTACCATTTCCTCCTCCTCCTCTGCCTCTGCCTCTGAAGGAGGAGTCACCCTGTGCATCAGGGAAAAATCTCTGGGATTTCTTGAACCACATCTTATTACCTCCCTGACCCTTGGGATATGGTCTAGAGGGGACGGTAAAATGTACTCCCAAGGCAGACTGTGTTTTCCCTTCTTGCTCGCACCTGGTGAGTGTGTCTTATCTTCGGTCCAAACAACGAAGAACCGTCAAAGGGGGCGTTGGTAAAGGTAGACTTGAACAGCTCCGCAAAATTACATAAATGCATCCAGCAGCGTCTCCTAAGGGAAACTCCTGAACCCGCTGCCCTGCTCGCTCCGTCAGCTGCATAAGAAATCAACCTCATGGAGGAGTTAACAATGGAATTTAAGGACGACAACTGAGCAGACACCTTATTAGAGACTCCTTCAGTAGATGTGCCTTGTAGAGTACCTCCCAACTCCTTAAGGAGATCTCTCTGAAACCTTGTAAAATGTGTTAGATAGTTCAGCGATCTGAGTGTGAATGCCGCTGACGAAAAGATATGCTTCCCGTATCTGTCCATCGTTCGAGACTCCTTATTCGGCAGATGGACAGATGAAGTCGCCGCTAGTTCCTTCTTAGTGGCTGCTGCCGCCACCATGGCATCTACAGGCACACCCTTGGATAATAATTCCTTCTCTTTGGGAGTAGACAGAAATTTACTGGGGCTCCTGGGAACTGGCTCACGGCATCAGGAGTCGCCCACACCTTCCGTCTAACAAGGTCAGAAAGTTCGTCAAAAGTTTGAGACATCCAAGAGGCTGAAGGCTGAGACCTGAAAGCCTTCAGGTACACTGACTCCTCATCAGAAGGGGTAACAGTGGGCCAGCCGCCCCTCTGCTTAAGGATCTCCAAGACGTCTACAAAGGAAACATCATCAGAAGATGACTTGGGGGACAGTTCTGACTCCTTGAAGTCATTGTCAGAGGTAATGGACTCATCCTGGGAGTGTACATGCTTCCTCTTGCATGTCCTCTTCCGAGGGGGCTCCTCAGAAGGATATTCTGTGGAGGTCTCGGAAGACTGGGGGCCACCAACCGGGGGGCACCTGAGGCTGCGGGTCTCTGCTGTCGACAGAGAGAGAGAGAGTAGGTGCTGAGACAGAGGTAGGTGCCCGAGGGGCAACAGTGTCAGTACCCTTAAGTGGAGCTGATGATCTGGACAGCACACTCATCATCTCTAAGGCAGACCTCTCTGGCTCCAAAGACTTCCTCGGCTCCAAGGAGACAGAGGAAGCCATCGGCTCCAGAGCAATCGGCTCCAAGATTTTTTGGTATGTACCTCTCAAGACATCTGCAACAACTGGAAAGTCCACAGAAATACCTCACTAAAAGAATCACAGGCCTAAAGCAGATGCCCTACGCTGACCACCTTAAAAAACTCCAGCTATACTCTGTCGCATATCGTCTACTCAGAGGCGATCTTTGCTTAACATACAAGGCCATGTCAAACCCAGAGCTGCTGGACATGCTACACTTAAAGAAATCCCAATCCCTCAGAGCCACACGCCCCAGGGATCTAAACCTTGTCATCACAATAAACAAAACACGCTGGAGGGATAGGTTCCTGACCCAGAGACTCCCCTGACTCTGGAATAGATTGCCCATACATGTCAAGCAGAGTGCCTCTTTGGTCCTCTTCAAAAGGAACCTTGACAATTGGATGGGAGAAAGGAAATTCACCCTGGGGATCACGTCAGTCACCCTGCTAGACAGGGGTCCAGGGAAGTAAATAGTGTGGGAAGAAATAGCCAGGGAATTGTTATGGCTAGGCTTGTATAGGCCCTAGGGCTGATAGCCTTGTACCAACCTATGAACCTATAAGATGGATGTAGGGACCGAGCTCACCCTAGCCGTCACATCAAGAGGAAGACTCGGAACCGATGAGGTTCGGGTCCAAGTGTCTCTGTCAGGGCCAACCAGTGAGCTTCGGCTCCTAGACACCACGGACGGCACCAAAGGTGTCAGAGCAGAACTCGACTCCGAGACAGCCTTGATGGAGCTGGAACCGTGGGTTCCACAACAAGTGGTACCAAACACTCTGGCTCCGAAAGCCCGGCACGGCTCAGAGGAGGAACCACAACAGAGGGAATGGACTCAGATGGCTCAGGAGCCGACTGAGTCGGAGCCAACAACATTTTTGGCAAGGCAGACGACTTCAGGAGTCTAAGCACTACTCTCTCCACATCTTCCTCTGACAGGCTCCTGGAGGATCTGGAAGACAGTGTGGGTGATCTGGACTTCTGCAAAATTGGGAATCTTAAGGTTGGGGAGGCCGGCAAGGGATCTCTGGACCAGCTCCGATGTAGTCTCACAGCAGTCGGCTCCGAAATGCTTGGGGCCAAAACTGAAGTGCCAATATCAACAACCTCGATTGGCTCAGAGAACAGTGGAGCCGAGGAGGTAGAAGTCTTATCCAACTTAGAAAATTTTTGAGGCGGTTCCGAAACACCGGACAGCACCGGGGAATGCCTCTTGGTCGCCTCAATCTTCTTTTTGGAGGAATGAGATTTTGAGGAAGATGAAGAACTGGCCAAGTCTTCCTCAAAGGACGGCTTGAGGAGACCTTTAAAAATTAGCTTGTTCTTCCGCTCCCGGAGCACCCTGAAGCTGAAGGAATGGCAAAACAAACCGGTTTCCTGCAAATGAATGGCTCCGAGACAATAAACACAATTACTATGGCCATCCATAATTGACATCTTCTGGGAGCACTTTACACATTTTTTAAAACCCGAAGGTTTATGGTCTTTAGCCTCTTTAGACTTAATAACTGGCTAAACAGAAACATACAAGCACAACGAGGACTAGGTCCTCTAACTTAAACAGGCCTAGCCCTAACCACACAAGCAGGCACACACCACAAGGACTAGGTCCTCTAACTCAAGGGGCCTAGCCCTTACCACACTAGCAAGCACACACCACAAGGACTAGGTCCTCTAACTCAAACAGGCCTAGCCCTGGGAAGAGAGAAAAAAAACAGAGAACTAGGTCCTCTAACATAAACGGACCTAGGTGGAAAGGATAAGACTTGGAAGGAAAGAAACTATCAACTACACTGCACACACACAATTTGAAATATCTAAATGTCCAACCTTCTCAAATATAAATCTATACTCAAAACGCTAAGTTGTAGGAACAAAAGGGTCGGAACTACCAAAAGACCCTGCACACAAGCTGAATAACTAAGTAACTATCTAAATTCCTAGCTCTCTAATAACAAGAAGCACTGCACACAATAGCAAAATAAGCGCAAACGCGCACGTTAATTAGAAAAGGACTAGCACACAGGATACCAAACCGAGAACTACAAAGGCCAACCAGCTCTCAACAACTAAGTAATTTAAAGTCAAAAACACAAACAGGTCTGAAAACTATTCCAACACTACTAAACTCTATCTAGAACTAGATACATTGCTAAAGTTAAACAGTAATATAATAATAACAAAAAAATTTTAAACTTAGCCATGGCCAAGCAAGAAGCACATCTGAACTCAGACGTGCAGACGAGATTTGGGGATTGCACTGGTGCACTATGGGATAACTACCTAGCCACAAGCCAACTAGAACACGTTGAGCTTTGTTATAGGCCGAGTCGGCTCCGAACCCATATGTAAGAATGAAGGCGAGATAAGACTACAGAAAATCGGGAGAACAGACTGAACTGTGACCATCCAAAACTTATTTGGTTTTTTGAACTGTCTTGTTCAATTCACTGAGATCCAAAATTGGTCTCCAGTACCGTTTTCTTTGGCACTAAAAAGAATCTTGAGTAAACCCCAGATCCTATGTGGTCTAGTGGGACTGCTTGGATGGCTGTTTTGTTGAGCAGTTTTCGAATTGCTAGAACTGCTGCATCCCTATGATTGGGAAGAACATCTGGGATTCTCTTTGGTTGGTTGGGTTCTTTCGAAAAGGGAATATTTTAACCTCTGGTTCTAATCCTTTGCAACCAATTGTATGTTGTTATGGTTAGCTAGGCAGGTAGGTGCAGGGAAAGTCATCCCTCGACTGCCTCCAGATGATGGTAATCGGGCCTCCATTCAAGAGTGCTGATAGGAGTTACCAGGGAAAGAATCCCTGGAACCCTGATGTTGCGGCCCACCTCTGCCTCTGGGACATCGTCTTCCATGATAATGCCCTACTCTGCCCTGGGGGAAGTCATTATCATGCAAGTCCTGGAAAGGCCCTTGTGAGTTTTTGAACCATAGCTTGCCACTCCTCCGGTTCCTGGGGTAGGGCCATTGAGGACTGGAAAAGCATACTCCCATAGCAGAAAGTGTCTTTCCATCCTTTTCACATCAGGTAAGGGTCTCTCGAACTCTGGGGCCAAAATGGGATGTTCTGTAAAAGGGAGCATTGACAAAAGAAGACTTAAATGGCTCCACAAATTCACATAAGTGCATCCAGGCATCTCTCCTCATGGCTAAGGGAAAACCCGCTGACCTAGTGGTCCTTTCAGCTGCATGAGCAATGAGCCTCATGGACAAATTACATACTGAATCCAGGGTTGCCAGCTGGGAAGCTACTTTAGCCTAAACCCCCTCGGCTATGGTTCCTGTTAAGAGTGTCTGACAGCAGATCTCGTTGAAGCCTGGTAAAATGTGCCATGAAGTTCAAGCACCTAAGCATGAGGGTCGAAGTGTATACGCACTTCTGGAATCTATCCATCATCCTAGATTCATTATTAGGACGACAGGACTTTCATTAGCAAGTTCCTTTTTTGTGGCTGCCACAATCACCATGGCATCTACTGGCACCCCTTTAGTCCAGTACTGCTGATCCACAGGAGCTGGCAGAATATGGACAGGTCTCTTAGGGATTGGTTCAATGGAATCAGGAATCTTCCAGGCCCTCGTCAGCAGGAGGATAGATCCAAGCAATAGATGGTCAGGCATGGAAAGCTTCTAGGTATATTGACTCCTCTGAGTAAGGTTGTTAGGAAGTCCAGCTACCCCTCTGTTTAAGGATCTCTAGAATGTCACCTAATAAGACATCTTCAGGGGATGATCTTGGGGAACTTGCCCCTTCATCAATATCAGTACCTTCTGTGTAAGACTCTACAGGGGAGTCCAAGTGATTCCTCTTGCACTCTCTATTACTGGGCACCTCCTCAGTGGGAAGTGTCGGAAGAGGACATAACCACCACAGCTGAATCCTGAGGCTTCTGTTCCTGCTGTCCCAGATCAGAGGCTGGTGGAAGCTCTGGGCTTGGGGAAGGACCAGGATGCTGTTCCGATGAGAGAAGAATAGACTGGGAGCCCGTAGTGGACAAAGCCCTCTCCATGGCCTGGAAAGCAGACCCCCCGTACAGGAATGGGAGACCAGATTCAAAACAGAATCCTTCGAAACCATGGTCTCATCCTGCACCGAGGTGGCCTCCCCCGAGCCCAAAGCCAGAGTTGAACTTACATGTGCTAAAGCCCCAAGAAGTATGGATGGCTCCGATAAGATCAGTGTTGATCCATGCTCCTCAGAACTAACAAAACTTCTCTCCAGTTCCAACAAAACCGAACAGCTCAGGATAGCAATCGGCACTGGAGACAAGAACCTCATCAGCACTGATAGAGTCGACACCAGAACTGCTGGAACCAGAAACTCTAAATGCTCAGTTGGACACAGAAGAGGAAAGAGAACTGGGTTTGAGACAAATAAAGGTCCAGAGCCAGAAGTGCTAGGAACCGAAGTAGTGGCTAATCCCCTCGCCACCAAGACCTGGTCCACCAGCCTTAGAACTTCAGGCTCTGACAGACTCTTGGTGGAATGGACTGAACAGATCGATGGGGACCTGGGTCTATCTAAGAATGGGCTTGGCAGTCGGTCTATAAAGGGGTCAATTTTTGGAGAATAGCAAATATTTAAAGGAGAACTCTTTTGGTTCTGAGATTGGTGGGATGGAGGAGGGGGGAAAAGTCTGATCCAAGGTAGTAGTGGGTGTCGGAATTGTCTGTGCACAGATCAGCACCGATGGCACCAGTGATGACAACTGCTTTCCATTCTGGTCCACCGAAGCTGTGGGAAATGGAGAAGATTTAGCCTTTTTAATAGGCGGTTCTGACGAAAGTGTTGGAACCAAGCAGCTCCTCTTCCCAGAACCTTCATGTCTGGAAGAGGAGGAGGAAGAAGGAGAGCTAACATCAGTCTTAGATGTCACTGATATGGCCTCATCAAAGCTGGATTTTATCAAGCCTTTCAAAATAAGCATACTTTTTCTCTCTATGAGGGCCCAGTGACTAAAGCCATGACAGATGGCACAGTCTTCTTGAAGGTGTACCAGGCCCAAGCAGAAGACACACAGGGAATGTCCATCTGAGTTTGGAAGTTTGTGATCACACTTCTGGCATCTCTTAAAGCCAGAAGTGTCTTTAGACTTTTCAGCCATGACAAAAACAAGGTCACTGTCTCTCTCACACCCACACACAAAAGGGAAGTCTGGAAATTTTGAGTAATTTAATTAAATTTAATTACTTAAGTAATTTATTAAATGCATTTATTTATAAACAAATGTTAAATTATAAATAAATACATAAATAAATAAATTAATTAATTACATTTTTTGAGAGGAAAAACATACAAAGGTACGAAAGATTTACCATAACGGTAACAAGACAGAAGGAAAATACCAGCAATGGTACAGAAGATTACCGTAAAGGTAGACAAGGGAAGGGAGAACTACCAATAGTCAATAGGAGAAACACATCACAAGTCAAGGACAGAAGAGCTGGGTAAAGAAGAAGACTTTAGAGAAACAACTACTCAAAGAATTGAAAAAGGGTAACTAACATTTACAGAGATAAAAAAAATGGCTAGCTCGAGAGCTGACAGGAGAGGAACATGTCTGGCACTTTAAAGTTCCAAACAAGATCTGAGGTAATCTTGAGAGGAGCATGCACAGGTAGAGCTAAGCTCGAGAGCTTTTGGAAGGTACGAGCTGGGGTAATGGCCGAGTCGGTTCTGAGATACAGAACCAAACCCACTGTCAAGGATTAAGTAAAGACTGACATCAGATCAACTATTTCAGCAATCATTTGCTTTTACTTCACCTTAATCAATTTACTCCAAAAGAACACAGGATGTTTCTACTCTAACTTCCCATGATTGTATCCTGACATTTTTTTTGACAAAATCAAAGTATGTCCTCACATTTCAAAGAAATACTTAAATCTCTGGAACCATAAGTGTTACTAAAGAAATGTAAATGGTAAACTGTTCTGAATAAACAAATCTTTCTAGTGGCAGTGGTAACATTCAATGCATTCTAGGTTTTAAACTGGATTTTATAAGCAATAATAAACATAGCAAATATTACTTTTGCATCATTTTGTAAACAACTTATTTCAATATTTCAATAAACAATATTTCAGTAACTACTCAAGCTACACACATACTGTTTGCACCATTTTGTTTGTAAATCTGTCAGTTTCCATATACGGCTGTGGAGTTCTGTCTGTTATTTGGTTGTTGAGATATTTAGAAAATCTGAACATTTTGACAATATAAATAAAGAATATATGAACAACTAATAACACATTAGGAACACTAGACATAGGTCAAACATCAGAGCAGCTGCCATCATGTTAGCTTTAAGACAAACTCTGAATAGCCTGTATGAAGAATGGTTTTGCAATTATTAATGCAAATATAAACAGGACATAACAGAAATAGTAGCAGGATGTATCTACAGAAAAGCTTGGAGGTGTCACTGAGCTGTAATAAGTTAAAATAAAGCATTGTGAATCATAAAGCACAAGATGGTAGTCTGAAGAACACTTTCTTCATAGAATAAGCAGACAGTTTCATCTGCTACTGAGTTTTTATATTATTTGCTGTTCACACTGATGCCTTGGGAATTTGAAAACAACTAAGTCAAAAAGTCAAGTAAGGCTACTAATATAAAAAGTGTGTGCGTCCGTGTACAAGTAGGTGCATGTATATAACATATATAAACTATATAACGAAACCTATAATAGAATATAAAATATCGTACAAAAGTGTAAACACACACACACACACACACACACACACACACACACGAGCGCATGTATACCTATGATAAAACATTTGGTCATTTCGTTATTCATATTTAAAGGCCTATGCAACCATGACACAGGTCCTAGCAAATCAATGCATTATGCAGCAAAACTATGCTGCTTTTCAATTTCTGTTTTTTTTTTTTTTTTTGAAAACAATTTTTATTAAATTTTAACAATACAAAACTCAAATTCAGAAATACATTCAAGAAATTGTGTGAGGAAAAAAAATAGAAAATAATTATACAAATAAGTACAACAACAACTAAAGTATTTACATTGGTGTCTAATAAACAAATCAATACTCCACTAGGAAAAAAAAAAAACAATAATACCCTTAGGAATAGTGTATATTGCCTTCTAGTAAAGCTTTCAAATTCAACCACAGATAAGAATAAGATATTCTAATAGTTCTAGATGTAATGGTCATCATTTCTAGGTGACATAGTTCGGCAAGAACATTCTTGAAATTTGTAAATGATGGAGAAGATTCAGATTTCCAATTTCTGGTTATGATTTTTCTAGCAACTGTCAGAAAAGACCATAAAAAAGATACTTAATTCTTCTAACACATTTAGGGATCGGAGTGTTAAACAAAATCAGAGATTTGGATAAAACAAATTTATCAAAAAACAGGGTTTGTAGAAAATTAATAATATTATTCCAATATTGTTCCAAGGCTATACAATCATAGAACATATGCAATCAATCTGCTTTGATCTCTAATTTACATTTCCAGCACAATATATTTTCTTTACTAATCAATTCTAGTTTATGAGGTGTGTAAAATACTCTGTTGAGAAACTTCCATGAGTATAATCTCCATTTAAGTGAGGATGTAGTTTGGATGATTCCAGGATTATTTTCCTATCATCATCAGAAGGTGGGTTATTATTAGTTAAAATAAAATAATTCCAATAGTTATCTGGCATACTTTTTGTTTCCTTGTTGATTCTTCTATATATTCTTGAAAGCTTACACTCGTTTAATGTGTCTATGTGTTAGGATGGTTAAAAAGTTTATTAATTAGTTTGGGTAGTGGTGCTCTTGAGTTTAGTGGTATATACCCGATTTTATCGGTTGTAAATTGTCTATATGGAGCTGTAACCATAAGTTTTTGTTTAGATCATATTTTATTGTTAGGTATTCGAAAGAGATTAATTTATCTTCTTCCAAAAACTGATACCAAAAAATAAGATTCTTGTTCTTGAGTAGAATAGTGTGAGAAAAATTAAAAGTTGAAATAAGATCTTTCGTGTAGGCAATAGGGAACATTATAAAGTTCCAATACTTGTAACTTAGATTTTTAAATAAAAAATGTTGATAATCCTTTAAAAGAATTTTCATGTAGTAGGGACAATTGTTTGGGGAATTTGTTTAACATGAAATACTTTTTAAGATCCAAATAAATGGATTATTAAAAATTAAGAGTTTATTAGACTTCGTTTTTTCATAAATGTTAAAGCAGAGGGTTTCTTGGATTTTTTTCCATCCAGGTGAATAGTGTTCATTAATTAGTAGAGAGAAGATCTTAACCACAGATGATATAGAATATGATTCTGTATCAGGCAATCCTATGCCTCCTAAAGACAAATCTTTCATATGATGTATAAAAGCTGCTCTGGGTTTATTTGGGCCCCACAAAAACTTCAAAATCAGTCTGTTGAATTCTTTTATCAATGTTTTGGTGGCATTAATGAAGTGGATTGTATAATATAGAGTATATTGGGCAGTGTGATCATTTTAATAATTGAGAGTTTCTCATCCATTGTAAATACAAGTTGATTCCATTTAGTCATTAGATTTCTTATAGAAGAAATGCAATTATTACAATTTAATCTTATTATGTAATTTATATTATTAGCTAGTATAACTTCTAAGTAGGTTAAATAATTTGTTTTAACCAAATAATTAATACATTTCTGATCCCAAATTTTAGTGTTTGAGTTTATGGAAAGTATTTGTGTTTTACTATCATTAAAAATTAAACCACAAATCTTTTGAAAACGTTCCATAACTTCAAAAATATTTTGTAAAGTTTCACTTGTTCCACTGACAGTAAGGAGAATGTCATCAGCAAACATTTGTGATTTAGAAGATATTTCTGAATTCAAACTAAAACCCTTTATGTCAGGATTCATCCTTACACAACTGGCTAAGGGTTCCATGGCAACAGTAAAGGAGAAAGGGGGCATCCTTGTTTAGTTCCTCTGTTTATCAATATGTTTTGAGAGACATAAGAACCTATCTTTATATATGCTTGGCTTCCTTTATAAAGTTGTGTTATAAGTTGTAAAAATTTATTAGAAAATTTAAATATTTCTAATGTATAAAAGAGGTAGTCCCAATTTACCGAATCGAAAACGCAGTTTACGTCCAAACACAGAAGAGTTAAATTTTTCTTTGAATTAAAAGCATGATCTATAACTGTTAGTACTCTCCTGATACTAATCGTGTTTCTATTCAGGATAAATTCTGTTTGAGCTTCATCAATTAGAAATGGAAAGAATTTTTTAAATCTATTCGCATAAATAGACATGAATATTTTATAGTCTACATTCAATAAGGAGATTGGTCTATATGAGGAACATTTTGTAGGGTCTTTATCAGTCTTTAATATGGGGGATATAAGAGTGTATTTCCATGAGTGAGGTACATTAATTAAATTTTGACATTGTGATAAAACTTGATGTAATAAAGTCAAAGCTTCCTTGGGTATTATTTTATAGATTTCAGGAATAATTCCATCATTACCTGGAGCCTTGTTTTGTTTTAGAATGTTAATTTGGTGTTTGATTTCTGATACTGAAATTGGCTCATCTAGGGCATTAATCTGTAGTTCTGTTAAATTTATAGTGTATTTTAATAAAAGACCTTACCAGATCTGTAGGATCTAATGTAATGTAGAGTACTGATTGATTTTGCTGAAGTATTCTTTGAACTCCATTAAGATACCTCCTGTCTTAGTTGCTTTCTTCTTTTTTTCTGAATAGATTTCTTTAATATGGTAAAACTTACTAAATCTTTTGGTCTTTATAGTCAAATTATTTAATGCCTTAGGATTGGTAGAAAACTTCATGAATTTAAATCTCTCTAGACTAATCTTGGTCTTATGATTCAAAATTTCTAAATATTTACTACTCAACATATTAATTTATTCAATTTTATTAGTTTTGTTTGTTTGGTTAAGTAATTTTAACTTATCTATTTTCTCTTGTAGAGTTTTTAATTCCTTATCCCAATATTTTTTATTAATATACCAACTTATTTTCCCATAGAGATGTGCTTTTAAAGCATCCCAGACACATATATGTCTGATATATTTTCAGCACTATTAAGAGAGATTAAACGTTTTATTTTGGATGGAAGAAAGTCTTTAAAATCTGATAAAGTGGTTAAATAGGCTGGAATTCTTTTAATTTGAGTATAGTGAGTTGAGCTAATTAATAATTCAAAAAATATTGCATTGTGGTCCGATAATGGGCATGAATGTACTTTAACTTTATTTAGATTATTAATTAACAAATTAGATATATAAACCCTATCAATTCTAGAATATGTACCATGTTTATTACAGAAATGTATGTAAAAAAGAGAGTCTAGATCAGCAAAATCATTGATGTCTCTATTATATGTGTCAGCAAATTCAGTTAGGTTCTTTGCTGATGATAGTTTCCTCTTGCTAAGAGCAGTTGAGTCTTTCTCATTAACTATACAATTGAAACCTCCTGCTAGGATAATAATTCCCTTAGATAATTGTACTATTTGGTTTAAGTATTGTTTAACCATGTGAATACCAATCCCAGGTATATGTTGATTAAAGTATAAATGTTTTATTAATTTCCACTGTGACAGTACAAAACATACCTTTATCATCATATGTATCTAGTTTAGTATAAGGTAAGGAATTGTTCCATAGTATTGTAATGCCCCTTTTTCTGATAATGATGAAAGCTGGATAATACTGAATATTTTTTATTGTTAAGTCTATTTATGTCATCCTTTAAGAAATGTGTTTCTTGTAAGAATACATTAGGATTAAAGAGTTTCAGATATTTATATAAACTTCTAAAAAAGACTAAAAATTAATAATAATAATAATAATAATAATAAAAAACAACTAGAAAGACCAGGATCCACCACTCAAGAAAATTAGAGAGCCATCTTGCTATAAATTTAAAATAAATATCACAATGGTAATCCTATGGGTTTGTTAGGCACATTTTTGGAACATATTTCTATTAACAAATATGGTTTTGATCTTAAGAAAAAAATGTTTGTGTAAGGAAACATTGTTTATATTGATATATGGTACATTAGCCCCTGGTGGCATTAATGCAGAATGCAATTGGAAGGTTCTTATTTATTCATGTCATGTGATTGTTTAATTGTTTAATTGATTTTAGTATATAAACTTATACTTCAGTTCTTATTTTGTATTCTTCTTGGAAGGTTATTGCCGAGGCGCTAGAGGTTTTATTACATTTTGCTTGAGTGGTGGATCCTGGTCTTTTCAGTCGTTTGTTATTATTTATATAAACTCTCCCTCTTCAATTATTATTTAATCCATTAATGTTAATTGATAGTTTAAGAGTGACATAAGTGGCAATGTTATGGGCTTACTTATCATTAGTATGTTAATTTTATGAACTACAATTGTTATACTAATAATATTGAGAAAGGATATGTAGAATCTGTGGTCTAGAAAATGTGAGGCAAAAACATTTATCAATTTAGACACAGAATAAGAACAAAGTTTAACTATGTACAAAGATACAAATAATCTGTTAATCCTTACCCCTTTCATGGAGTTCAAAGAAACTCCCAACCCAAACAGGAAACCTGTTTAAATTAACCACCCTACCACCAACAGTTGATCCCCCCCCACCACTACTCAAAATTATAAAGATTTTCATTTTGAAATAAAACATATCAAAATATATATCCCATGTATCCTATTATTATAGACAAAATATTTATTAAATACTATTATTTTCTCGATTATAATAAAATATGCTGATAACTACATGCTATTAACAAGTTATATGTAAGACAGCAGATGATAACAATATGAAATTATGTTACTAAACAGAAGTCAAATAAAACTGAATGGAAATTGGGAAAGCTTACTTTTGGTTTCCTTTTAATGCTAACACTCCCTAATATTTTATTGAGTTTGAATATAATAATGACATGTGATTATGCATTAAAAATTTTCCCTTAAAACATGTTATAAGAGTAGATTAGATTCGGTGTATGAAAATAAATGTATCTAAGCTCTCCTGTGAGGCATTAACTGTAGATCTCTTATCTTGTATTTAACCTCACATTTTAAGAGCTTGATTTATGAGCTACATTCAACAGTACTTATTTTATAAAAGTAAACAGTAAATTCATTAGAAAGACAAACATTTTAAGCATATTATAACTCATGACAAAAGTGAAAAAAAAGAAAAAAAAAAGCTTGAATTGGAGATATACAGCTCAAAGAGCTGTATAACAATACACAGTTGTATGCAGTTCTACTTACAGTTAAATTCTTGTACTAAAAACACAAGTTATATTATTTGCTTACCATAAATATTAAAACAGAAATCACTACCCTATGTTCCTTAATATATTTCCCCCCTTCCCTCCTCTCCTCCCTTTCCCACTGTGTTCATAACAAGTAATGACAAGTTCAGTTAAATCAATGTCTGCAATATTAAATTTTAACAAGTATGAGATCAGCAATAAAGAAATGCTTTTAAGTAGTAAACTAGTTAAAACACTTAGCATTTTAGCATATAAATAAGATGTATACTAAAACTCAAGGAATAGAAGTCATAAACTTTGTTTTAATACACATACAAGATTGACATAAAACTGTAACCAAGTGGCCAAACTTAAAAATTACAAAAATCTGTCTGTATTGTTGACGGTGCTGCTCTGAATCTGCGTCATTTAGGCAGATAGCTGGATACACTCATCAGTAGGAATGCTCCTCAGATTAAGCCAAAACAGATTTAGCAGGTTGCATCCCAGAACCATAATGTGCCACTGAGTTTTTCCCTTGGACAAAATTTCAGTTCAAGATTATAAACCAATACATATTTAACAGAACATGTGTGATTTTTGCCCAGCCCTGAGCCCACAATCAAATCTTAAGGGGTTGGTAAATCATCCAGTATAATCTGACTGTTTACCTTGACTGCAATGGATTGGCTATGCTAATGTTGTAATAAAAAAAGCTATAAATAAGCAAACAAGCTGCTATCTGCATTCATGTCTGGACCTCCAAAAGTCTACTAACAAGTGGGGAACAGAATTCAAGCAATTCCTCCTGAGCATTATATGATTTAAAAGAGTGCAGATCTATCCAATGTAGTGACTAGGACCATATTCCAACCCTCCTAAAAGGCTAATTTGTTGGAGAACAGAAGGAGGTCATCCCCAACTAGCATAACAAAGAGAATAGACCTGGAATTAAGACCATAAACACAACCTAGTATTAAGAGTTTCTCCCTGCACTGACCACTGAATGTAGCACATTTTCCCTTCTTGTCAGCCCTTAACTCATTTATTTTTTACAAGCATTACTTCTTTACTATTATTGCTACTACAGCTACACCTGACCTACAACAAGAATAATACATGACTGGAAGGTGTGCTGACAGCAGCCTTTTTACGCCTTATTGTGCTTGTCTTGGAGAAATCAAATCTGTGGAGCTAGATTAATAATATGCAGACTGGCCTGCAACCTTGCTTAGGATCCTTAAGAACATTTGTTTTCCATGATGGTACCCAAATACTACCAGGAAACATCGCTCCTAGACTTTCTTGCATTCCTAACCCATGCCACATTCTATTACTTAAAATTCCCTAACTAAAAGTATGTGAATACAATCCCAATAAAAGGCAGTCTTCAAAAATGTAACTAATACCAGGATTCAGAAATATAACTTTAAAATGTTTTTAACAGCCGCAAATAGAGTTATGCTACTCACGTTTCAGTGTTCCATCCTGTTCCTTCTCGGTGAGGTCAAAGGTTGAATTTCCTCATCCACTTGAAGATGCGATGATCGCAAAAGCTCAGTGAAACCACGAATGTTGAATTGGCTCAAGACCAGCCAACCAGAACCAAAAATATAAGTTTAATAGCGGGAATTGTTTATAAAAGAAAGCTTCACATACTAAAAAAAGTCTCGAGAGCCGAAAGCTTTCTTTTAAATTTTTGAAATACGGACTCTTGCGTAAGAGCCGTTAAACCAGAGGCATAATTATTTAACCTAGGATATATTTTGGTCGACCTAAGACACCCCAAGATTTCAGAGACTCCCCTTTGAGACCAACAGTTAATGCTAAGTCCAAAACTCATTCTTTGGCTAAATATGTAGATTTAAAACTTAAAAATGTGTTGAATGTGTACTCACACATATGTAAAGATTCATGGGACTTTTTACGTAAGGTATCACAATTAAGTTACGATGATGAATACCTTTTTTTGTACCATTGATGTTAACTTGTTTAATGTCATTTCCCACGACATTGGACTTGAATGGTTCCATGATTTCTTTACGACGTTTTTATCTATATAAACAAATGTTTGACTGTACAATTTTCATGGAATTTAATGGTTCTACTGGGGGAAAATGTGGGTTAGGTGACTTTCTGCTGGTATTTAAAGGTTGCAATGAATGTATTCTTTGTTCTGATTGACTGAGGGAAAGCGCTTAACATTCTGTGTGTTTGTTCGTGGAATAAATTTGGCATTTTTGAATCCTGTGGCTGGTTAACTACATTATCCACACTGCTACATCTTGGTTGAATCTGCTGTCCTGTTTGCTGTGGGTTTGGAATCTCCATGATTTCTTAGTCGATTTGGGTGCGTTTTCCAACAATGGAATTAATGTTTTGGACTTGTTTATGGAATTGGTTTTGAAAAACAATTTTGTCTTCATAGATGGGCATTACTTTCTTCAAAGGAATGGTGTGGCGATGAGGGCAGCATGTGCCCCCATCTTTGCTAACATCATGATGCTTCAATGGGAGAGGAAATTTGTATTAAACAACTTTGGGGCTACTCCCCCTTGGGCATTTTACATGCGTTTCCTTGACGACATTATTTTTTGGAGGGATTCTGAGGTTAACTTACAACTTTTTATTGAATTTTTGAATCAGACTAATGATTTCCTTACCTTTACTTTTACATACAGCAAAACTAATATTTCATATTTGGATGTTAAGCTATCCAAGGATGTTGTCAACAGAAGATTTGTTAGCAACATTTACAGAAAACCTACACATTCTAATTGTTTTCTGCATTACGACAGCTGTCAACCCCCACACCACAAAAAGGGAATTGTTAAGGCTCAGTTTGTTCGTTTAACTAGGATGACTACTGAGGATGAATCTTTTTTGGTGGAAGCCAAGATCCTTACTGATATGTTTCTTAACAGAGGCTACTCTAAAGAGCTGGCTGAGGCTGTATTTTCTGAAATCAAGCAGAAAAGGGTTACTGGTTTTTATAAACCTTTGTTTTGTGCTGTTGGTGACAACTGTCCTACAATGGTTACATCTGAAGGTGTTGTTATACCTGTTAAAGCAGACTATTCTTTGTCATTTATTACAAAATAAACTCCTGAGTGTAGGTATATTCACCAGACTTTAAAATACACATTGGCAGATGCTAACTTGTTTTAATGAATTTAAGGATGCATTTCAAAGTGGTATAAAAATGGTGTATAGGAAAGGAATGAGTTTTAAAGAGATTTTAGAATCCCCTGATAACTGTGATTTTTTTGGTTTCCTCCAAAAAGAAGGGTACCCACAAATGTGGACATTGTAACTATTGCAAATATCTTATTGAACTGGACAATATATATGTAAATGGTATTTGTATTAGGACACATTTTCATTGCAACTGTAACACTGCTGGTACAGTTTATTTGGCTCTCTGTCAATAATGCAACTGTTTTTATATTGGGAAGACAAAAAAATTTAGAGAGAGTATTTATGAACATATTTTGGACATTAGGAAAGGTAATACCAACAATGCTTTGTCCAAACATGTTTCTGGTAACCCTAATCACCAGTTTGGGTTTGTGGGCATTGACATTGTTATTAAAAATGTTAGGGGTGGTCCTTGGAATGATTTGGTTGAGTTGAAAGAACTCAGGTGGCAGATTAAACTCAATGCTTGTGTTTATCCTGGGTTAAATGATTATGCCTCTATTATTAGTGTGCTCAAACTCCGTTCTTATGTTTTATAGTTATTATATATACAACAAATTCTTATATACATTATTCTATTCTGTTTATATTTCTCACTTACAAGGATTCATTACATTTGTTTTTTAAGGTGTGTGTTTTGAATGTACTTATTAACCAATTAATTGTGTTGACAGTCATGTGACTTTTTGGTGGGGTATTTAAATGTGGAATGTACTTTGATTTATTTGTTTCTGAAAAAGTCTGTGGATACATTCTGATGAAAGTGCTAAAACAGTTTTAATAAATAGTATTGGTTTGGTCTTCTGTGTACTGGCTCCACTCCTTTATTGATCATTTGGTTCCCAGTTTGTGAATATGTCTTCACCATATTATTTTCTTCTTTGTTTTCTGGTAAACCAAATATCCTCAGGTTGTTTCTATGAGATCTATTTTCTAGATCTTCTAATTTATTCTGGAGTGTTGTGTTCGGCTTTAATAAAAATTCAATATTATTTTCTCCCTCCTGTAATCTTCCATCTACATCATTAAGAGATTGTTCAGTATCCGAAAACTGGGACTGTTGTAGTTCTTTTATGCATCAAGTCCATCAGTCTTGAGCATTTCTCTTCAAAGACAGCTATCTTTGTAGCCATCTTATCCCGTTTCAGTGACATTTCTTGTATATTTACTGCTAAGGTTAGAATTTCTTTCTTGAGAGAACTGTCCATGGTACTGGTCTTAGAATGACTCATCTTTTAGTCTGAGTTGATGGGATATGCTCTCAGAAGGTTTACGACAGGACATTTTCAGTAAAGTTGAATAATTTTTTGATACAATCATAGGATATGTTTGTAGTTTCCAATATATGAAGAAATAAAATGAAAAGGATTGTTTAAGTAAATTAAATCCTGTCAGAAATGATCAAAGTGGCAGAGGTAGATAAAACTGCTGCTAGTCAGTGGTCATCCTGGCCACGCCCCAATCAATTTCTGTTTTCTGAACAAGGCTTGCTGAGCTCTACATGTTGGCCCAAAATCACATATATCCAGACTGTCCGTGAAAGTTTAAACCTTGTATCAGTGAGCAATGACTAATGTTCTTCTTCATCTAACATGACGCTATGTACAGTTTATCCTGCCCTCTATTTATCTTTGCTTCCCTAGGTCATATCTGTTGCCTCCAATCTGCAGCTCCTTTAATGTTTGTGAAGTATAACCTAAAAAAAAATAACTGATGTCCTCCACCCTTCTTGTCCAAGCATTCCTTTCCTTTCCCTTTCAAATGTACAAAGTTAAGCTATAGTCACTGTACACAATACATCACTACTTCAGCATCTCTACTTGACTAAGACTGATAGGACAAAGAGAGAAAGAGATATATAAAAGAGCCTGAAATTAAGCTACTCTTGTATCCAGATCAGTAAAGCCAGAAGGACTCCAAGCCAAAATGTAGGCAGGCTCCCAATACTCTCAACAAAAACTGAAATTAAGTGAGGAAGCCTACATTTGTCTAACTATTACATGGGAGCAAGTCTTTCTGCAGCAGCAGTATTCCCTGGCTGTCTATCTAAAAAAATGCTCTTTCTCAAGTAGTTACAGTCACCAGGCCTTCTTGGCAGCTTCATTTCATTCAGTTTTCCTTACTGCATGGGGTCATTCAGCAGCAGAGTTAGCTATTATACCCTGATTACTACGAAGGTCAGCAGGGCAGAAGGCTCAGGGTTTGGACCTTAAGTTTTGACTTTGATATTTTACTGCAACAGTTCATCCTTCCCTCCACCCTAAACACCAGCTCTCGTGGTGGTGGTCTCACTGATTTGATTTCTCCTCCTTCCTCCAAAGAAAGGATTAAAAGTTAGACAGCACATCACTTCATAACTTTCCCAATCTCCTTCATATTTATTTGCTTTCTACTTCCCAGACGGCTGTCCTGCTTCAAATGTCTTCATACAAGAGTCCTTTCATGTTCACCCTAAAAGTACTACGGTGGTATCCAGACCTGTCAAATGTACTAATTTTGGATGTACATACCCTACATTCAGGCCCGATTTGCCCTTTCACAGGATGTACCTATTTTTGAAGTATCTCTGTATTTTCAAGCTTGACTTATTCTTTCACGCAATTTTCTGAATCCCCTCATCACACAAAATTTTAGAATCTCTTTAATACATAGAAAAACACATTACAAAACAGACATTCTAGTTTGTTTGTGTCTTTCGGCTTTTCCTGGTTAGGAGTCGCCACAGTGGAACTCCGGTCCGCTAATGATTGGCAGTAGATTTTTACGTGCTGGCTTGCCGGGCCTAATGCACAACCTTCAACGAAGGAACGCCCATTCACACATGTCGCCACACAGAAGACGCTCTGAGAATCGAACGGGCAACGTCTAACTGTAAGGCGACAACGCTAGTAACACCAATAATTTAAAAAATCTACACCCACAAAATCTTACTCCATGTCTTTGATAATATGCCTCATTTTCATGTCCTAGTTCTCACACTCATTTTTTAAACTCATGTATCACCATTTGTAAAAAAGAAAATAATAGTAACTGGCAAACTTTCTAAAGAAACCTTCTTACACATGACAGATCAACAAATCACAAAAGTAAGAAAACATGTCAGAACATGACCTATTATCATCTCTGTTGAAGGATGGTGATTTAAACCACAACTATGACCAAACAATTAATCTTATTTAAAGACACTGATTGCTGCAAGACAGAAAAGAAACCTTCATCACTGACCTACTCAATATACCTGCAGCAAACAAAAATATCACAATGCTAGAGGACTTCATTATTAATCTCATGACACTTTAAGAAAGGATCCAGAATAGTTGTGTAAAATCTTACCATAGCCACAGATGTCCTTCTCTTCCATGTTGCAGTATTCTTTACATGGGGGATTGACATCCGGCCAGTATACAAAAGCCTTTTACCACTGCTAGGGACGTGGGATGTCACAAGTAGGCCCAAAGCTGGCATCAGCCATAAAAGTGATGTCTGTACGTACCATCCTCAGAACTGTATGCC
This sequence comes from Protopterus annectens, assembly GCF_019279795.1. Classification (NCBI taxonomy): domain Eukaryota; kingdom Metazoa; phylum Chordata; order Ceratodontiformes; family Protopteridae; genus Protopterus; species Protopterus annectens. The sequence continues at coordinate 666,178,240 of NC_056729.1, forward strand.
CCAGGAAGAACATCAGCCTAAGGTACAAAAGGAGGAAACACACATCCAAAGAAAGAACATGAACCGGGGGGGGGGAAGGTGGGAGGGACAGAATACTGCAACATGGAAGAGAAGGACATCTATGGTTAAGGTAAGATTTTACACAACTATTCTATGTCCCTCTAATTCCTATGTTACAGTATTATTTACATGAGGGAGAGAACCACAGCTCATGAGGAAAAAAAGCGAGGAGGAAGGAGCCAGGGTGCTCTCTACAAAGCCTTGTAGAATGGCTCTAGCAAAACCTGCTCTGAAACTAGAAATGCCATCCAACTTGTAATGTTTAGTAAAGGTAGGAACAGAAGACCAAATAGCTGCTTCTAAAATGGAAGATATATCCAAACCCTTGAAATAAGGCAGCAGAGGAAGCTACAGCCCTAGTAGAGTGAGCCTTGACAGGTGAAGAAAGGCTCTTACGATGAAAAACATAACAAAAAGAAATTGACTCAAAAATCCAAGTATAAATAATCTGCTTGGAAGCAGGCCTTCCCAGAGCCCTCAGATGAAAAGACACAAAAGGCTCATCGGTTTTCCTGATCACTTTTGTTTTCTCCAAATAATCCACATCTAAGGTGTGTAGGATCCTCTCACTGGAAGACAGTGGAGGGGGAAAAAGGTGGGCAAGATAATGGACTGATTAAGCGACAACTCATTCACAACCTTGGGCATAAAGGAAGGGTTGGTGCACAAAGAAAGCCCCTCGTTATGGAAAATCAAGAAGGGTGGAAATGCCATCAAGGCTTACAGTTCAGAGACCCTTCTGGCTGAAGTAACAGCAAGTAGAACCACAGTCTTCCAAGTACAATATTGCTGTAATGTTGCTAGAGTCCAAAGGGGGTAGTCAGAGGCAGACATGCAGAAATAGCTGAAAGGTGAGCTTTAACAGGAGAATAAGCCAACCCAGCCTTCAAAAGTTCACACAAGTAAGACAGAACCCAAGGAATGTCCACATTTAATAGGTCTAGGTTATAAGAAAGACATCAGATGGAAAAACCTCTTCCATTTGGATAAGTAGGATTTCCTAGTAATGGGTTTCTTGGCCTCCTGCAGCACCCTAATCACATCCTCAGAGAAAAGGTGTCTAAAAGGAATCAAAAGTTTATCACCCAGACTGTGAGGTGCAGAATTGACAATTGAGGGTGAATGAGTGATCCCTTGTCTTGTGTGAGGAGATCCACCCTGGGAGGCAACTTTTGTTGAATGCCCTTGGTTAAATGCAGAAAAAAACAGGGAACTGATGTTGTCTTGGCCAAAAGGGAGTCACCAGTAAGATATCTGGTTTGTCCTGCTGAATCTTCAGCAGAATATTCTGGGAATGGGGTGAATGCATAGAGAAACATCCCCTTCCAAGAGATTGATAAGGGCATAAACCTTCCATACCACAAGACCTGGGACTCTGGTACAAACTCTGAAAGTTGTTCAAAGGGGAGGCAAAAAGATCTACTTAAGGTGTACCCCACCAGTGAGGAAAGCCAAGAAACACATCCCTGTGAAGCATCCATTCACAGGATTGAGTCATGAACCTGCTCAGTGTCTGCCACATTTTAGTTGGAAGAGATGTACACTGTCTGCAGAGTAACCTGGTACTGAGTTGCCGATTCCCATGCCAAAAGAGATAGCCTGCAGAGAAGGTACAATTTTGTCCACCCACCCCATTTGTTTACATGCCATAGAAAGTACAGTTTTGTACCTACCATAAATGTAGATGTTCGAGTGCTAATACAGCTGCAGTAATCACAGATGGGTTCTCTGCCGTCAGGCGGTCCCTCGTTCGGCCGAATTCCAAAGTCTTGGTCCGGCGTCGGTTGTCGTCGCTTTCTCTTCCGACGTCAGTGAGGCCAGAGTATATAAGACACAGCCGACGCCATGTTCTTCAGTCTTTCTTGCCCCAGATGTCAGGTGCCCCCAGAAGGAAGGCAATACATAAACTATACTTATATGTATATACAAGCAATGTAATATAATTCAAAATCAGTGGTTACAAGCAAATAAACCATAGAAGGATAACCCAAGTCAGGTTGTATGAAGAGGTTGTTAGGCCCCATGCCTTTACCAAGTGGGGAAGGAGGGAGGGAAACCTGTACTGCAGCTGTATTAGCACTCGAACATCTGCATTTATGGTAGGTACAAAACTGTACTATGTTCATCGTGCATACAGCTGCAGTAATCACAGATGGGTAGAGTCCCAAAGCTACGCACAGGGTGGTAGGTACAAGGAGGAACTGGGTTGAGCCAGAATGCCCTGCAAAACAGCAGTGGCAAAGCCTGCTCTTGTTCTGGAATATAAAGGCAGGTGGTAGTGTTTTGTGAAGGTATGTACAGAAGTCCAAGTGGCTGCCTCCAGAATATCTTTGGTAGGAACTCCTCTGAGGAAGGCTGTAGAGGTAGCTGTGGCCCTGGTGGAGTGTGATCTGACACCTGTAGGAACAGATTTCCCATGATAGGAATAACAAAACCGTATGCAGTGTCCTATCCACTTTGAAATAGTCTGCTTGGAAACTGGCTTCCCTTGAGCCCCTACAGCATAGGACACAAAGAGTTGTTCTGATTTCCTGAAGGACTTTGTTCTGTCCAAATAGTAACGTAGCTGCCTATGGATGTCTAAAGAATGTAGTAGCCTTTCCCCTTTGTTTTGAGGATTTGGGTAAAAGGAAGGAAGGTGTATGGCTTGATTTAAAGCTACCCTGGATACCACTTTAGGCATAAAAGATGGGTTGGTACGAAGGGCAACCCTGTCCTGATGGAAAATGAGAAAGGGCTGCACCGCCATGAGGGCCTGTAGTTCCGAAACTCTACGAGCTGAAGTGATAGCCAGAAGGAAGGCAGTTTTCCAGGACAAATATTGCAAATCTGTTGATGCAGCTGGTTCAAAAGGAGGCAATGTTAATTTTTCTAGTATGTAATTAAGATCCCAGGCTGGTATTGGTTGCTTCCTTGGCGGTCTTATATTCTTAGCCCCTCTGAGGAACTGTCGTAAGAGTGAGTGAGAAAATAAAGGGGGATCCATGTTGAATTCTGCAGAAATGGCTGAGGCATGGATTTTTATGGAAGAAAATGAAAGTCCACTGTTCAGCAGCTCAGCTAGATACTGTAATACCTGAGGCAAGTTCAGTTTTCTAGGATCCTGGCCTTTTTTCTCATTCCAAGAACAAAACCGCTTCCATTTTGCGGAGTAAGCTTTTCTAGTAGATGGCCTTCTGGCCTCCAAAATGACATCCTGCACCTCCTTGGAGAGTAGGGTCTGTTGTGGTGTTAAGGAATTTTCCATGCAGCGAGATTGAGTGTTTTCAGCTGACTGTGAAGAGTTTTGTAGCTGTGCTGAGTCAGCAGAAGTGGCATCAGAGGCAGGGCCCAGGGGGGAGTATGTGTTAGGCTCCTCAGCAGTGGGTACCAGTGTTGCCTTGGCCAATCTGGAGCAATCAGTATCATCTTCGGTCTGTCTGCTCTTGCTTTCAAAAGTACCTTGGGCAGAAGAGGCAGAGGTGGGAATGCGTAAACTGTCCATGCTGTCCAACTGAACGAAAGGGTGTCCACTCTCCAGGCCTTTGGATGAAAGGTCCTCGAACAAAACTTTTCCAATTGATGATTCCTGTGGGAGGCAAAAAGATCTATGTCTGGCCTCCCCCACGCTTGGATTATTTCTGTAAACACCTGAGGATGTAACTTCCATTCGTGTGGATCTGTCATATTTCTGCTTAAATTGTCTGCCAGCGTGTTTTCCAGTCCTGGCAGGTACTGTGCTTGAAGTTCGATTTGCCATTCCAGAGCCAAGTTCCAAAGAGTCATGGCTAGTCTGCACAAGGGGTATGAATGTGTTCCTCCTTGTTTGTTTATGTACCACATTACTGTGGTGCTGTCTGTTCTTATTAGTAATTGTCCTGGATGCAGGAAGTCCTTGAAAGCTGTAATTGCATTTATTACTGCTAGCATTTCTTTTTGATTGATGTGAAGGTGCTTTTCCTTTTGGGACCATTTGCCCTGGATGCACCTGTCCGTCATGTGCGCCCCCCAGGCGTAATCTGAGGCATCTGTTATGATAACTTGTTTTGCTTGAGGCTTGCAGAATGGGAGGCCAGTGTTTGCTTGACATGCTTGGGCCCACCATAGAAATTCCTTTTGCAAACATGGTATTATTGTTTCCAAACTGTGACTGTGTTGAGACCATAGGTTTTTTAGGTACCATTGAAGCTTCCTCATATGCAGCTTTGCACATGGGATTAAAAGAATGCAAGATGCCATGAATCCCAGAGCCTGCAGGATTTTCCTTGCAGTAAGCCTGGTACTTTTTTCTAGAATTTTGAAGTACTGAGATAGTTGCCCTTGTTTTTCTGGCGTAAGGTAGGCCATCTGGGTGTTTGTGTTCAAGCTGGCACCCAGGAAAGTTATTTTCTGAGATAGTGTTAGGCTTGATTTCTCTTTGCTGATTGTGTATCCCAGAGCATGCAGTAACCGTGTCACATATGCCAGATGTTCCAGAAGTATGTGCTTGCTGTCCGCTTGGATCAGGCAGTCATCCAAATAAGGATAAATTTGTATCCCTTGAAGTCTGCAGTAGGCAATCACTGATGCCAGGCACTTTGTGAATACTCTGGGTGCAGTAGATAAGCCAAAGGGCAATGCAGAGAATTGATAGTGGATTGAACCTGCAAGAAATCTGAGGTATCTTCTGCAGCTTTGTCTGATTGGGACATGCAGGTATGCCTCCTTGAGGTCCAATGTTACCAGCCAAAACCCCTTGCCCAGCATGGGAAGAAGTTGCTGTAATGTGAGCATCTTGAATTTTGGTACGAGTAGAAATGTGTTTAGGATGGATAAATCCAAAATGGGTCTCCAGTCGGTTTCTTTCCTTGGTACCAGAAAAAGTCTTTAATAGAAACCTTGACCTTGTTCGTGAGAAGGTACCTCTTGAATAGCTCTCATGCTTATGAGCTTTGAAATTTGTAGTTGTGCCTCTGCCCTTTGATTCTGTGGCAGGTTTGGCATGCCTCTCATTTTTGGAAGAGTGTGAAATTGAAATTTGTAGCCTCTGTTTATAATGTCCATGATACATTTGTCTGTTGTGACAATATGCCAATTGCCTGCAAATAATGCTAGCTTTCCTCCCAAAGGTGCTGCCAGCTGAGACATGCTTGGCATGGAAATGAGGGAGTCATTGGTTTTGCTTCCTGTATTGTTGTGCACTGTCCTCGCCACCTCTTGGTGCTGGAGTTTGCCATTGTCGGCCTCTATATGATCCTTGTGATTGCCCTCTGCCCCTTGTGCGTCTGTATCTACCTCTTTGGGGCTTGTCAGTGGCTGGAAAGGACCAGTTTTTTGAAGGCCAATTTCTGCTAAAACGTGGAGGTTGGACCTGTAAAAAGGTTTTGACGGTTTGCATAGATTTGGCTTTTTCTTCCATTTTCCGTAGTATCTCCTCAGCATTAGTACCAAACAGCACATCCTTTTGTAAAGGAGCATCTAGAAGTTTAGCTTTCACATGATCACGCAAGTTTTGTTCTCTAAGCCAGGCATGTCTGCGAATGACTGATCCTGTAGCAGCCGCTCTACTTGAGGCCTCTAGGGCATCATAACCACATTGTAAAGTGTGTTTACCCACTTGCTCTGCACTATGCATCATATCCTGTAACTCCTTCAAATCTGGTTGTTCAGGTTGAGACATTTTATTCCTTAATTGTGATAACAGGAACTGTTGATATTTAAGCATATGAAACTGACAATTTAAGGCCCTCATGGCTAGGGTGGCCGAGGTATATACCTTTTTTCCCCACCTTTCTAAAGATCTTGACTCTCTTTCTGCAGGAAGTGGATTCTTGGCAGTGGAGGCCTTCAATCCCTTGGGGCCTAGTGAAATGGTTTCAGGGTCAGCATTATGGCTTTTGAAGAGAAATTGGTGATAGTTAGGTACTCTGTAGTACCTATCAGGTTTGACTGGTGCATGAGGCAGAGAATCCAGGTTAAGGCAAGCCTCCAAATAAACATCATCAAGTATTCCAAAACAGGGGGTATCGCCAGAGGTCTGTGTTGAGGTAACAAAAGAAATTCCCTAAGTCTTTTCTTAGAATCTGAAAAGTCTTGGCCTTCCCAATGGAAGTGTTCCCTCAAGGTGTGCAAGGTTTCCCCAAAGGAAAAATCCTCAGGAGGGGCTACAGAAGGGATGGACTGCTCTGCATCCGAATCCTCAAAAGGGGAGTAAGAGTGTTCCTCTACATCAGAATGTTCTGATAAAATGGATCCCTGATCAGAAGAGGGAGAATCTTCCTCCACTCTGGGTCTCTTGTCTGGAGGGGGTTGAGAACCTCTGATAAGAGTAATTAAATCCTCAGCCATTTTAAGCATCTGTTTTTTAGGCATGGGACCTGGGGATGGGCCCTGTGCAACAGGCCTCTTGGGATGCCTGGCTGCTTTGGATTTAGTAAAGGCCTTAATAGAAAAAGAAGATGAGGGCCTAAAGACACCATGGGTGGAGGTGGACCTGTCCACATTAGTAGGCTCAACATTAGCAAAGGCTTCGGAGGTTGCAGTCTGGGAAAGGGCCGAGGTCCCAGCGGTCTCGGGTACAGAGGACACCGCCAAAGGAGTGTCGTCTGTAATCAGGGACTGCAAAGGCGTCTCGCTGAGAACCGGACCACGTGTAGCCTGTTTTGGCGTGGTGTCGGCGGGGACCGCGGGCCTCGCGTGTTGGTCCTTGTCCTTGCGTTTTTTGGACAAAACGGTAGTCGGAGTGTCCAACGACATTTTATAATCAAAAGCTTTACCAAAATAGTGTTGGGCGAACTCCGCCCGACGCTTAATAGTGCGTTTATTGAAGGTAGTGCAAAAGCGACAGCCCGAGACGTCGTGGTCTGGGCCTAAACAAGGTATGCAGAGGGAATGGAAATCCTTATGCGGTATTTGCTTCCCACAAGAAATACAATTATTAACTTTTTCTGACATCGGTCTGAGGCAAGAAAAGTTTCCCCAACGGGGTACTTAGCTTTAATGAAGACTTCGGTTTCCAAAATTTTCGTAATTCAAGAGCTGGCCGAACAGCATTTGCGAACTGCTTCTGCTTCGAGCACCGCGCGGCAAAAAAGACTGAAGAACATGGCGTCGGCTGTGTCTTATATACTCTGGCCTCACTGATGTCAGAAGAGAAAGCGATGACAACCGACGCCGGACCAAGACTTTGGAATTCGGCCGACCGAGGGACCGCCTGATGGCAGAGAACCCATCTGTGATTACTGCAGCTGTATGCACGATGAACATCTGTGGTGTTGTCTATAAACAGTTTTAGAGGTCCTGGATGAAAAAGAGTATGAAAAGCCTGAAGAACCAGCAGAAGAGCCCCCATCAGTTTTATGTTTGTGTGTTCCTTTCCCTGTGAAGGAAACCACAGGCCATATACCTTCATGGATGCAAAGGTTGCCCCCCAACCCATGTCTGAGGCGTCTGTGAACAACTCTTGAATTGGTAGGGGATGATGTAAAGACATGCCTGGATTCTAGCAAATCTGCTGAATCCACCAAAGAAGGCCCTCTTTAGGCTAGGAAGAAGAGGGACAACAAACTCCAGTGGGTGTGCATGCTGCATCCAATCTGATTGCAGGTACCATTGAAACTTTTTCATGTGGAGTTTGGCAAGTGGCAGTATGGGAATAGATGAAGCCATGAAGTATAGAAGCTTAAGAAACTCCCTGGCTGTCAAAGACTGGAGAGGAAGGTGGTCTTGGAAGTAAATGACTAGAGGCAGAACTTTTTGAGGAGGAAGAGAGGCCAACATGAGATGTCTGAATTCTGCACCCCAAGAAACATGGTCCTGTGAAGGAGTGAGCATGGATTATTTTTTTTTTTTTTTAAATTGACCGTGAATCCCAACCTTTGCAAAAGAGTAGTAGTGAACATGAGATTGTGATGCAATGTCTCTGGGAGTGGTGCCTGTAGCAACAACTCGTCCAGGTAGGGGAAGATCTGTATGCCCTGGAGTCTGTAGAAAGCAATGACAGGCATTAAACATTTTGTAAAAACCCTTGGTGCCATAGAAAGACCAAAGGGCAAAGCACAGAACTGAAAATGAGAGGAAGCAACAGAAAAATGTAAACATTTTATGTAAAGAAGATGAATGGGAACATGTAGGTAAACATCCTTAATAAACAAGGGAGGCCAAATAGGCCTGTGGACGAAAGAGAGGAAACAGAGTTTGGAGAGAAAGCATACGAAAGGTTGGGACCTTTAGGAAGGTGTTGGGGTGAGAAAGGTCCAGAATGGGTCTCCATGGGCCATCTTTCCTGGGAACCAGAACATCCTTGAGTAGAACCCTCTTCCCCTTTGTGACAGTGGGACTTCTTGGATATTTTCTAAAGATATCATATCTTGGAGCAGTCTGGGAAGAAAATAAACTGCTCTCAAGGTGGTTGAAGAATTCCCATGAAAGGAGGAAGAGATTTCCAGTCTACAAAATATCCTTTGTGGATAAAGTACAGTTTTGTACCTACCATAAATGTAGACGTTCGAGTGCTAATACAGCTGCAGTCATAACAGATGGGTTCTCCTGCCGTCAGGCGGGTCCTCGGTCGGCCGAATTCCAAAGTCTAGGTCCGGCGTCGGTTGTCGTCGCTTCTCCCCTGACGTCAGTGCGACAGGGGTATAAAGGAACCAGCCGACTCCATTTTCTTCAGTTTTTCTTGCCCCAGATGTCTGGTGCCCCCAGAAGGAAGGCAATACATAAATTTGTGTAATAATGCAGTGTAATATAATCAAAATACAGTAGTTGCAAGCAAATACATCATAAATGAATACCCCGATCAGGTTGTATGAGGATGTGCTAGCCTATAGGCCTGTCCCAAGAGGGGAAGGAGGGAGGGAAACCTGGACTGCAGCTGTATTAGCACTGGAACATCTACATTTATGGTAGGTACAAAACTGTACTATGTTCATCGTGCATACAGCTGCAGTCATAACAGATGGGTAGAATCCCAAAGCTAAGAAAGGGGTGGTAGGCACTAGGTGGACCTAGGAGGAGCCAAAATGCCCTGCAAGACTGCAGTGGCAAAGCCTGCTCTAGATTTGGAGTATAATGGTAGGTTGTAGTGCTTGGAGAAGGTATGCACAGAACTCCAAGTGGCTGCTTCCAAAATATCCTTGATAGGAACTCCTCTGAGGAAGGCTGCAGAGGTGGCTGTGGCCCTGGTGGAATGAGTTCTAATGCCTGTAGGTACAGTTTTGCCATGAAAGGAATAGCAAAAGCATATGCAGTGGGCTATCCATTTTGAGATTGTCTGTTTGGAAATTGGCTTTCCTTGAGCTCCTACCGCATAGGCCACAAAGAGCTGTTCTGATTTTCTGAAAGGCTTTGTTCTGTCCAAATAATAACGCAGTTGTCTGTGGATGTCCAAGGAATGTAGTAATCTCTCCCCTTTGCTTTGAGGATTAGGATAAAAAGTAGGTAAATGTATGGCCTGATTTAAAGCTACCCTGGATACCACTTTAGGCATAAAGGACGGGTTGGTTCGTAAGGAAACTCTGTCCTGATGGAAGATGATAAAAGGCTGGACAGCCATGAGAGCCTGTAGTTCTGAAACTCTACGAGCTGAGGTGATAGCCAGAAGGAAAGCTGTTTTCCAGGACAAATATTGCAAATCTGATGAGGCAGCTGGCTCAAAGGGAGGCAAAGTCAGTTTTTCCAGAATGAAATTAAGATCCCAGGCAGGTATTGGTTGTTTCCTTGGAGGTCTTAAATTCTTAGCCCCTCTGAGGAACTGTCTTAAGATAGGATGAGAGAATAAAGGTGGATCAGTGTTGTATTCTGCAGAAATGGCCGAGGCATGGATTTTGATGGAGGAGAAAGTCCACTGCTTAGCAGTTCAGCCAAATATTGTAGTATTTGAGGTAAATTCAGTTTTCCAGGGTCCTGGCCCTTTTTCTCATTCCAGACACAAAAACGTTTCCATTTAGCGGAGTAAGCCTTTCTAGTTGATGGCCTTCTGGCCTCCAAAATGACATCCTGCACCTCCTTGGAGAGTAGGGCCTGCTGTGATGCTAAGGAATCTTCCATGCGGCTAGATTGAGTGTTTTTAGCTGACTGTGAAGAGTTTTGAAGCTGTGCTGAGTCAGAAGAAGAGGCATTAGAGGCAGGGTCCATGGTGGGGAATGCGTTAGGCTCCTCAGGAGTGGGTACCAGTGTTGCCTTGGCCAGTCCGGAGCAATGAGGATCATCTTGGGTCTGTCTGCTCTGGTCTTCAATAGAAGTTTGGGCAGCAGAGGAAGAGATGGGAAGGCATAAACTGTCATTGATGTCCAACTGAAAGAGAGCGCGTCCACTCTCCAGGCCTTTGGATGGAAGATCCTTGAGCAGAATTTTGTCAATTGATGATTTTTGTGAGAGGCAAAGAGATCTATGTCTGGCCTTCCCCATTCTTGGATTATTTCTGTAAAAACTTTTGGATGCAACTTCCATTCGTGTGGATCTGTCATATTCCTGCTTAGGTTGTCTGCCAGCGTGTTTTCCTTGCCTGGCAAGTACTGTGCTTGTAGTTCCATTTGTAAGTCCATGGCCATGTTCCAAAGTGACATGGCCAGTCTGCATAGGGGTAAGAATGTGTTCCTCCCTGCTTGTTTATGTACCACATAACTGTGGTGTTGTCCGTTCTTATCAATAGTTGACCTGGTTGTAGAAGGTCCTTGAAAGCTATAATAGCATTTATTACTGCTAGCATTTCTTTTTGATTGATGTGAAGGTGCTTTTCTTTTTGGGACCATTTGCCCTGAATGCACCGATCTGCCATGTGCGCCCCCCAGGCGTAGTCCGAGGCGTCTGTTGTGATGACTTGATTTGCTTGAGGCTTGCTGAATGGAAGACCTGTGTTTGTTTGACATCCTTTTGCAGACATGGAATTAGTGGTATTATTGTTTCCAAACGGTGGCTGTGTTGAGACAGTACAGTTTTGTACCTACCATAAATGTAGATGTCCGAACTGGATAGCATCTGCAGTCATAACAACTGGGTTGTCCTGTCATCAGGCAGCCCTTCAGTCGGCCGGATTCCAAAGTCCGGGTCCGGCTTCGGCTGATGTCGCACTTCACCCGACGTCATCTCTGCTGGTCTCGGGGTATAAAGGCATCAGCCGACGCCATTTTCTTCAGTGTTTCTTGCCCCAGATGCCAGTTGCCCTTCCTGGAAGGCTAATTTTTGGATAAATGCCAATGTTTCCAAAAGGATAGAAGGCAAACTCAGAAAATAAGCATGTATGTACATATATACAAACAAATACACCATAAGAGACTCCCCCCACTAGCTAGCTATTAGGAGGGTAAATACCCTAGGAGTACCACAGAGGGGAAGGAGGGAGGGTAATCCTGACTGCAGATGCTATCCAGTTCGGACATCTACATTTATGGTAGGTACAAAACTGTACTATGTCCTTCATGGATGCGTCTGCAGTCATAACAACTGGGTAGAATACCATAGCCAACTAAGGGAGGAGGGAAAAAATAGATTATGGTGTGGTTAGGATCCCTTGCAGTACAGCAGTGGCAAACCCTGCTCGGGATCTGGAGTACAAAGGTAAATTATAATGCTTGGCAAATGTATGCACGGAGGTCCAAGTAGCCCCCTCAATAATGTCCTTGGTTGCCACTCCTCGTAAGAAGGCTGTGGTAGTGGCTGTTGCCCTTGTAGAATGAGGCCTTATGTTCTGTGGAATTGGTTTTCCATGGAAGGAGTAACAGAATCGTATGCAATTTCCTATCCATTTGGAGATTGTCTGTTTGGAAATAGCTTTTCCTTCCCTTCCTGTTGCATAGGCTACAAAAAGCTGGTCAGTTTTTCTGCTACTTTTTGTTCTGTCCAGGTAGTAGCGTAACTGTCTATGTACATCCAAGGTATGCAGCATTCTTTCCCCTCTGTTTTGTGGGTTGGGAAAGAAGGTAGGTAGGTGGATTGCCTGGTTTAAAGACACTCTGGATACCACCTTAGGCATAAACGTAGGATTAGTCCTCATGGACACTCTATCTTGGTGGAAGATTAGGAAGGGCTGTACTGCCATTAGGGCCTGAAGTTCAGAGACCCTCCTTGCTGAGGTTATTGCCAGTAGGAAAGCAGTTTTCCACGATAGATGCTGTAGGTCCGCTGTTGCTGCTGGTTCAAAAGGTGCGAGTGTCAATTTTTCTAGCACAAAGTTCAAATCCCAAGCTGGCAATGGTGGTTTCCTTGGAGGTTTTACATTCTTGATTCCTCCGAGGAACTGCCTGAGTAAAGGAAGCGAAAAGACAGGTGGATCAAAGCTGTATTCTGCTGAAATAGCTGATGCATGTATCTTGATGGAGGAATAGGACAGGCCTGTATGTAGAAGCTCTGCCAGATACTCCAGAATGTTAGCCATATCTATATTTGACACATCTTTTCCTCTTTCAGTGCTCCAAATGACAAACCTTTTCCATTTTCCTGCATAGTTCCTTCTTGTTGAAGGTCTGCGGGCTTCAAGGATAATGTCTTTAACCCTTTGGGAAAGTTCTGGGTTAGTTGCTGCTATGTGATGTTCCATGCAGTCAGTTGCAACGTTTTTAGGTTTGGATGCATGATGCTGTAGTTGTTCTGAGTTAGCATCAAAGGCATCAGGGGTATTGGCCACATGTTGTCCCGAGACATGCTCCTCAGCAATGGGTACCAGTGTTGTCTTGGCCAGTTTGGAGCTATCAGGGTTATCCTTGGACGTTCCTCCTTGATTTTAGTAATACCTTGTGTATCAAGGGAAGAGGTGGAAATGCATATGCTGTTAGACCTTTCCAGCTGAAGGAGAGCGAATCCACTTTCCATGCAAGTGGGTGGAATGTCCTTGTGCAGAATTTTTTGAGCTGGTGATTGAGAGGGGAAGCGAATAGATCTATCTGTGGCCTTCCCCATTTCTTTGAGATGGTCTTGAAGATGTCCGGGTGTAGCATCCATTCGTGGGCATCCGATGTGGTTCTGCTTAATATGTCTGCTAGAGTATTGTCCTTTCCCGGTACAAATATTGCCTGTAACTGGATGTTGTAGCTGAGTGCCAGGTTCCAAAGCTCCAAAGTCATTCTGCATAGGGGGTATGAATGAGTGCCTCCCTGTTTGTTGATGTACCACATGACTGTGGTGTTGTCTGTCCTTATCAAATGGCCCTCTTTGAGAAATGGTCTGAAATTTTGGATTGCCAGTTTTACTGCCAGCATTTCTTTTAGGTTGATGTGCAGGTGAAGTTGATCCTGCGTCCACAATCCTTGTACGCATTTGTCCAGCATGTGAGCCCCCCATCCTAGGCCTGAGGCGTCTGTTGTGATGGTCTGGCTTGCTTGATAGCTGTGAAAGGGTAGGCCTTGGTTTGACTGGCATGCTTGTGCCCACCATAGGAACTCCTGTTTTAGGCATGGGATTAGTGGAATTTCTGCTTCTAGGCTGTGCTTGTGTTGGGACCATAAATTCCTTAGGTACCACTGTAGTTTTCTCATATGTAGTCTGGCATGTGGAACCAAGATTATGCATGATGCCATGTAGCCCAAGGCCTGCAGAACTTTTCTTGCTGTTAACTTGTTCTGTTTTGTTAGAGCCAAGAAGTAAAGAGGGAGTTCTTTTTGTTTTTCTGCGGTTAGGAATGCCATTTGTTTTACTGTGTCCAATTCGCTTCAAGAATGTCCTTGTTTGGGATGGTATCAGCCTTGACTTTTGTAAATTGACTGTGTATCCCAGTGCTTGTAGCAAGTAAATGACCCTTTGTAAATCTGTTGTCAGCTTGCTTTTGTTGTCCCCTTGTAGCAGGCAGTCGTCCAGGTATGGGTAAATTTGGATTCCCTGTAGTCTGCAGTGGGCGATTACTGATGCCAGGCATTTTGTGAATACTCTGGGCGCAGTAGATAAGCCAAAGGGCAATGCTGAGAATTGATAATGCTCTGATCCTGCAAGAAAAGTGAGGTATCTTCTGCAAATTGGTCGAATGGGGACGTGCAGGTATGCCTCCTTGAGATCTAGAGTTACCAGCCAACACTCCTTGCCCAGCATGGGAAGAAGTTGCTGTAGGGTCAGCATTTTGAATTTTGGGACAATGATGTATGTATTTAAGGTGGACAGGTCGAGAATAGGTCTCCAACTTTTTTCCTTTCTTGGAACTAGGAATAGTCTGGAGTAAAATCCTTTGCCTTGTTCTGTTATTGGCACTCTTTCCACAGCTCTCATCTTTGCTAATTGCATTATCTGCTGTAGAGCTTCTGTTTTTTGATTTGGAGGCAGGTTTGGCATTCCTCTTTGACTGGTAAAGTGTGGAAGTGGAACCGTAACCTTGGTCTATGGTTTGCAAAATCCACTTGTCTTTTGTGATATAGTGCCAGTTTTTGAAAATAAGGTTAATTTTCCGCCTAATGGAGCTGCTATTTGTTCCCTGGTAGGCGGATTTAGAGTTAAGTCACTGTGATTGTGCTGTTGTAGTGGTAGTGGCTGTGTCTGTGCCTCTGTTATTACCTTGCCACTGTCGCCTCTGTAGGCACCTCCTCTGGATTGGTTTCTGCCTCTGGAACGTCTATTCCTGCCCCTTTGGGATCTTGTGGAGTCAGGAAAGGACCAATTTTGGCAGGCCAGTTCCTGCTAAACCTTGGGGCTGAACCTGCAAGAAATCTTTAACCGTTTGAACAGATTTTGCCTTTTCTTCCATTTTCTTCATTACCTGCTGGGCAGGTGTACCAAACAAACTGGTCTTATCCATAGGAGCATCTAATAACTTAGCTTTAACATGATCCGGTAAAACTTGTTCCTTCAGCCATGCATGTCTTCTTATCACTGTGCCAGTCATGGCTGATCTAAATGAAGCCTCCAGTGCATCACAGCCACATTTTAAGGAATGGTTACTAACCTGTTGTATGTTATTTACCATTTCTAATACAAATTTCTTATCTATAGAGTCATCAGAGGATAGCTTTTTAGTTAACTGATCAAGCATAAACTCTTGGTATTGTATCATGTGAAACTGACAGTTTAAAGCTCTAGCTGAGAGAGTAGCTGAGGTGTAAACTTTTTTGCCCCATCTGTCTAAAGACCTGGCTTCCCTTTCAGAAGGAATACGGTTTTTTGATGTGGACGAGGCTACTGCCTTAGACCCCTGGGATATAGTTTCGGGGTCTGCAAGTGGGGCCTTGTATAGGTGATGATGAGTGTCTGGTACCCTGTAAAATCTGTCTGGTTTGGCAGGGGCTGGAGGTAAGGAATCTGGTGCAGAGCAGACATCATTAAAGGCATCGTCCACAACAGAGAGGACAGGAGGAATAGCTAAGGGCCTGTGTTGTGGAAGGTGCAGAAAAGTCCTAAGTCTTTTTCTGGAATCTGAGAAATCCTGTTGCTGCCATTGGAATTGTTCTCGCATGGCATGTAAGGTTTCCCCAAAGGAGAATTCTTCTGGTGGAGAAGCAGCTGGAATGGATTCTTCAGCATCTGAGTCTTCATAATTGGAGAAAGGAGCCTCTGGCTGGTCTGTAATATCTGAGTCATCCGCAGAATCATCAGAGGACACAGGCTCGGGGGGCTCTGCCCTAGGTCTCTTCTCTGGGGGCTGAGAGGCCCTGTCCGGGTGAGATTGAGATCCCCTAATTAAGGAAATTAAATCTTCTGCCAGAGTAAGCATTTGTGAACTAGAAGTGGGCCTGGTTGAGGGTGGTTTAACAGGCACTGATTTAGTAGACTTGGCTGCTTTAGCCCTGGCAAAGGCCTTAATGGACATGGCTGCAGGAGGCCTAGCAGCACCACGTGCTGGGGTAGAGACATCCAAAGGGATGGTGTCTGATAATTCACTAGGAACCACTATAGTAGGTAAAATTTCAGAGGCCGATTCAAGTAAGGTAGCAGGAACCTCAGAAGTAGTCAAAGATTCAGCTGTGCTTTGATCAGTTTTCTCGGTTTCGGCCGAAACCGAGACACTCGCGTTTGCTTAACCATGGTTTCGCCGAAACCGTGGACCGCGAGTGTCGGCCTTTTCTTTCTTAACAATTTGGGTAGTCGGAGGATCCGACGGCATAATGTACGCAAAATCTGAACCGAAAAACTGTTCAGCAAACTCCGACCGACGCCTAAGCGTTCGTCGGTTGAAAGAAGCACAGGCCGAACAGGCTGCTACGTCGTGGTCTGGGCCTAAACAAGGCAAACAGTAGGAGTGGAAATCTTTATGAGGTATTTGTTTCCAACAAGTTAAACAGTTATTGACTTTTTCTGACATCGGCTGAGGCAAGAAAGAGTCCCCAACGAGGTACTTAGCTTTTAGAAGTCTTCGAAGTAGTATTCGGTAGTAGTAATCTCTGGATCCGACCGACCGGCACTTGCGAACAGCTTCTGCTTCGGGCACCACGCGGCAAGAAAGACTGGGGAAAATGGCGTCGGCTGATGCCTTTATACCCCGAGACCAGCAGAGATGACGTCGGGTGAAGTGCAACATCAGCCGAAGCCGGACCCGGACTTTGGAATCCGGCCGACTGAAGGGCTGCCTGACGACAGGACAACCCAGTTGTTTTGACTGCAGATGCATCCATGAAGGACATCATATGTTTTTCAGGTACCATTGTAGTTTCCTCATATGCAGCTTTGCACATGGGATTAGTAAGATGCAAGATGCCATGAATCCCAGAGCCTGCAGGATTTTCCTTGCAGTCAGCCTGGTGCAATTTGCTAGTGTTCTGAAGTATTGAATTAGTTGCCCCTGCTTCTCTGGCGTGAGGTAGGCCATCTGGGTGTTTGTGTCCAAATTGGCACCCAGGAAAATTATCTTCCGAGAGGGTATTAGCCTTGATTTCTTTTTGTTGACTGTGTATCCCAGAGAGTTCAATAACATTATTACATAAGCCAGATGTTTCAGAAGAATGTGCTTGCTGTCCGCTTGGATCATTCAGTCGTCCAAATAGGGATATATTTGTATCCCTTGAAGTCTGCAGTAGGCAATTACTGATGCCAGGCATTTCGTGAATACACTGGGCGCAGTAGATAAGCCAAAGGGCAATGCAGAGAATTGATAATGGGTTGAACCTGCAAGAAATCTGAGGTACCTTCTGGAATTTTGTCTGATTGGGACATGCAGGTATGCCTCCTTGAGGTCCAATGTTACCAGCCAAGACTCCTTGCCCAGCATGGGAAGAAGTTGCTGTAGAGTGAGCATCTTGAATTTTGGAATGAGTAGAAATGTGTTTAGGATGGATAGATCCAAAATAGGTCTCCAATCTTTTCCCTTCCTTGGCACCAGAAATAGCCTGGAATAAAAACCTTGACCTTGTTCGTGCGTAGGTACCTCTTGAATAGCTTTCATGTTTATGAGATCTGTAATTTGCCTTTGCGCCTCTGCCCTTTGATTGTGTGGCAGGTTTGGCATGCCTCTCATTTTTGGAAGGGTGTGAAAATGGAATTTGTAGCCTCTGTTTATAATGTCCAGGATCCATTTGTCCTTTGTGACAATATGCCAATTTTTTGGAAATAATGCCAGCTTTCCTCCTAAGGGGGCTGTCATTTGAGACCTGGTTGGCATGCAAAGGGGAAAGTCATTGGGTTTGCTTTCTGAAAGATTGCGAGTTGTCCTCACGACCTCTTTGTGTAGGAGCTTGCCATTGTCTGCCTCTATACGATCCTTGGGATTGTCCTCTGCCCCTCAGGCGCCTGTATCTGCCTCTTTGGGGTCTGTCTGTGGCAGGAAAGGACCCGTTTTTGGAAGGCCAATTTCTACTAAAACGTGGGGGTTGAACCTGTAGAAATTCTTTTACAGTTTGCATTGATTTTGCCTTTTCCTCCATTTTCCTTAATACCTCCTCAGCATTAGCACCAAATAGTACATCCTTTTGAAGAGGGGCGTCTAGTAATTTAGCTTTGACATGATCAGGCAAGGCTTGTTCCTTGAGCCAGGCATGCCTACGTATGACTGAACCTGTAACAGCAGCTCTACATGAGGCCTCTAGAGCATCAAAACCACATTGTAAGGTATGCTTACCCACTTGTTCTGCACTATGCATCAAATCCTGCAACTCCTTCAAGTCTGGTTGTTCAGGTTGTGACATTTTACTTTTCAATTGTGATAACAAAAACTGTTGGTATTTTAGCATATGAAACTGACAGTTTAAGGCCCTCATGGATAAGGTAGCCGAGGTATATACCTTTTTTCCCCACCTCTCTAAGGATCTGGAATCTCTCGGAAGGCAATGGATTTTTAGCAATGGAGGCCTTAACTCCCTTGGGGCCCTGTGAGATGGTTTCTGGGTCAGCAGCATGGCTTTTGTATAGAAATTGGTGTGAGTCAGGGACCCTGTAGTACCTGTCAGGCTTAACTGGAGCTGGAGGTAGAGAGTCCGGGTTAAGGCAGGCCTCCGAGTAAACATCATCTAGGATGTCCAAGACAGGAGGTATAGCCAGAGGCCTGTGCTGAGGAAGCAAGAGAAATTCTCTGAGCCTTTTCTTGGAATCTGAATAATCCTGGCCTTCCCAGTGGAAGTGTTCCCTTAAGGTATGCAAAGTTTCCCCAAATGAGTAATCCTCAGGGGGGGATACAGAAGGGATGGACTCCTCCGCATCAGAGTCTTCAAAAGGGGAGTAAGAATGTTCCTGATCATCAGAGTGCTCTGAAATAATGGAGCCCTGATCAGAGGAGGGGGAATCTTCCTCCACTCTAGGCCTTTTGTCCGGAGGGGGCTGAGAACCTCTGATAAGAGTAATTCAATCCTCAGCCATTTTAAGCATCTGTTTCTTAGGCATGGGGCCTGGAGATGGACCCTGAGTAGCTGGTCTCTTGGAGTACATGGTTGCTTTGGACTTTGTGAAAGCCTTGATGGAGAAAGAAGAGGAAGGTCTGACGACACCTTGAGTGGAGGTGGACCTGTCAACATTCTGAGTTTCAACGCCAAGACTGGCTTCAGTGTCTGTAGTCGGGGTGTGGGCCGAGGAGCCTGCGACCTCGGGCACAGGAGACACCGTCAAAGACAGGTCGTCGGTAGTCAGGGGCTGCGTAGGTGCCTCGCTGAGAACCGGACCACGTGTAGTCAGCTTTGGCATGGTGTCGGTAGAGGCCGCAGACCTCGTGTGTCGGTCCTTGTCTTTGCGTTTTTTAGACAAAACCGGAGTCGGAGTATCCGACGACATAGTATAGTTAAATGCTTTCCCAAAATAATGCTGGGTGAACTCCGCCCGACGCTTAATAGTGCATTTGTTGAATGTAGCACAAAAGGGCACAGGAGACACCGTCAAAGACAGGTCGTCGGTAGTCAGGGGCTGCGTAGGTGCCTCGCTGAGAACCGGACCACGTGTAGTCAGCTTTGGCATGGTGTCGGTAGAGGCCGCAGACCTCATGTGTCGGTCCTTGTCTTTGCGTTTTTTAGACAAAACCGGAGTCGGAGTATCCGACGACATAGTATAGTTAAATGCTTTCCCAAAATAATGCTGGGTGAACTCCGCCCGACGCTTAATAGTGCGTTTGTTGAATGTAGCACAAAAGCGACAGACCGAGACGTCGTGGTCTGGGCCTAAACAAGGTATACAGCGGGAATGGAAATCCTTATGCGGTATTTGCTTCCCACAAGAAATACAATTATTAACTTTGTCTGACATCGGTCTGAGGCAAGAAAAGTTTCAACGGGTACTTAGCTTTTAAGAAGAGTTTGGTTTCCAAATTTTCGTAATCTCAGGAGCTGGCCGACCGGCACTTGCGAACTGCTTCTGCTTCGGGCACCGCGCGGCAAGAAAGACTGGAGAAAATGGCGTCGGCTGGTTCCTTTATACCCCTGTCGCACTGACGTCAGGGAAGAAGCGACGACAACCGACGCCGGACCTAGACTTTGGAATTCGGCCGACCGAGGACCCGCCTGACGGCAGGAGAACCCATCTGTTATGACTGCAGCTGTATGCACGATGAACATCGTAGAGAACCTATGATTCCTGAGTGGTGTGTTCCCAGACTGGAAGAAGGGAGACAGTAAGGCACTGAGAGAGGGGTATGTGACCAGAGGGAGCCAGGTAGTCAGAGATTACCTGTCATGTCTGGAAAGGGCTGCTTTTGAGTAGAAGAAGGCTGAGAGGGTGTAGAAAGATCACATCTCCTGGCACTACTTTTACTTCTGGAAGGAGAAGTTTGACACTGTTTCCTGACAAAAGCAGTCTTAACTGGATAGCTCCTTTGGAATTTGGGAACTGAAGACACAAATATACATTTTAAATCCTGCAACTCTTTACCTTCCACCTGCAGGGACCCGAACAAGGAAGCAGCTGCAGTACCACACAAGGTATTATTATCTAATGGTGCATCCATTAGCTTAGCCTTAAAGTCTTCAGGAAGTGGTTGAAGCCTTCACCAGCAGCATCTCCTTAATACAAAGCCAGAGGCAGCAGCCCTGGCAGATGCTTCAGCAACATCATAACTGCATCTAATGGAGTGGCGTACCACTTGGGAAGACGCCCCAAAAAGTACGGTTATGTACACTTACCATAAATGTATATGTTAGAGTGTATTCACTGTTGCAGTCATCACACTTGGGTTATCCTGCTAGGAGTAGCCCTCAGTCGGCCTGAATACCAGAGGCTTAATATTTCTGCGTCGGTTGCTGTTGCATCAGGACTGACGTTAGGGGTATAAAAAAAGGCAGCCAAAGCCATTACATCAGTTTTTCTTGCCCCAAATGTCAGAAGCCCCCAAAGAGGGAGCTACGTTATGGTTGAATAACACCACAAGTAGAAAGTAAATACCAATAGCCCTGTAAGAAGTGTGGAAGAGAGAGAGAGAGAGAGACAAAGGGGGGGGGTGGAGACAATCAGGGACTCCTGCAGTAAATATCTACGTTTCAGTGCAGGCTCTATGCATTATCAGTTCTCTGCACTTCCCTTTGGCTTATCCACTGCTCCCAGTTTTCACAAAATGGCTAGAGCCAGGCACTTTGTGAAAACTCTGGGAGCAGTGGATATGCCAAAGGGAAGGGCAGAGAACTGATAATGCATAGATCCTGCACTGAAACATAGATATTTCCTGCAGGAGTCCCTGATTGGGATATGCAGATAGGCCTCCTTTAGGTCTAGGGTGGCTAACCAGGCATCTTTGGACAGCATAGGGAGAAGCTGCTGTAGGGTGAGCATTTTGCATTTTGGTACCACCAGGAAGGTGTTTAGAATGGATAGATCTAAGATTGGGTGCCAGGTGCCCTCTTTTCTGGGTACCAGGAAAAGTCTGGAATAAAAACCTTGGCCTATCTGTTCTGCAGGAATAGGATGAACTGCCCTTATGGAGAGCAGGGACTGAACTTCGTTTTGTGCCTCTGCCCACTGGTTTGGAGGAAGATCTGGGCCTTTTGGGGGTGGCAGCGTGTGGAAATAAAATTTGTACCCCTGGGATACTATGTTGAGGACCCATCAATCATTGGTGATGAAGGCCCAGTTTTTTGCATGGTAGGCAAGTTTTCCTCCTAGGGGCATGAGCAATTGGGCAGAGGTGAGGGGAGGAGCTGAGAAGTCATTGTGAATTCTTCCCATAAGGGGCTGGCTTAGCACTCCCTGTTTTAGAAGCAGAGGTACTCCATTGCTTAGATCTCTGAATACCATTAGACTGTTGTCTGGGGGTCTGCTTCCCCTAGGTCTAGTCTGAGGTGGCCTTGAGGGGGCTGGAAAGGACCAATGTTTTGAGGGGCAATGCCTACTGAATCCTGGAGGCTGTACTTGCAAAAAATCTTTGAGTGTCTGCATAGACTTAGCTTTTTCTTCCATCTTTTTTTAAAACCTCTTCTGCTTTGGTGCCAGATTGTCTTTGTTCAGAGGTGCGTCCAATAATTTTGATTTGACATGGACTGGCAAGGTCTGTTCCTTAAGCTAGGCATGTCTTCTAAGTACAGAACCTGTGACTGTTGCCCTGCAAGATGCTTCTAGGGCGTCAAACCCACATTGCAGGGTATTGCTTGCTGACTTGGCTTGCAGAATGCATAAACTCCTGTAATTCTTTATTTTCTGCACAGTCAGGGAAGGTAGATAGTTTTTACTTAAGTTCTATAGTATGTTGCTAGCATTTCAGCATGTGGAACTGACAATTTAAAGCTCTCATGGCAAGAGCTGCAGAGGTGTATATTTTTTACCTCATCTGTCTAACGCTCGGGAATTCCTGTCTGGGGTGGGGTGGGATTCTTAGCTGTGGTTGCTTTTATTCCTTTAGGTCCTTGGGAGAAGACCTCTGGTTCAGCAGTAGGATTCTTGAAAAGAAATATGTGTGAGTCAGGGACTCTGTAGACCTGTCAGATTTCCTGGGACCTGGAGGTAAAGTATCAGGAGTAAGACTGGATTCCATAAAGACATCATCCACAACATCCTGAATAGGAGGGATAGCTAAGGGTCTGTGCTGTGGTAAATCTAAAAATTCCCCGAGTCTCTTTTTGGACTGAGGATAACCCTGGCATTCCAAATGGAAATGTTCTCTCAAAGTACGTAGGGTTTCACCAAAAGAAAAATCCTCTGGAGGAGAGGCAGAAGGAATGGATTCCTCTGCATCTGAATCCTCATAAGCAGATAAGGGCATGTCCTCATAATCAGAAACCTCAGAGTCGTCGGACTCTTAGCCAGATAAAGCTGCTGGGGACACGTCTCTTTTCCTTTTAGCAGAGGAAGGCTGACTTCCCCTAATCAGCATAAGGTCTTTCGCCATTTTAAGCATCTGTGATTGTGGCAAGGAAGCAGGCGCTTGTGTTTGGGTCATCAGTTTTTTAGGCGTAGCTCGTACTCTTGGCCTTAGAAACTCAGTAGTTTTAGAAAGAACTGAAGATGCGAAAGAAGTAGTCAGTTTGTGTCGAAAATCGCTAGTGCGAAGAACTTCCTCAGAATGCAGTGCCTGCACCGCGGCTCCGGACCCATCCAAGGTAGAGACATCAGCAGGTTCCGTAATCAAAGAAGAGTCTTGCGGCATACCGGTCTCTGAATGGGTCTCGGTAGTGGCCTGCGAATCCATCGAAGTGGGCATCAGGGGCTACGAAAGCGCCTCACTGAGTACCAGTAAACTGGCGACTAGCTTAATGGAAGCATCGTCGGCAGTTTTGGACCTGTGCAGTCTGTCTCTGTCTTTATCCTTACGTTTTTTCATAAGATCAGTAGTCGGATGGCTTACCGAAGCCATTTCAGAATATGGAGATCGAGAGCGAGAGTATTTAGCTACAATAAGGGCCCGATGACAAATAGTTTGGATGTTGAACAAAGCACAAAACTGGCAGCGAGGGACGTCGTGGTCTGGGCCTCAACAAGTGATGCAGTAAGAATGGAAATTTTGGTGTGGTATTTGCTTTTCACAGGCGAGACAATTGTTAACTTTTTCTGACATTGGTTAGAGCAAGAAAAAAGGATCCCAATGGGGTACGTAGCTTTAGAAGACTTCACCTTCAATTTCGGAAATAAAAACTCAAGTAGCGGCCGACCGACACTCGTACAAACTGCTTCTGTTTTGGGCTCCTCGGCAAGAAAGACCGATGTAATGGCATCGGCTGCCTGTTTTTATACCACTGATGAGCTGACATTAGTCCTGAAGCGACAGCAACCGACGCAGAAATACTAAGCCTCTGGTATTCGGGCCGAATGAGGGCTACCCCTGACAGGATAATCCAAGTGTGATGACTGCAACAGTGAAACACTAAGAACATCAGAGCAAAGCTGAGACTTTACATCTGAATCCGGAAGGTCAGCGAGAAGCTGAGTGGCCTGAGAAAGAAGGGCCAAAGCATACTTATTCTTATGAGTTTGACATTTAATTGCCCTAAAGGCAAGAGTAGCTGAAGTGTACACTTTTTTCCCCAGCCTTTCCATGGCTTTGCCCTCCTTATCTGAAGGGAGAAGAGAAGTAGAAGGCAAAAGTCTGGATGGCTTATCAGTAGCTACAGAAACAATCACTGGGTCTTCAGCAAGGCATTTATAAAGGAATTTACAGTCCACTGGAACTTTAAAGAACCTATCTGGTTGCTTGGGGGCAGGTGGTTGAGAGTCTGGACTCTTAGAAGCAGAAGTGAAAGTGTCCAGAAAAGCTGGCAGAACTGCAAGCACAGCAGAAGGAGAAGGTGAATCCATTTGGAGTAAATAGTAATATCTCCTCTGCACATCAGTAACCTGTGAGCAGTCCCACTTGAAAAACTCACTCATATGAGTGACAGCATGATATCTTCACCAGGAGACTCAGTTCCATTGGACTCCTCCCTCAGCTGAAACATACTCCTAGAGAGAAGAAATTTGGATACTGTATGCCAAAGACTCACCCTCTGAGGAATCCTCATCCTCAGTTAATATCTGCTCCCTAAACCTTTTCTGAGGGGAAGTAGTATAGGAAGGGAAACACCAGTGGGAGGCTTCAAAGGCATAAAGGCATTAAATAATCCCTGTGTGAAGGCTTGCGAATCAGGTAGAAGTTCCTGAGGGGCTGGAAGATGTTTGGCTTTCTGTTTCTTTTTAAGGGGTACAGCAGCCATTTGGCAGGTGGAGGGACTCTATGTACACCTGCATTCTCTAACACTCGTTGGTACTTCCTCTCAAACTAAGATCTGAGGAATCCCTTGAGGGCCTTCTGAAATAATGAGACTAGGTTTGTCCTGCTCGTCCGAAATAGACGTCTGCAAAACCTCATAGCACGTGGCAGTGGCGGACTCCCCGACAGCTTCTGCTTCAGTACCTGCAGAGGAATCTAAGCCAAAATCCAAATGGGCCTTTGGGTCTTCACTAGCCTCAGAAGGGACATCCGGAATGGGTGGTGCAGGTGAAGCTTCAGGCCTGAGTTTCTTGGCCTTCTTTGTAGGCTCAGCAGAAGGGCCCGAAGTACCCTCCATAATGTCACGTGCTAACCTCTTAAGTCTTTGATTCTCAAGAAAAATATAAACAGAGAGTGAAGGCGGCTACATCAGGTTTTGGGAACAAATGCCTGACGTACACAGTAAGACTTAGAGTTGTGGTTAGGGCCTAAACAAAAAAGACACTGACTGTGCCTGAATTACATTGAATTTGTCTTTCACAACGGCACTTACCTTTCCTGGATGACATGTAACTTCAGACAGAAAAACAGTAGCAAAAGTAAAAGAAAAAACCCCAATGGGGCACTTATCTGAATTGGCTTGTACAGCAGCCAACTCCTCAGTGAGTAGACCAGCGGTTAAAGATGACATTTGAACTGGCGGCAGAGAAGTTCTGAGGATAATACATGCGGACTTCACTTTTATGGCCACGCCATCTTTGGGACTATGTGCGATGTCGCACGTACCTATCAGTGGTAAAAGGCTTTTGTATACTGTTCAGACGGTATCATTTATGGCAGGGAATCCCCATGTAAAGAATACTACAACATAGGAATAAAAGGACATCAGCAAGTCCTTAGCTACATTTATCCACACTTTCAGTTGTAGCTGACTCCTGCTCCAACCTCGAGAACAGCCACTGCCATTCACAAAGTTTACTTCTGTTTCACTCCTTGCTTAGTAAACTGTCAAGCCATTCTTATGTACCAGTCACACATGCATGCACAAACACCTGTGGATAATTTACATGTTGCCAGTTTACCTATAGCATGTCTTTTGAGTGCAGAAGGAAATCGCAGCACCTGAAGAAAACCCATGCAAACACAGGAAGGGCATGCAGACTCTGCACTAGACCCATCCTAATGGTGCAAGAACCAACCAGACCAAACTTTAAGACCATTAATCATGCAGTGTTCTATATACTAATTACAAACACTTCAAATACTATCTCCTCCATTAAAATTCACATATGCTTAGTGACCACTCACCTCTCTGCATTTTTTTAAGTTTTGGAAGGTGAAACACTAAAAACTCATCTACAGACCGGACTTCTTTCCTCCAGTCTAAAAATGCTATAAAGGCAACAGAAACTCTCATTTATATTCTTAGTTCACTCCAGAAAATACTCCCCCCTACAACCAGACTTAATAAAACTAGGCAAAATACAGGTTATGTTTGGATTTCTGATCATAACCAGCTTGTAGTGTATGCATCACTGTGATTATGCTAAAAAAATGAACAGAACCTAGCTCGTCACTGCTATAGCATGAGACCAGACCTTAATATTTAGAGTGGTGCTCAACAATCATTAAGCACCAGCTACACACTGTTAAGTTTGGGTCTGCACTAAAAGCAGACAACACTGGCCAACAGACAGCAGTAACAGGTAGAAACAACTTTGTTTCAACTCCCATTTCTACCTGCTGTCTGCTAAACTACACACGGCATTCTGAATTAAAGAGCCTCCCTTACACAGGGAATACAGAAGGATGTCAACCACTCCCTCATTCTTTACCAATTTTAAAGCCAACACAACACTTTTCATTTTTTAACATATTACTTTTGACTAATTTGTAGTGTACAGGGAAGACAAATCTCCATGCAGTACAAAGATTTATGATTGGCTCTCCAACCATAACTACATATTATGTGTTCTCAACATGGATTCACCTCTTGAGCTTTGCTTTCTAGGTGAATTTCTTGGCATCAATGTCGAGAACACAAAATAAGTAAGTTACAACTGGTGAACCGATCATAATCCTCTGTGTTATACATTTGAGATGTGGCTGTCAAGAAATTCAACTTGGCACTACAGCTGAGTCTATAAATGTCTATCACTTTATCTCCTGAAGGCAGAAAATAACTGGAAAAGAAATTATTTTATTCCAACTGACATATGGCCTCCTACATATCATACTGTCTTCCAAGGATAACCTGTCCTTCCTTTAAACTACATCCAGCTGAATGACTCAAAAATGTCTTCAGAAGCCTGGATCACAGGTGGGATTGAGAATACCTGAGTTGCTCTATTGCCAGCAAATCATATAATTTTTGCAAGTTACAGAAAAACTCCTTTAGACCCCAATATTTCCCTATAAAATTACTGTGTTTTCCAAATGTAATCATCTTATGAGAGCCTGCAGTGACAGTGTCACTGTCTATGTACAGATTTGATCCAAACAGGCAAGTTTCTCCTCAACCAAATCACAGTCCAAGGATTCATACAGGAATGGGTCACCTCATCTTTGAGTGGCAAAGAGCCATGAAGTAAATGGGGGGCAATGAGCAGAAGAGGGGTAAGCTCTCTGTAATGTTAACCAAGTATTCTTCAGCAAACATTTTATAAAAGGCCATTAACAAATCCTTGTGCTGTAGGCATCTGTAATTTCAAAACCAGTGTCTCAGGAATCTGTAAAGTCAACAACCTGCTCATGAGGGCCATCGTTAAATGTTAGGAACAAATGCATTATCTACAAGGAAATCCAGTACAAACACCAATACTTCTAACATCTACAATGGGACAGGACAGGGTATCCCCCCTAAGTTGACTAATTCCAAAAATACCAACCGACAGATGCATCTGAGCCTGAATGGAAACAGGAACCTACGTCATAAACAGGACTGTCAGGGTCTCTAAAGGCATCTATCTCTCCAACTGCAAACTCCTTTACTAGCATTTTTAACAGCTTTCTATTTATTGAAGTTTGTGATGGCGCTTTAGGGACTCCATGAGTTTCTCTTAAGTGGTGAGGAGGGCCATAAATTAATGGAAGGTTTGCTAGTTGTGGGAGGAGTGGACAAACTTGGTCAAGCACAACTAGCTTACAATGACCAACAAAAGTTACAAAATATCTAGTTCTCCTCAACAGGGTCATTTTTTAAGTCTTAGAATGCTAACAGCTGGTAAAGCTTGTTCTTCATCAAGACAAATCAGACAAAAAAAAAAAAAACAAAACAGACACAAATGGGTAAGCCTTGGCGGGGAATCTATCTACCAAACTTCTAAGACATGATGAAAAGCATACATGCTGCCAACTTTCTGCGGACTTCATTAACAATCTTTATTTATTTATTTAACATTTGTTTACCAAGAGTGTCCACTGGGCCAGAATGAGCTGGTTTTCAGTGGAAGCCTGGGGAGAAAAGCTCCAAGAAGACATAAGTACAACATACAGCAAAACTGACATTAATGCAGCATACAATTAAGTTACAAATTGGAGTAAAACTACTATTAGCTACAGTAAGTTAATATTACTTAATACGATGAAGACATTTAGCAATCATAAATGTATCATAACATTGCATGAAATATAAGTGTAAAAGAAGTGATTGTGTAGTAGAATAGTGTTAACAAGTGGTGACAAGGCGGTGGTTGAGAGATAAGTTAGTGGGGAGAAGAGAATAGAGGAGGATTACTGTGTGACTGGCATGAAAGGTGGATAGTGAAGTGAGTGAGAGAATAACAGTAGTGGAGAATCAGGTTATATGGGGTGTGGAACAGGAGCATTGCCAATGGGTAGTTAGATAAAGATGTAGGGTGTTTTTGAAGGAGATAACATCATTGGTGGCTCTGAGTGCTGATGGGAGTGAGTTCCAGAGCTTGGCAATGCAGAAAGAAAAGAGAGCCTGACCAGTGGGGAGTGTAGGTTTTTGAACGAGTAGCAAGGTCTCATTGTTTAATCTGAGGGGTCTGTTTGGGTGGTATTGAGTTAGAGTTGAGGAAAGGGCTGGACAGTCAAGAGGTTTATACATTATTTTGTGGGCTATGGTAAGCTGTTGGTAGATGAGGTATTGTGGTAATTCAAGCCATTTTAGTGTGTGAAGTGAGGAACAGTGGTGGGAGGAGTAGGTGGCATTAGTTGTGAATCTTGCGATTTTGTTATAACAGGTTTCCATTTTGCTTTTTAAACATTTGCAAATGTTTGTGAATAGGGGGGCACCATATAGTATGGTTGGTAGTAGGAAGGTAGAGGCCAAGGTTTGTTTGGTGGCGGGCCTAAGGAAGTGTTTGTCTGTAGAGGGTTCCTAGCTTTTGGTAGTTTTTTTAATGTTGTTGTGAATATGCTGGTTGAAGGCTGAGCTTTCATCAATGATGACACCTAACAGTTTTGTATGTCAGACAACTTCTAAGGCGGTTTTATTAAGTGAGTAGATTTTAAAGTCAGGTTTGTTTATAGTGGTGTTTTTTAGGAGTGAAGAGAAGAAGTTGGTCTTGTTTGGATTGAGTGGGAGATGGTTATTAGTCATCCAGTTTTCAATGGAAGAGAATGCTTGCTGAGTGTGTGAAAGTAGTTCGGGTATAGTCATGGAGGTGCAGATTATTGTTGAGTTGTCTGCATATTGAACAACAGAGTTGTTGGGAACACAAGTGTAAAATTCATTGATAAAAATACTGAAAAGTAGGGGGCCTAACATGGATCCTAGAGGAACTCCAGTGGGAGTATCTAGGAATGGTAAGGTAGAGGCATCCCATCTAGTAGAGTGTTTTCTACTGGACAGGTATTTGGAAAACCAGAGTAGAGTTGGTGAAGATATCCCCAGAGTGGAAAGCTTAGAGAGAAGAAGGGAGTGGGAGATGGTGTTGAATGCCTTAGAAAGATCAAGGAAGAGGGAGGAGACATGTTTTCCTTCATTGCAAGCTTGAATAACAGTATTTGTGAATGATAGGAGAGCAGTGGTAGTACTGTGGGCTTCAAAAAAAAAAAGTTATCAGAGGCATAGCTGTTTTTTTAAAGCACCTGAGGCATCCCACCAACCTAAGCTCTTCATTTAAATACCAAAAAACAAATCTTCTCCCTTTCTACTATCCACAACAGCCCTTCACTGGAAAAAGCAATAAAAGACTACTTTTAAACTCTGGCTTTTCAACTAGATACACACCCCTCCTAACCCCAGCGCTTCAGCAGAAGAGAAAAGGGAAAAAAATTGTTTTTTTCAAACAGTAGCAAGCCAATCACTACATCTGTAGCCATTGGCATGATACAGCTACAGCTTACCCCACACAAAGTGTTGATGCACTGAACTCCCTTTCTAAACCAGCAAAAGAAAAATGCAGGAAATGCACCTTTATGATGACATCCCCACACAGCTTGCATTCGGGGCAGCTTCCCACTCCTCCCCTTCCCCTTGCTATACTACTGTTCTCAACACAAACACTAAGTAATAAATAGGTCATTACAAAATTATACTTATCACTTTCAGACTCTGCACAGAAACAACTAACAAACCCAAACAAAAAAGGGTGATAACTCACATCAGAATAAAGAACTAAAGATGGCATGTGTTATGTTCTTCTTTCCAACAAAGTTTCTTGCTAATGTAACCTCAGATTTTGGCTACAAGGCATGCAAATGGCCTAGATGTTTAGTCCAAAAACTGGTATCTGAAAACCCTACACGTTTGGTCCCAAAACTGGTGTCCACTTATGATGAAATCCAATACATCTAAGAATGCACTGCAACAAAGATCCTTATAATAAAAACATGGGACTACAAAGGTGGCCTGGGTTACTACGAGTATCACTACACAGTAGGAAACTCATAGGAGGGGCTTCAGTAGAAAGCTTTAAGTACTATCTTGAATGAGAGATTCATATAAGTAAGTCTACAGCAATATGTTTCTTTCTCTAGCAATCTGTATTGGAAGAGATATCAAACCACCATATAGAGGCAGTTAATAGGTAGTGCGGTTTTGTCTCATCCTAAAAAATGAGGACTATGTTGAAAGAGCACTGATAAAGTGGAAGTGAAATGCAAGTATACACAAACTACAGAATGAGTAACCAAAAGTAGAATAAAGAAGTAAAAAAGACTGATTATTATAAAATAATATTCTTACTTATAAAATCAAAAACATTTAGAGAGACAAGATGGCAAGACAAGAATGAGTGATCATAAAAACTGAATATCAAAGAGGGAGGGCAGGAATTTCCTTCTGCTGTTTTATGGCAGTAATCTTGCAAGTCTCAGATGGAAGATAAAAAGGTAAGAAAATGATTAGACACTTAACACTAGTTAGCAATGCATCTGTACAACTGCTGGAGTTGTTAACATGCATGATGCTACACTAGTTATACAGTCTTGCAATGTCCACATGTCCATCTTATCCACTACATTTTGCCTTGTGAAACCACCACATCTCTGCCTGAGGACAACCATGTGAAGAAACAAAAAAAAAATCCTTCCCAGTATAAAAACTGTCCCGTGGCTTCATGTTATCACTGGTTTCACCTCCATCCAATCCCATATCAAACAAAAATTAACCAAACTGGTCCTTGAACCATTAAGTTAGGTTTCTGGAGATGCACGTTAAGTAGTCTAGAGAATCATTCCGGAGTAAACCTGCTGCTCAACAGACGTCTACACAAATTATTCTAAACAAGCTTTTGCCTACTTGCAATCTATCTCAGGAAAACAGTTTAATGTCTTGAAATGCACTGTGTTTAATTCAGGGGGAAAAAATTCCAAATATTCAGTAATATACACCCAAACTCCTGTTGAAAGTTATAAAAGTGCCCGTGTTACCTTCTGATTTGCTGTAACTAATAAAGAGTTCAAGAACAGCCCTTTGTGTGAAAAAGGGAGATTCTACACAAAGTAACCTAACAATGGCACAACCACATTATGGGTTAATCACACACAAATACCTTAATGGACAATTAACACTCACCAGCAGGACATTATTCTGCAGATATTACCCACTAAAAATAAATAAATATGCCTTCTTCGCCGCTATGAAGTTCAAATAGAAAAATAGCAAACTTCTGCCATTTTTTTACACTAGCTAAATGAAGCTTTTCTGTTTTGCAAGCACTTACGTAAACAAAATAAAAACGTGTGTGTGTGTGTGTGTGACAGAAATACAAACTTAGAAACACCACTCAACTCCTTTGTCCAAGAATTCAACAGAAGACAATCTCAGGGAAGAGAGACTCTGCCCAATTTCCCTGCTACAGGATTTGGGATAAAAACAACAGTTAGATGGCAGGGATTTTCTGTACAAAAAATTATATGAAACTATATCTAACTTTCACTGACCGACAGTACTCTCCACTGATTTACAACTGGGAAAATGCCTGGGAAAGGCGGATGCAATGCCTTATACTGTATGTTTTTTCCCATTCATTTGATCACAATGAGAAATTTGAAGTCAGTAACTGCTGGACACATTTGCCTGTCAGTACATTCAATTCTTACACAGCTTGCATTCTTGATGCAAAATACTTTCTCCAGCATCAATTACATATGATTTAGCAAGTTTGAAACATTAGATAGTACCTCAGGGTTCAGTCCTGGGGCCGCTCTTGTTTGGCATCTACTTCTCTGAAGTACAGGTCAACACTAAGGGACACTGGCTAACAAAGTTTGCAGATGACTGCAAACTGGGAGCCATTATTGAATCCCCAAATGATGTGGATACTCTACAAAAGGGCCTTACAGAAACAGATGCTTGGTGCCAGAGCCATGGGCTCAAGCTCAATGCCAAGAAATGTATTGTTATCCCCTTTGGGAAAAACATGTATCCATGAATTCCCATATAGGTGGCAGTACACTAAACACAGAAAGTGTGATAAGAGACTTAGGGACACAGGTGGACAGTGGTCTCACCTTCGATAACCACATCGCCACAACAGTCAGGAAATCCTTCTATGTGGCACACCTCATCACGAAGGGCTTTTCATCCAGAAAAAAGGAGGTCATTGTCCCACTGTACTCATCCCTCATTAGACCCATTATAGAATACAACGCCCCATTTGGTATGTACCTCTCAAGACATCTGCAACAACTGGAAAGGCCTCAGAAATACCTCACTAAAAGAATCACAGGCCTAAAGCAGATGCCCTACGCTGACCGCCTTAAAAAACTCCAGCTATATTCTGTCGCATATCGTCTACTCAGAGGCAATGCCTGCTTAACATACAAGGCCATGTCAAACCCAGAGCTGTTGGACATGCTACACTTAAAGAAATCCCAATCCCTCAGAGCTACACGCTCCAGGGATCTAAACCTTGTCATCACAATAAACAAAACATGCTGGAGGGATAGGTTCCTGACCCAGAGACTCCCCAGACTCTGGAATAGATTGCCCATACATGTCAAGCAGAGTGCCTCTTTGGACCTCTTCAAGAGGAACCTTGACGATTGGATGGGAGAAAGGAAATTCACCCCAGGGATCACGTCAGTCACCCTGCTAGACAGGGGTGCAGGAAAGTAAATAATGTGGGAAGAAATAGCCAGGGAATTGTTATGGCTAGGCTTGTATAGGCCCTAGGGCTGATAGCCTAGTACCAACCTATGAACCTATAAGATAGAGGAATTATTTTACATAAAAATATAACAAAATAATAACTTAAGAAAAAACAAATACAAAACAATTTAACAGATAGCCCATTACCTAAACGCAATAATTCTCTATAGGGTGGGAGTTGCAAGGGAAATAACGGACCTTCCAGGGGTGGAGAGACCCGATGTAAAACCTCTTGGTGGTCTATTTCCCCAATAATGCCCACATTGTTAGGCATTATTGCTTGCTTAAACTCAGCTCTACTTATGGCTATTGTGCACTTGTATGGCCACAAGGGTATTCAGTATGCAAGTAGAATTTTCTTTAAACATAAACTGTAGCAAACATAGCAAACCTCAATTATGACAAAAACAGCAAGTTCTTTCGATAAGGGGCACTAACCACTACCAACCTGATATGGAAGTACTCCTTGAGAAGAGGTATTTATAAAGAAAACATTTTCGGTAGTGCCTTCCTCTGTGGGCAAGAAAATGACCCTAAACGAAGCTTTTCCCCTTGGTGGAATAACCTAAACAAAAAGAGCAAATAAAAATGTTAAATCATTAGACATCAGTTTTGTTTCAAGGTCAGTGGCAATAGTTTTTCATGTTACTTCTAACAGCCTAAGTACAACTCTCTGCATCATGAGGAATGCTTTCATTCCTTTTCCTCTTCCTGAGTACTGAGCTGCCCTTTAAAAAAACAGAAACATTCTTTCTGCCCACAATGGCTTAAGCTGGTCTCCTACTCTGCAACAGTTAGCCAACAACCTAACAGATGCCCCTGTCAACAACTCATTACATGGTCCATTAATTCTTATAAGGCTTATTTGCTTTGGGTCAGGAATCAAGGGTGACAGCAGCCATGTTGCTATGGGTCAGGAATCAAGGGTGACAG
This sequence comes from Protopterus annectens, assembly GCF_019279795.1. Lineage (NCBI taxonomy): Eukaryota > Metazoa > Chordata > Ceratodontiformes > Protopteridae > Protopterus > Protopterus annectens. The sequence goes on from NC_056729.1 coordinate 666,212,187, forward strand.
CAGCCCTGTTGCTATACATCGCAAAGCTCCTATGCATTACACATGCATAATGCCATGAGCTACAACAGATTACGTTCCTGCTACTGTGTTCTGAAGCCTGTAACCCCTCTTGATATTCTGCCTATCATTATCCCTTCTAACCTATTCTTAGCTAGGGCTGCTAATGACAGGCTACTGCTTTCGTAACTAATTTCCTCCCAAATCTGGCTAGACCTCTGTTGCCCACTGCAGCTACCCAACGTAGATTACTAGTTATTAATACCTGAATGAAATTTAAATAGCAATTTGTAAATGGACTGATTATTTATAAACTTCTGAATGTAAGGCTGGGGAAGGGCTTCCCTAACTGCTAAACTGAATTATATATAGGTTCATAGGTTGGTACTAGGCTATCGGCCCTAGGGCCTGTATAAGCCTAGCCATAACAATTCCCTGGCTATTTCTTCCAGGAATATTTACTTCCCTGGTCCCCTGTCTAGCAGGGCAACTGACATGATCCCCGGGGTGAATTTCTTATCTCCCATCCAATCGTCAAGGTACCCTTTTGAAGAGGGCCAGATAGGCACTCAACTTGACATGTATGGGAAGTCTATTCCAGAGTACAGGGAATCTCTGGGTCAGGAACCTATCCCTCCAGCATGTTTTGTTCATTGTGATGACCAGGTTTAGATCCCTGGAGCGTGCAGTTATGAGGGATTGGGATTCGTTAAGTGTAGCATGTCCAACAGCACTGGGTTTGACATTGCCTTGTATGTCAAGCAGAGATCGCCTCTGAGTAGGCGATATGCAACAGAGTATAGCTGGAGGTTTTTTAGACGGTCAGTATAGGGCATCTGCTTTAGGCCTGTGACTCTTTTAGTGAAGTATTTCTGTGGCCTTTCCAGTTGTTGCAGATGTCTTGTGAGGTACATACCAAACAGGGCATTGTACTCTATAATGGGTCTAATGAGGGATGAGTACAGTGGGAAAATGACCTCCTTTTTTGGATGAAAAGCCCTTACTGATGAAGTGTGCCACACAGAAGGATTTTCTGACAGTTGTGGCTATGTGGTTATCGAAGGCGAGACCACTGTCCACCTGTGTCCCTAAGTCCTTTATCACACTTTCGGTGTTTAGTGTACTGCCACTTATGTGGTAATTCATGGGTACATGTTTTTTCCCAAAGGGGATAACTATACATTTCTTGGCATTGAGCTTGAGTCCATGGCTCTGCACCAAGCATCTGTTTCTGTAAGGCCCTTTTGTAAAATATCCACATCATTTGGGGATTCAATAATGGCTCCCAGTTTGCAGTCATCTGTGAACTTTGTCAGCCAGAGTCCCTTAGTGCTGGCCTGTACTTCAGAGAAGTAGATGCCAAACAAGAGCGGTCCCAGGACTGAACCCTGAGGTACTCCGTTTGTCACTTGTCTGGAGCTACATTTTGAGTTTGCTACTTTTACAGTGTGGGTTCTGTCAGTAAGCCAGTTGGCAACCCATCAAGTGACGTAGGGATTAATGTCCAGCTTAGTAAGTTTATCCATGATTCCAGAGTAGGGGATGGTGTTGAAGGCCTTGTTGAGGTCCAGATAGGCTGTGTGGACCGCCTTACCCTCGTCCAAGGCTCTGGAGACTGGTTTGAAGAAGTCAATCAGGTTCAGGAGACAAGCTCGGCCCTTTACGAAACCAAACTTGGTGGGGTCCAGTGTTTGAAGGTTGCCAATGTCTTTGTTTATAAGTTCTATGATAATGCGTTCCATGGCTTTGCAGATCAGGCTCGTCAGAGTGATGGGACGATAGTTCCTGGGATCCAAGGTGGATCCCCCCTTGTGGAGTAGGATAACTAATTGTGTGCCACTCATTGGGCACGAAGCCTGAGGTGAGGCTATGATTAAACATGACACTTAGGTGAGGTGCCAGTTCATTTTGTAGTTCATGTAGTACACAGCCCGGGATGTCATCTGGTCCCATGGATGCTGTATTCTTAGCTTTTGAGAGTACATTTTTTACCTGTGTGGCCGTGAGTACCGGAATTTGGCAATCTTTTGGTATTGAGATGGGCCCTTTAGGAGGTGAGAGGGGGGGGGTGAAGTTGGCACTGAATTGATCTGCCAGGATATTGGCAATATCCTTGGGATCAGTATATTTAATGTCATTCTATTGTAGCTCAGAGCAGATCTGAGCATTGCCATTTAGATTCTTGACATAACTATAGAATGCCTTGCTGTTGTCCTTGGAATCTTTGGCAATTTTATTTTCGTAACTAGCTTTGGAGGATTTTATGAGGGATCTCGGCTACTTACTGAGGCTGATAAGGGAGTTTTTTGCATCCTGGGATTTTCCTCTTTTCTGCAACAGTTTCTTCCTTCTGTTGTATAGTTTGTTTATGGCTGAGGACCACCAGATTGGGTTCCTTTTTTTTGGAGGAGACCATCTTGGTTCTGTTTGGAATGGCATGATTCATGCACGAGTGGCTGTGGTCATACAGTGCCTTAGTGTAGGATTCAGCGGTTGAACTTCCAGTTCCCATCTGCATGGGTGTCATGAAGTTTGTCACTTTTGACTTGAGTAGCATGAAGTTGGCTTTGAAGAAATTTTTTTATGGAAGTTTCCCTACTGAGGGGTGGGGGTAGGATGTGAACGTCAAGGATGATTAGCTTATGGTCAGACCTGACCAACAAGGGAGTGATCACTGGTGTGGAGCATCAATCTTCCATGTTGGTAATGGCCAGGTCTAGGATATTTGAGCCCCTGGTGGGACTATGGATTAGTTGGTCCAGGCCATTGGAATTTATGAATTCAGAGAACCGTTGGGCAAAGGTGTTGGTACCCGAGTAGTTTTCCCAATTAACTGCAGGGTAGTTGAAATCACCCAGTATTAGGGTGTTTGGTTGTATCTTAATATTATCTAGTATGTTTAGAAAGGTGCAGTGAGAATCTTGGGGCATGGTGGGGGATCAAGCTACAATTTGGATTGCAGTCTTACCCAGTGTTAGTTGCACCTGTAGAATTTCAGATGCATTGTGTCGAGCAACTAGCCTGGAGGTGAGAATATCCTTGGTGAATACGGACAGTCCTCTGCCTTTAGTGCTTCGGTCCTGGTTTGGTGGCCGAAAAGTGTGGTAAGAGTTGTAGCCTGGTATTGCAGGGGTGCTCTCTGGAGCCTTGAACCAGGTCTCAGTTACTACACAGATATCGATGTTCTCCATTTTTAGGAGTGCCTCGAGAGAGTGCATTTTGCGGTTTAGACTTCTAGCATTGAGTAGCATTACCTTCAGATTTTGCATGCTTATATCTGTTACGGTGGTGGTTTTGTCCTTTGAGCCTTGCCTAAAAAAAGACACTATAGGGGTGGCAAGAGCCTTAGCCAGTAACCTGAATCCCAGGGGCAACAGGTGCAGACCATCTCTGGCAAAGCATCGTGGTTTGTCGATCATGTCATCCCAGGCAGACAGATATCAGATCCCCTTTGAATGACACCAGAAACTTAGCCAATTGTTGAAGTCAATCATTTTGTCCTTATACTGTGGTATCATTCTGGGTGAAGGAAGGATACTGCTCAGGGCTAGGGTCATACCTGCCTGGGCCACATGATCCGAGAGCTCTTCTATGTCTCTTTTCATGTAGTCCAGGGAAGTATGTCTCAAGTCATTCACTCCAACATGGACAATGACAGAGTCATATTAGTACTTGTTGTGGAGTGACTTGAGTGCATGCGTTATGTGGCGGATCCTGGCACCCAACAGGCAGCTGACGGTAATTTTCTCCTTGTTCAGCCTGGTGAGTGGGACATCAGTGTGCCTGAATATACAGTCACCTATGACTAAAGTGTTGGGTACGTTGTCTTGCCTTAGGGGCTGTTTGATGGCATACTGGTGTTTTGAGCTATGTGTCACTTTAGTTGTGATTGGTGTTTGTTTGCAATTCAGCTTCGGAGGTCCTTGTTGCTTGGGCAGGTTAATGTTAAGGGCCTCTGCATAAGTGGGTTTAGTGTTACTATGTGTGGATGTTGGTGCCGTGAGTTTTGAAGGGCTGTGTGTTGCTTGAGTCTGCTGAATAATCTAAAAGACTGGTGTGAAAAATATGGTGAGTTATGATTTTTAGAGAGAGAGTTACTTCTGACTGTGAGTACATTACCCAATATTAATCTAAGTCAGAATCTAGAACTTCAAGACCTTCTGGTTTTAGTATGCATACCAGATTTGAAACAGTGTGAAATCTTGCTGGTTTATTCAAAAAGGCATAGTACAGTACAAAGTTTATATCAGTGTAACAGAGTGCATCCAATGCTAAGCAACAGAAATCCTGATGCTGAAAGATTAGACATTATTGCATTTCTTTCACCATTAATCATTAATAGTCAGGAAAGTTAATTACAGAGATGACAAGAGTCTAATGCAAAGAGCTCTACTGATAAACCAGATTATGATAGATACGGGAATACTACCCAATATTTTCAATGTCCATGTTCATCTTTACAGGGCTGATTTGTGGGAGTATAAAATACAAAACACTGTTGTGTCTTAAAATAAGTTTGCAGGTATTCACTAGGTTACTGATCTGTGATGATCTTAAGAAATTCATTTATTCACAGCTTCGTTGTGCCCGGCTTGGACACCTGTGACTAAAAGACTTGGACTGCTTCTAAAACCATATGGACCTGCAAAGCTGATACAAGTTTTTTTTTTCCGCAGTTGCACTGTTTCTGTGCCACATTTATTGACTTGGTTGAATTTATCACTGTTTTTCAGCTTGCACTTGTTAAAGAAACTCCTCTGTTTGTTACTGCACTGCTCTTAGTGTGTTTTGACAGTATTCTGATATTTCCTAACCTCCTCTGATACTATAAAAGCTGTTCTAAGTTTGACAATTTCTTCTGAATCTGACAAAATATTTCAAAATTTTGCAAAGTTTTTTTGTGTTGTGAACATCTCTCATGGTTAGTGAACTTATTTCCAAGGATATCTAATATTGCAGGAATTCATATCTCAGTAACTGAATGAGTGTGTAACCCTGTAAAAGTCTTTCAACCTGCTGGTATAAAAGCCAAGCGCAAAAGCGGTTCCCTGTGCTTGCATGTAAGCAAACCCCTCCAGTTTAAAATCTTCTATACAAAATGCCGCCATAGTCTCCCACTTTTCACAGCTGCTCAGTTTGTGCACAGAGTGGTACCACTGCAGGCCATCTAATAGTACACTACTAAACACTCTCACTTTGACCTTTAAGTGACTCTCCCATTACTCCTTCCCATCTAAAAATCGTTTTTCCTTGCCTTAACATAAAACATAGGCTAGATTCAGACCTGCTGAATCTAGACTGTTTAGTATCACTGTGCTCTTAAACCAGCTATCTTTCTTAAGAGGGCCTCCCTGCACCCTTGTGGCAGAAGTGTGCAGCTCAGGACTCATCTGAGTTGGGGACTACTGAAGAAAGGCTCAGTGTGGGGCTTTACCCTTGGTAGTTGTGTTAAAAACCTTTTAAATTTGCCTGTACATAAGCCTCACATTTGCTTGTTGCTGTGCACCACGCAAGAGGATTTAACAGTGCTCTGTACAGATGCAAATAGCTGGGAACATCATTTTTCCCTAGAGACTTTCCAGTAGAACCCCACCCCAAGCCTTCCTGCTGAACAAAGGGTAACTCAACTGTGCTGTAATCAGAGTTCTCACTCTTATCCACAACCTGCTATATACCCCACAACCTTTGCTACTCCAAGTCAAACTAGCCCACTAGTTAAGCCAACTAGCCCCTTTCCTACTCAAAATACCACATTCAGAAAAATCCTGCCACAATAGATGGGCAGTTTTCCATCATTTCTCCTGCCAGCTTGATTGATATGGGCATCATGAGACAATGATGCAATCCTTTCAAGCATACAGGCAACCATTTATTCCTAAAACGAACACCCTACGTGACAGATGCAAATACACACTGGAATTGGAGTCAATTGTCTCACATAAAAACAAACCAGACATCAAACAGGTTTGCCAGCACACATGCTTCATCTCTCACACAAAATAAGGTCATGACACATAAACCGACATACACTAAAAGCCTACCAAAAGAACAGAGACCTCCCAAATGCACACCACCCATACTCACTACTAAGCAGAAAGAAACCCCTACACATATCAACACACACACCAGTGTCTCACCAAACAAGTCCCTAAGGTGAAACGCATCAAATGTCTTGATCACAGGTGACTCCATAGTGAGACACACAGATGCCCCCCTCACCAGAATGGACAAGGAGAAGGTCATGGTCAGCTGCCTATCAGGTCTCCGGATCCAACAATTTACTCATGCACTCAAGTCATTCAACAACAAGTACTATTATGACTCTGTCACAGTCCATGTTGGATTGAACAAATTGAGATGTACCGCTCTGGACTATATGAATAGTGACACAACAGAACCCTCTGATTATGTGTCTCAGATAGGTATGTCCCTAGCCCTAAGCAGTATCCTTTCCTAACCCAGGATGAACAAAAAAATGACCGACTTCAACAACTGGCTTAACTTCTGGTGTCAGCCTGGGAGAATATGGTAGACAGACCTTGCTGCTTTGCTAGAGACTATCCACACCTGTTCCCCCTAGGCTTTTGGATATTGGCAAAGGCCCTTGACTCCCCCACAGTGGCCTTTTTTAGCCAATGTCAAAACAACAAATTTCTCAATGTAACAAAATCTAATCGACACAAACATAGGGTCATGCTGCTTAATGCTAGGAATTTAAACACAAAACTGCACATCCTAATAGCACTCCTCCATTTGGAGGACACTGATGTCTGTGCAGTTACCGAGACATGGTTCAAGGCCACTGAAAGCACCCCGGCCGTGCAAGGCTACAATGCCTTCCACACATTCAGACCTCAAAATGAGTGTGAAGGAAGCAAAGGTGGAAGGTTATCCATCTTCATTAAAACCAAATACACTTCAAGACTGTTCAAACAGAATGACTCTCTAATTACTCCATGTCCAATTAACTATTGGGAAAGTACCATACCACATCATTGCTAGCGATAGATCCCCCACCATGAACCACGATAAGCACAACGCCTACCTAGATTTACTGGAACACCTCACCATACAGCCCAACACCTTAGTCATGGGAGATTTCAAATATCCTTCCATAGACTGGGGGAGCATACACAAGCAAAAATACGCTCGTCCAGAGGTTCCTGGACTTTGTTAACACAAATGCTCTAGAACAAACATCTGCACCCCCACTAGGGGCTCTAATGTTCTGGACACAGTACTCACCAACATGGAGAGTTACTGTACTTCCCCACAAGTGATGTCCTCCCTGGTTAGGTCAGACCAAAAATCAGTCATGTCTGAACTGACTCCTTCACAGGAAGAAAAATTATAAAAAACTTACCAAAGTTAATTACAGCCTACCAGATGATGGCATAAAAAGCTTCATACCGCCCGCAATCATACACATCAATGATCACTATGCAGAAGTGTACACAAATGCCCTGTACGAACACCTAAGAGACTGCATAAACTCTGCTGCACCTGACCAGATCAAAACCAGGTCTTCCCCTAAAAACAAGCTACCGTGGTGGACTAAGAGACTGCATAAACTCTGCTGCACCTGACCAGATCAAAACCAGGTCTTCCCGTAAAAACAAGCTACCGTGGTGGACTAAGTATAAACAGACTATAACTAGAGGAAGAAACTGTTGTCCAAAAGCAAGCGGGATATCACTCTACAGAGAAAGAGTTCCCTCTCAAGCCTAAACAAGAAAATCAGAAATCTTGTAAAGTCTTCTAAAGCAAATTACGAAACTAAAATTGCATCCTTAGCCAAGGATAATCATAAGGCATTCTTTAACTACATCCAAAGTCTAAAAGGTAATGCCCAGCTATGTGCCGAATTGGTTGTAGATGGGATCACTCATACTACACAGGAAGATATAGCCAACCTGTTAGCTGACAGATTCAGCTCAAACTTCACCCCCTATCCCCACCTACGATATCCCAAAGCATACCTGACACCAGCCCTCTGCCTAGCATCTCTAGAGAACAGGTCATCTCTGCGCTCGGCAAGGCAAAAAACACAGCCTCATTGGGACCAGATAACACCCCAGGTTGTTTACTAAACAATCTAAAATAAGACCTAGTGGACCCACCTGGTGTTCTGTTTAATCATAGCTTGAGAACTGGCTATTTTCCTGAAGAATGGAGAAGAGCAACAGTAATTTCCCAGTACAAAGGGAGGACAACTGTTCCTGGGAACTACAGACCCATAAGTCTAACCAGCCTCATCTGCAAGATCACAGAAAGAATTATCATGGACCTTATATCAACAAGTATATAGGCGACCTCCAAATGCTGAACCCAACCCAGTTTGGCTTCGTTAAGGGTAGATCATGCTAATTAAACCTGGTAGACTTCTTTGAGGATGTCACCAAAACCATGGACGAATGTAAGACATTGCACACAGCCTATCTTGACCTTGCCAAGGCTTTTGACACAATCCCTCACTCTGCCATTGTCAAGAAACTCTCCCAGATGGGGTTTAATCCTTAACATTCCTAGATAGGTAGCCAAATGGCTCACCAACAGAACACACTATCAAAAGAGATGACTCTGTCTCCACCAGTAGACTAGTCACCAGTGGAGTACCACAGGGGTCTGTGCTGGGCCCCTTACTGTTTGATATCTCTTGCTCAGAAGTCAAGGCCAAAGTAGATGATCTCTGGCTCACCAAGTTCGCTGATAATTGCAAACTGGGAGCAATCATTGAGTCCCCCAATGAAGTCAAAATATTACAAGAAGGGCTAACTCAAATGATTGGTGCCAAAGCCGTGGTCTAAAACTAAATAAAAAAAATTGCATGATTATTACCTCTGGCAAAATGGAATTCCCTTCAAATTACAATATTGACAGAACCCTCATGAGTTCCAACCCAGTGGTGCGAGACTTGGGAACACAGGTTGAAAGCAATCTGAGCTTCGACCACCAAGTTTCCACAGTGGTAAGGAAAGTCTTCTCTATAGCGCATCTCATAACCAAGGGCATAGCAACCAGGTCAAGAGATGTTATATCTCCACTGTACTAAACCTGCATCAGACCACTAATAGTGTGTGATGCACCCTTTTGCATGTACCTCAACAGACACCTGCAGCAGTTGGAGAGACCTCAGAGGTTTCTCACTAAGAAAATACAGGGATTCCATACCATGACCTACATGGACAAGCTGAAAACCCTGTCACTTTATTTTGTATCTTACAGGATTGCTGACAGGTGGACCTGTGTTTGGCCTATAGGGCAATCTCTGACACTGCCCTAATGGAAATGCTGTACATCCGCAACTCAAATGGCACAAGGGTCACTCGCTCTAGGGAGCTCAACTTAGCCTGTGACATTAACATAACATGCTGGAGAGACAGATATGTCCCAGACACTGACTCTTCTCTAGAATAGACTTCCTATTCATGTAAAACTGAGCTTCTCAATGATTCTATTCAAATGCAGCCTAGATAACTGGATGGGAGACCACAAATTCGCCCCTGGGGTGGCACCCATGTCCCTCATGGAGAGGAGTAGTTGGTTATGATCACAGACCCACTCTGTTCATCAATTCTTTCTGTGAACTACCAAAAAGAACAAATGGAGATGCTTTGGATTAACTTGGCTAGGCCTGTAAAGGCTCTAGGGCCACTAGCCTAGTAACTTCAGATGAACCTATGAAGAAGCCTTGTCTTTTACATTCTTATGGCAGTTTTTAACCCTTATATTTTGTGCATGAATAACCTAGAAACAGCAGAACAAGGATATGTTGGGCTATTACTTGTTGCCCCTTTCCATAAGGGACATGGGTGCTAAGCCAGGAGTGAAAATTTACAGTATCCCAATCAATCAAAATTTCATTTGAATAGAATACGAAAACTACTGTGCTTTATGTGGAGTGGAAGACTGTTCCCTAAGAGCGGTACGGTAGGAGAAGCAAATCTTTCTCTCTCTCTCTCCAATATGTCCTGTTTACGTTGCAGCACAGATTTGAGATCCCTTGATTGGGTGTTTACTGTACCACTGGACCTGCAAATGTGTCAATAGGTCTGATAGGATACAGTCTGTTCTGTAATGATCCCTGTCTTGGAAGTATTGTCATTTACAGGCTCTATAGTGACTTCAATTTATGGAATTTCAATAAGTTCTTGACCAAGGTGCTTCTGTTCAAACCAAGTAAACAGCGGGCAAGAAGCATACTTTGCCAGGCTAACTCAAATTTCATCCATGGCAGAACTGTACATAGTGTAATAATCAGAAGTCAGTCATTAAATCATTATAACTGTACATATATTTACATACACACACACAAACACACATACATAGATACATATATATATATATATATATATATATATATATATATATATATATATATACTCATCTTTTACATACAGTAGAGTATATACTCTTAGCAGTCTGTAGGAGACAGGGTGTACAGATAGGGCTTTGAGGTGATGTGCAAAGGACATTGTGTTTATGCGCTGTATTCTTTTTGTAAGGAACCTTTGCAGATGTTCCAGTTACTACATGCGTCTGGGTCAGGTAAACATCAAAGGGGCATTACACTCAATGATGGGTTTGATGAGGGTCGTGTACAGTGGTAAAATGATTTCCTTGGCTCTAGATGGCATACACTTACTTGTAAGGTGAGCAATGCAGAATTTCCTTACTACCTTGGATACATGTTAGTTGAAGGCCAGGTTACTGTCTACATGTGTTCCCTGACTAATGGGTCAACTCTTACGGTGTTTAACTGATGATGTAGTTTCCTGGGTAGCCAACTTCCCAAAAAGTACTGTAATTAATTTCTTTGCATTGAGTTTTAAGCTATGGCTTTGGCACCAGTCATTTGTCTGTTAGACCCTCTTGTACAACATCAGTATCTTGGGGGGATTCCATGACTGCTCCCAGTTTGCAATCATTTGCAAACTTGATCAACCAGAGGCCTCTAATATTAGCCTTGACTTCTGAGAAGTAGATGCCAATGAGGAGCGGGACCGGCACAGAGCCTTGTGGGACTCCACTGGTGACTGGCCTCTTTGAGGAGGTGGTTTCAACAATCCTAACATCCTGGGTCCTACCTGTGAGTCAGCTGGCTATTCAGCATGTTATACAGGGGTTAATGCCCAATTCCACAAGTTTGTTAGCGATGTCAGAGTGACGTACTACATCAAATGCCTTAGCTAGGTGAAGGTGGACAGTATGCATTGTGTTATCCTCATCCATTGCCTTGGTGACCTTTTCAAAGAAGTCCATCATGGTCAGTAGGCATAACCTTCCTTTTATAAAGCCAATGCAGTGTCTGTAGGTCTCCTATGTCTTTGTTGATCATTTCCATGATAATCTTTAATTTTTTTCCATGGGTTTGCATACAAGATTAGTCATACTAATGGGTCTGTAGTTTCTGTACTGTTGATAGTCTGCTCTTATGAAGAGAGATGACTGTTGCAGCTCTCCATTCTCGTGGTACAAAGCCTGTTTTAAGACTACAGTTAAACGTCAATTCCAGGGTCCTTGTAGGTCATTAGTTTAGACTATTTAGCAGGCATCCTGAGACATTATCAGGACATACTGAGAAGCTGTGTTTTTGGTCTTATGAAGAGCAGCCAGGACATGCTCTACTTATAGTTGGAGGAGCTATATTTGAAGGTGCTTCTTGGGAGGTAGATGGGGGTGAGTTAAAAGCTGGAAATGAATTTGTTAGCTAGCAGATTCGCTATATCACTCAGCTCAGTGAATGTGGCACCAGTAACCATCAGGTCAGCACACTGATGTGTGCTGTCTTTGAGGTTTCTGACATAGCTGAAGAAGGCCTTATGGATATTCTTTTGACTGGGAAGCTATCTTGACCTCAAAAATTATATCTATTGGACTTAATTAGCCCTCTTACCTGCCTGTTTATTTTGATGAGCCAATTCTTATCTTTATAAGAGTTACACTTCCTGATTCTAGCCATAATTTGTTTCCTTTTACTGTACAACCTGTTTAATCTGGGATGCCACTAGGGTGGTTAGTTTTTGAAGTTAGTTTTGGGATTACTTCTCTTAGGTTCAGCAGTCGCTATTCAGCCATTGACATGGTTGTACAGAGTTTCTGTGAACAACTCTGAGCAGACTGCTGTATTTTCTGGACTTGGAGGAACACAGAATTTTGACAAACTATCACTTAAAAGGTAGTTTGCCTTGGAATAGTTTCTGTGACTCAATTTACTGGGGTGTCACCCTAGCCCTAATTTACTAGCCACCTGGTGGTGTAAACCTTGACTCGAGATGATTGTCACTGCTGAATTGACACCTCGACTTCATGTGCAAAATGGGAAAAAGGGGTTGAGGATGGATGGACATTTCGAAGGCGACAGCTTTATGGTCCAACCTGAATGTCTGGCCACTACACAAAATCTTTAGTCACTGCAACATACGTCGGGCATCTGACATTGGCCATAGGGAGCGTGGACCACAAAAGTGATGTCTGCACATACCATTCTCAGAACTGAGTGCTCCAATCAGACCCCAGTCCCAGGATAGCTGCACAAGTCCTTAATCATTCAGCAAGCCCAAATTTTTTATTTATTTATTTTTTTTAAATATAAGGGGTAGGAGGGTGGGATAGAATACTGCAACATGGAAGAGAAGGACATCTATGATTATGGTAAAATTTTACGCAACTATTCTATGTCCTTCTATTCTCATGCTGCACTATTCATAACCTTTGGGTAAGTACCATAGCTCAAAGGGAAAAAGAACAGGGTGGTGTGGAACTGTTTTCCAGAAATCAATGCAGGATTCACCTAGCAAACCGTGCTCTAGCTCAGGAGATGTGATCCAATTTGTAGTGTTTTGTGAAGGTATGGACAGATATCCAGGTAGCTGCTTCTAAAATAGAGGCAGTGTCCAGCCCCTTCAAAAAGGCTCCAGAGGAGGCCATGGCCCTAGTGGAATGGGCTTTTACGTTCTGAGTCTATTTTTTCCATGGCAGATATAGCAGAAGGAGATGGCTTTGGAAATCCATGTAGAAATAATCTACTCTGCCACAGCTTTTCGCAGAGCCCTAGCGTGAAATGAGACAAACAGTTGCTCTGATCTCCTAATGGATTTGGTCTTGTCAATGCAGAATCTTAGTTGTCTGTGAGCATCAAGGGAATGCAGGGCTCTCTCACTGTCATTCTGGGGTTGTGGGGAGGTGGATACATTGGTTCAGGGACAACTAATTGACCACCTTAGGTCAAAGGATAGGTTAGTCCATTAGGTAACTCTATCCTTGTGGAAAATTAAAAATGGTGGGGTGACCATGAAGGCCTGGAGCTCAAACTTTCCTGGCTGAAGTTAGGGCCACCAAAAGCACAGTTTTCCAAGTGCAATACTTCAAACAGGCTGTAGCTGCTTGCTGAAATAGAGCAGCAGTGAGCTTCTCCAACACACAGTTCAGGTCCCAGGGCAGTAGATGCCCAGTAGGTGGGGATGGATTAGGAATCCCTTGTTATGTGTGAGTAGGTCCACCCTTTGAGGTAACTTGTGATGACTGCACCTGGCTAAATGCAGGAGGAGGAGGAACCAGTGCTGTCTTGGCCAAAAGGGGGTCACTGGCAAGATTTATGGTCTGTCCTCCTGAATTTTCTTCAGGACTTTCTGTAGGAGTGGGAAGGGGAGGAATGCGTACAGAAACATCCCCTTCCAGGAGATAGAGAAGGCGTCCGTTGCCCTCACTAGGGGGCTGGGAGCCCTGGTACAGAAGTGTGGAAGTTGCCTATTCAGAGGGAAGGCAAACAGGTCTATTTGTGGTGTACCCCACCTGTGGACTATATCCAGAAACACATCCCTGTATAGCATCCATTCATGGGATTGTGACATGGTTCTCCTCAGGATGTCTGCCTGCATGTTCTGAGCTGAGGAGATATGGACAGTCTGCATGGTTACTCCATGCTGGGCCGCCAGTTCTCAGACCTGTAGTGCAAGTCTGCATAGCAAGTATGATCTTGAACCCTCGTTTGTTCACATACCAAAGAACAGTAGTGTTGTCTGTGAACAACTTCAGGGGTCCTTGCTTCAGAACATGTCGGAAGGCCCTCAGAGCAAAAATGAGAGCCCTCATCTCTCTGATGTTGATGTACTCCCTCTTGGAGGGGCCTGTCCATGTGCCTTGCACCTTAAAGGTGCCTATAGCAGCTCCCCAACCCAGGTCTGAAGCATCTGTGTACATTTCCTGGACTGGAGCTAGGTTGGTTGCAAAGGTAGTACTGGATTCAGAGAGACTTGATCCACCCACCAAAGGATCTCCTTCCTTAGGAAAGGCAGGAAGGGAATGGTGTGGTCCAAAGGGTGGGAGCATTGGTCCATGTGGTCCTCAGATACCACTGAAGTTTTCTCGTGGAGTCTTGCCAGTAGCAACATGGGGATTGTGGAAGCCATATATCCTAAGAGTCTGAGGTACTCTCTTGCTATCATTGCCGTGACGTGGATGACAGACAACAGGTACTCCTTTAGACTTTCCACCTTTTGTGGTGAGAGAAATGCCAACATAATAAGAAGTTATGTACTCACCATAACGTTCCATCTGAGTAGGTAGCTTCATTTGTCTGCAACCTGTGGGTCTTGGATCCGATATCGGATCCGAGCTCCTAGCTCCTCCCCTCACCCATAATCCCCTGCTAACCCTCCATGACCTCAGATCGAGTTTGCCCCTCAATATATACCCAAAAACGGGTATCCAACTAAAATAGATCCGAAGAAGGCCAGGGGGAAGGAGGGGGGGATGGTTGCAGACAAATGAAGCTACCTACTCAGATGGAACGTTATGGTGAGTACATAACTTCTTAATCTGAAGTAGGGAGTTCATTTGTCAGCAACCTGTGGGACAGAGTCCCCAGCTACCTGAACCTTGGGTGGCCATCATGGAAGGATATTGCGAAGCACCGCAGAGCCAAAGGATGCTCTCCCTCTAGAAATCACATCCAGTTTGTAGTGGTTAATAAAGGTATGAGATGAAGCCCAAGTGGCTGCTGAACAAATATCATCCAATGGAACTCTAGACTTGAAGGCTGCAGAAGTAGAGATGGAACGAGTGGAATGTGCGCGAACTCCTTCAGGTGCGGGTCTACCAGAGGCTTGGTACGCCAATAGGATACATTGAGAAATCCAGCGTGATAGAGATACTTTTGATATTGCTTTCCCCAAATTAAATTTGGCAAAGGAAACGAACAGCTGGTCGGATTGTCTATGACCAGCTGTTCTAGGAGTATAAAAGCAAAGCTGCCTATGAACATCTAATGAGTGCAGCTTGTACTCTCCTTTATTCTGATATTTAGGGAAGAAAACCGGTAAATTTATGGATTGATTTATATTGGTTTCTGATGCTATTTTGGGAAGAAAAGAGGGATTGATCCTGAGGTACACTCTGTCTGGGTGAAAGATCAAATAAGGAGGCTTCACAGAAAGAGCTTGAAGCTCCAAAAAGTACAGTTTTGTACCTACCATAAATGTAGATGTTCGAAGATCCACATTGCTGCAGTCCTTACACTTGGGTAGTCCGCTGTCCTCGGTCGGCCCGAATATCAAAGTATAAGGCTGATGTCGGTCAAGGCGCATTTGACTGACATCAGGACGTCAGGGTACAAATGCGCATGACCAACGTCATATCCTCAGTCTTTTCTTGCCCCAGATGTCAGAAGACCCTAAAAATAAAGGTCAAAACCAAAAGACAGCAAACAACCAACTAACCACCCCTGCACTAACTATATGTACAATATAAACAATATATACAAAATGTACAACCCAACCCACACAACCACCTCTAACTACAGAGGGGAAGGAGGGAGGGTAAATTGGACTGCAGCAATGTGGATCTTCGAACATCTACATTTATGGTAGGTACAAAACTGTACTATGTTCTTCATCTCACATTGCTGCAGTCCTTACACTTGGGTAGAATCCCAAAGCAGAGGTAAGGGAGGATGGCTAACTACAAGGAAGCAGGAGCTGCCAAAATGCCCTGCAAAACAGCAGTGGCAAAACCAGCCCTGGATTTAGAGTAAAGTGGCAGGTGATAATGCCTAGAAAAAGTATGCACTGAACTCCAAGTAGCTGCCTCCAAAATATCCTTGGTTGCCACTCCCCTCAAAAAAGCTGTAGAAGTGGCAGTAGCCCTAGTGGAATGAGGCCTAATCCCAGCTGGAATCTCCTTGCCATGATGGGAATAACAGAAAGTAATGCAAAACCCAATCCACTTAGAAATAGTTTGTTTTGACACAGGCTTGCCCTGAGAACTCAAAGCAAAAGAAACAAACAACTGCTGAGACTGCCTGAACCCTTTAGTTCTGTCCAAATAATAACGCAACTGCCTGTGTACATCTAAAGTGTGCAAAATCTTTTCCCCTTTATTTTGGGGATTTGCATAAAACGTAGGCAAATGAATAGTTTGGTTTAAAGCCACACTAGAAACCACCTTAGGCATAAAGGAAGGATTAGTACGTAATGATACCCTATCCTTATGGAAAATCAAGAAAGGCTCAACCGCCATAAGGGCCTGCAATTCAGAAACCATTCTTGCAGAGGTAATTGCCAACAAAAAAGCAGTCTTCCATGACAAATATTTCAACTCAGAAGTAGCTGCAGGCTCAAAAGGTTGTAGAGTGAGTTTCTCCAACACAAAATTGAGATCCCAAGCAGGAGTAGGAGCTCTTGGGGGTCTTATATTCTTTGCCCCTCTAAGAAATTGCTTGAACAAAGGATGAGAAAACAATGGTGGGTCACAATCATAGTGAGCCGAAATTGCTGCAGCATTAACCTTAATAGAAGAGAAAGACAAACCTTTGTCCAGTAACTCAGTAAGATATTGAAGAGCCACACTCAAATTAGGCTCAGAAACATCAAAATCTTTTGCTGCACTCCAAAATAAAAATCTCTTCCATTTATCTGCGTACACTTTCCTTGTACTAGGCCTTCTAGCTTCCAAAATCACATTCAAGACTTGTTGTGGAAGTTGAGACCCTCTATGGTTCAAAACAGAATATGCCAGGCTGTTAGGTGAAGAGAGTGAAGTTTGACATTGAGCAAATGGCTGTCCTCCTGTGACAACAGGTGTGGAATCGAAGGCAAAGGCCATGGAGGCTTCCGTACCAGACTTCTCAGTAATGGGTACCAGTGCTGTCGAGGCCAATCTGGAGCTATTAAAATCATCCTTGGCTTGTCCTGTCTGACCTTTAGCAGTACCTTTGGGAGGAGAGGCAGAGGTGGAAAGGCATACACATGAAGATTGCTCCAATTGAAAGAAAGAGCATCCACTTTCCAAGCTGTGGGATGAAACCTTTTTGTGCAAAACTTTGGCAGCTGATGGTTTAGTGGAGAAGCGAACAGATCTATGTCTGGAGTTCCCCATGACACTGTCAATTTCTGAAACACATGAGGATCCAATTTCCACTTGTGGGGATCCATAATTGCCTGCTCAACACATCTGCTAAGGAGTTCTGTGCTCCTGGCAGAAACCTTGCCTGAAGATTGAGTTGTAAACTGAGAGCAGTCTCCCACAAAATCATTGCTTGCCTGCATAGAGGATAAGAATGCGTTCCCCCTTGCTTGTTGATGTACCACATGACAGTTGTGTTGTCTGTTAGAATCAACACCTGCCCTGGAAGAAGTAAATCCTTGAAAGCTATTAATGCAAACTGGACTGCTAACATCTCCTTTAGATTGATATGTAGATGTTGTAGTCTGGCAGGCCACTTGTCTTGTATCCACTTTCCATTTAGATGAGCTCCCCAAGCTTTGTCTGAGGCATCTGTCGTTAAAATCTGACTCGCCTCTGGCCGGGTCACAGAGAGTCCCTTGTTTAGGTGACATTCCTGAGCCCACCACAAAAATTCCTTTTGAATGCAAGGTATTATTTGAATGACAGTGTCTAGATCCTGGCAGTGCTGTGTCCATACATTTTGAGATACCATTGTAGCTTCCTCATATGCAGTTTGGCATTGGGAAGCACCAGAATACAAGATGCCATGAACCCTAAGGCTTGAAGGACTGTCCTTGCAGTCAGCCCGGACTGATGAGATAGCTGATGGAAGTAAAGGGATAGACTCTTTTGTTTGTCCGGGGTTAAAAAGGCCATCTGGGATGCTGTATTCAGTCTCACACCCAGAAAGCACATGTCTTGAGAGGGTACTAGACTGGACTTTATTTCGTTCACAGAATACCCTAGGCATCTTAGCACTGCTATCACATATTCCAAATGACGAAGAAGCTCTTCCCTTCCTTGAGCCAGAATCAGGCAGTCGTCCAAATAAGGATAGATCTGTATTCCTTTCAGCCTGAAGAAAGCTATCACTGGAGCCAGCACTTTTGTAAACACTCTGGGCGCAGTAGATAAGCCAAAGGGCAATGCAGAGAACTGATAGTGAAAAGTCCCAGCTCGAAAACGCAGATACTTCCTGCAACCTAGTCTGATAGGAACATGAAGGTAAGCCTCCTTGAGATCCAAAGTTACCATCCAATGATCTTTGCCCAGCAGAGGCAAAAGCTGTTGTAACGTCAACATTTTGAACTTGGGAATGTCCAGATAAGTGTTGAGGATAGATAGATCCAAAATTGGTCTCCACGTGTTCCCCTTCTTTGGTACTAGGAACAGGCGAGAATAAAATCCTAGGCCCACTTCTGGCATAGGGACTGGCTGTATGGCCCCTAGTTGAAGTAACAGAGAAATTTGCTTGTGAGCCTCTGTTCTTTGTTGAGGAGGAACGTCTGGCATGCCTCTGAAAGGAGGCAAGGTATGGAAATAAAACCTGTAACCTTGGTGTATGATATCCAATACCCATTTGTCTTGGGTAATTAAACTCCAATTTTCTTTGAAAAGTGCCAACCTTCCTCCCAAAGGTGCTGCCAGACGAGAAGGCTCTGGCAGCTGAAAAGGTAGGTCATTGGGTCTGTTTACGAAAGGACTGACCCCTGCCCTCACCTGAAGACTGTGCAGGAGAACTCCCTGTCCTAGGCCTGAAAGAGCCCTGAGCTCTGCCCCTACCACGTCTAGATCTACCCCTAGACTGGGAATCATAAGAAGGATACGTCCACCCTTTAGCAGGCCAATTTCTGCTAAACTTTGGAGGCTGAACCTGCAAAAAATCTTTAACAGTCTGCATAGACTTAGCTTTGTCTTCTATTTTCTTTAAAACTGCCTCAACAGGAGGACCAAACAACACGTCAGATTGTAAAGGAGCATCTAAAATCCTTGTTTTAACATGTTCAGACAAATTTTGATCCCTTAGCCAGGCGTGCCTCGAAGAACTGACCCAGTGGCAGCCACCCTAGACGAGGCCTGTACAGCATCAAAACCACATTGCAAAGAATGCTTACCCACCTGTTCAGAAACATGTACTAAATCTTGCAACTCTTTACAATCAATACCTACTGCCAGAGCATCAACCTTAGACTTTAATTGTGAAAGGAGATAGTTTTGGTATTTCAACATGTGAAACTGGCAATTCAAAGCCCTCATAGCAAGAGTGGAAGAAGTATAAACTTTCTTTCCCCATCTATCCAAGGCCCTAGCCTCTTTGTCTGCAGGAACCGGATTCTTAACAACAGAAGCCTTAACACCTTTAGGCCCCTGGCTAACAGTTTCTGGGTCTGCCCTAGGACTCTTAAAAGATACTTATGAGCTTCAGGCACCCTGTAATACCTATCCGGTTTAACAGGAGCAGGAGGCAAAGAATCAGGATTAAGAGAAGCCTCTGTAAAAACATCCTCCACTACATCCAAAACAGGAGGTATAGCCAAAGGCCTATGCTGGGGTAAAACAAAATTCCCTAAGCCTTTTCATGGAATCAGAGAAGTCCTAACCTTCCCACTTAAATTGCCCACTCATGGAATGAAGAGTTTCAGAAAAAGAAAAATCCTCAGGAGGAGAAGCAGAAGGAGTAGAATCATCCACATCAGAATCAGAATAAGGAGAGTACTCCTGCAAGTCTTCAGCCGAAGACTCTGACACATCTGAAGCCTGCTCAAAACCCACCAGCTCAGGCTCCACCCTAGGCCTCTTATCAGGAGGGGGCATAGAACCCCTAATCAAAGTAATCAAATCTTCTGCCATTTTAAGCATATGCTTCTTGGGCACAGTACCTGAAGAGCTAGGGGTAACACCAACTGAAGCTAAACCTGGCCTGCCCCTGGGAGAAGCCTTAGAAACAGAAGGAGAGGGCCTAGTCACCCTAGGAAGGGAGGGGAGTATAGTAACCTGAGAAGCCCCCTCAGCTTGACTTGCCTCCAGAGAGGCCACATCTTGCAATACTAAAGTCTCACCCTGGGAACACAAAGAAACCTCCGGTGGAGCCACCGGCTCCACCGACACCTCTAAAGAACCAGCGTCCGGTACAGACAGTTCTTCCAACCTAGGCTTAACTGCTTTGTCCTTGCGCTTCTTCGAAGAAGCGGGCGTCGGAGCATCCAACGGCATTTTATAATTGCACCGCTTCCCAAAGACTAACCTTGCACAATCCAACCTCCTCTTTATAGTGCGTTTATTAAATCTAGCACAAGAGCGACAGCCAACAACGTCGTGCTCAGGCCCTAAGCAAGGAATACACAAAGTATGATAATCTCTATGCGGTATCTGTTTCCCACAAGAAATGCAATTATTGACTTTTTCTGACATCCGGTAAATCACTGAGGCAAGAAAAAACTAAAATATTCCCCAACGGGGTACTTAGCCAACTTTGAACTCGGTCTGAAACTTCAAATCGAAAAATCTCAGAACGCCAACCGGCACTTGCAATGCTGCTTCTGCATCGGACCATGCGGCAAAAAAGACTGAGGATATGACGTCGGTCATGCGCATTTGTACCCTGACGTCCTGATGTCAGTCAAATGCGCCTTGACCGACGTCAGCCTTATACTTTGATATTCGGGCTGACCGAGGACAGCGGACTACCCAAGTGTAAGGACTGCAGCAATGTGAGATGAAGAACATCTCTTTTTGCAGAAGTGATGGCTACAAGGAATGCTGTTTTCCAGGACAAGAATTTGAGATCTACTGAAGCAGCGGGTTAAAAAGGTGGAGCAGTCAAGGCTTGAAGAACTAGTGAAAGATCCCACGGTGGTACGGCTTCTTTTATAGGGGGTCTAAGCAAGAAGGTGCCCTTGAGAAAGGTTTTACACAACTTGGCCGACATCAAAGGCCCTGTATGATGTCCCACATGGTAATGTGAGATGGCTGCCAATTGCACTTTGACGGTTGAACAACTAGTGCCTTCCTGAGAAAGTTTGGTTAGGAAGTCTAATATGGACGGAAGAGGAGCCGTAAAGGGATCTAGATCATGATGCTCCGCCCAGATGGAGAAACATTTCCATTTACTGCGGTACACTTTCCTGGTGGAGGGCTTATGCGCTGCCACAAGGATGGCTTTGACTGGTGAAGAGATACCGGGAGTCCTAACTAGGAGTGGAACTGGAGCAACCAAGCTGTCAGTTTCAGATTGTCCAGGTTTGGGGTCGGTAAGTCCGAGGAATGGGAGATTAGATCCGGACTGGGATCCAGAATCCAAGGAGGATTCACTAGGTGAGACCACAGGTAAGGGAACCAAATTTGCCGAGGCCAGAATGGGGCAATGAGGATCATCCTGCTCCCCAACCGCGAGGCTTTCTGTAAGAGTTGCAGCATCAGGGGTAGAGGAGGATAGGCATAAAGTAGACCGGGTGGCCAAGCATGCACCAGAGCGTCTCTTGGAGTTTCCCCTGGAGGGGGAATCAGAGCGAAGAAATTGCCGCATTTGGTGTTTGAGGGAGATGCAAAAAGATCGCAGCAAGGTTGCCCTATATTGCGAATATCTGCTTCGCTACTAGTGGATTGAGAGACCACTCGTACGGGGTAAGAAGGGTGCGACTGAGTTTGTCCGCTAGAATGTTGGTCCGTCCGGAATGCGTTGCAATCAGAAAGCGGTTGGTGGAGATCGCCCATTCCCACACTCTCATGGCTTCGCGGCATAGAGGGTAAGATCTGGTTCCCCCCTGTTTGTTGAAGTACCAGACAACCGACATGTTGTCCGACTGAATTGCAATCGTTCCTATGGGGAGGAGATTCTGAAGTGCTTGCAACGCGAACAGCACCACTCTCATCTCCAGAACGTTGATATGCAGGGAGGTCTCTGTGTCGTTCCATGTGCCTTGGACCGTCCTCTGCCTGAATAATGCCCCCCCACCACCCGAGGCGGGAGGCATCCGTGGTCATCGTGGCGAGAGGGGGAGAGGTGCAGAAGGGACGGCCCGTATGGAGGTCCGAAGCTTGGAGCCACCATAATAGAGCCCTCCTGCAAGCCTTGCTGATAGCAATGGGGTGGTGAAGAGGAAGGGATAGAAAGGACCATTGCACTAGAAGTGTCCATTGCAGTACCCGCATGTTCAGACGGGCGCATGGAAGGAGCGTAATCGCTGTCGCCATGGAGCCTAGTGCCCTCAGGACCAATTCCGCTGGTGAAGTCTCTGATTGGAGGATAGCCCGCACATGGAGTTGCAAATTCCGAATTCTCTCGGGAGTTAGAAAGGCTCGTAGCTCTCTGGTGTCTATTCTGGCTCCTATGAATTCTATGACTTGTGTCGGGGCCAGAAGGGATTTGTCGGCATTGATGGTGATGCCTAACTGTGGGGCTAGGCGGAGAAAGAAATCTCTGGCTGAGCAAAGTAGATGCCTTGTTGGGGCGGTCAGGAGCCAGTCGTCCAGGTACGGAAAGACTTGTATTCCCTGGAGTCTCAGGTGGGCCGCAATCACTACTAATACCTTGGTGAACACCCTGGGGGCTGTGGTGAGGCCAAAGGGAAGGACCCTGAATTGGTAGCGACTGGCTCCCAGCCGGAAGCGGAGGAACCTCCTGGATCGTCTGTCCATTAGAATGTGGTAGTACGCATCCTTGAGGTCTATAGAGCACATCCAATTGTTCTCCCTTAGAAGGGGGAGAATAGACTGAAGAGTGACCATTCGGAATTTTTCCTTGGTTACTGACAGGTTCAAGAGGGAAAGGTCTAGAATCGGTCTCAAGTCCCCCGTCTTTTTGGCACCAAAAGAACCTGGAGTAGAACCCTAATCCGAGCTGGTCTTGGGGACGGGCTGGATGGCTCTTTTCTTAGCAGCTGCTGAATTTCTGTGGCTGGCCTCCCTCTGATCGGGTGGTACATCGGGGAGGTTCTTGAATTTGGGGACATGGAGTAATGGTATTTTGTACCCTCTGGATATAATGCGAAGCACCCAGCGGTCTGTCGTGATGGACTCCCATGCCGCTAGGTGCTCCGAGAAGCGCCCCCCGACTGCCTCCAGAGTGGAGCAGCCGGGCAACCCTTCAGGGCTGCTGCGTGGGCCGTTCAGAGAAAGGTTCTCTGGACCCAAAGTTTCTCGGAGCCCCTCTGCCCCTGGGGCGGCGTCCTCCCTGTCCTCCTCTGCCACGGAAGGACTGGTTGTCTGGAGCAGGTTGAGAATGTTGCGATTTCCGGAACCACATCTTCTTCTGACCCTTTTGGCTCTTCGAAAAGGACCGCTGGGGAGCAGAGAAGTGGACTCCGATGGCAGACGTCTTTCGTCTTTCTCGCTCTGGACAAGTGTCTCGCGAACCGTTTTGCCAAATAGGGCAGAACCATCGAAAGGGGCGTTCGCAAAAGACGCTTTAAAAGGCTCCACAAAGTCACAATGACGGAGCCAGGCCTGACGTCTCATGACTAGGCCTGCTTCGCTAGCCCTAGCGGCTCCTCTGTGGCGTGGGACAATAGCCGCATAGAGGTATTTGAAATTGATCTCAGAGTGGCCATTCGGGTGGAGTACAATTGCTTGTCATCCGCCGACATGGACTCAGGAGGGGAGGCAGCGTATTCTTTGATAAGATCCCGCTGCATCCTGATGACATGTGCCATATAGTTCAGAGACCTTACCGAGAAGGTCGCTGAACTAAAAACTCGCTTCCCTAAGTGGTCCATCGAGCGGGACTCCTTGCTCGGTGGATGGACTGAGGGGCTCTCCTGAGCTAGTTCCCTCTAGCCGCCGTCAACATGGCATCTATGGGGGGGCCCTTGCTCCAGTGCGATCGGTCTGAGGGGGGGCTTAGTATTCTGTCCAGGCGTTTTGGTATTGGCTCCACGGTGTCCGGATCCTTCCATGCCCTGGTGGTAATGAGGTCCACCAAGGGGTTGGCCGGAGGGGACACCCAAGAGGTAGACGGGCCTGCTTCGAATGCCTCCAGAAACACGGACTCGTCGGAGGAAGACTTGGGGGCAGACCACCCACCTCTGATCCTCAGCATCTCCATGATGTCTCCAAAGGAGACATCCTCAGGGGGTGATCTTGGGGAGCCTTCCCCTTCCTCCAAGTCCGTGTCCTCAGTTAAGGACTCAGGGGAGTCCACGTGCCTCCTCTTGCACTTATGCTTGCGGGGCACTTCCTCGGGGGGGGGGCTGCCTGAGGAGGCCTCGCCAGCAACATCCTGTTCCAATGGAACCATCTGGGGCATTGAAGCAGGCTGTCCCTTTGGCCGGGTGATGGAAGCCTGGCCCAGCAGAGAGGGAGTGCAGGGAGGAGCCGAGACAAGGACCGGGTGTCCTAATGCTCTCAACAGAGCCCTCTCCACAACATCGAAAGCCAAGGGGGAACCACTCTCTCTTGGATCCGAGAGTCGGCTCCCACTCGGATTCGATGAAGGGATCGGAACCGGCGCCGAGACCATCGGATCCGAAGGACCAGTGCGCTCCGACCTGGACGGAGCCGAAGGCACACTGAATCCCTCGGATCCGAAGCTCGGGCCACGGCTCCGAGAGGTCGGATCCGATAGGCTCCGGGGGCAGGGTCGGATCCGAAGTACCAAGTACTGTCGGCGCCGACCCACGCCCGGCTCCAACGCTGCTCGGCTTTGAACGCTCCGAACCCGGATAGCGGGTCGGAGAAGGAGCAATAGGATGGAAAAAAGGTGTCGAGCTCCCCCCTGAAGGGGACGGGGGGGAGGCAAGAGCACTCCCATCTGCAGCTGGGCCTGGATGAACCTTTGCATCATCCGGTCCAAGTCTGCATCTGACATACTGAAGGTCTATCTCGAAGAGGTCACCGAGGCAGGCCTGGAATGCCGCCTCGATGACCTCGATGGAGACCGGGCCTCCTCCTCCTCGGGCCCTGGGGAGAAACAAGGGGATCGGAGCCGAGCAGGAGGAGACCTAGAAGCAGTGGAGGGAGAAGCCCGCTTAGCTGGCGGGGCCGAAACAGAGGTCTCGGCCCGCCGCTTGTGGTGCTTCTCCCTCCTTTTCTCCCTCCTGGCCTCCCTGTCCTCCAACGCTTTAGCGGGAGTTTGAGTCCCGGTCGGAGGAAGGGGGGCAGGAATGGCAGCAACCACAGCCTGTGGTGGAGCCACGGGAGCAGCGGAGACCGGAGCTGAGTCCGGGGGTAAAAGTCCCGCCAAGACCAGCTTCGACCTCCGCTCTTTCAGTGCCCTGGGGTTGAACGCTGCACAAATGGTACAGCCTGAGGTGAGGTGTTCAACCCCAAGGCACCGAACGCACCGAGTGTGGCCATCAGCCGGGGAGAGCTTATGGCCACACTCGGTACATTTAGAAAAAATGGCTTTTGGGGCCTCAGCCATACTTAAAGAAAAAAGTAATGTTACACACACACACAGGCCCCAAAACACAACACACACTCTCTAACGACCAGTGAAGGGAGGGGAAAAAAAACTACTTAAAAGAAATTATTTTTTACTCTACAGTGACCCTAACACTTACACACTTAATATTTTTGTGAAAAAATAAGAAAGTTGACAGAAAATATAAACTTAACTGCCAAGTACTAGACGAGCTCACAGGAATCCAGCTATCCACAAGCGCGGCAAACTAGATCTGAGGTCATGGAGGGTTAGCAGGGGATTATGGGTGAGGGGAGGAGCTAGGAGCTCGGATCCATTAGCTTGAAACAAGTTGCCGGCACGGATCCGATATCGGATCCAAGACCCACAGGTTGCTGACAAATGAACTCCCTACTTCAGATCATCTGTTCTGATTCTGCTCCCCAGAAAGACCTGGCCCGGGGAGGGGATTAGGCTGGATTTGGGGAAGCTGATTGTGAAGCCCAGAGACTGCAGAACAGAAATGTCTGTCCGGACATGGCTCTGGAGGGTACTGTGACAGTCTGCCTGGATCAGGAGGTTGTCCAGGTATTGGAAAATCTATATCCCCAGGACTCTGCAATATGCTACCACTGAAGCCAGACATTTGGTGAATACCCTTGGAGACGTAGACAGTCCAAAGGGTAAAGCAGAGAATTGAAAATGTGAGGAACCCACAGAGAGGTGCAAGTACTTCCTGTATTTGGGGTTGATGGGGATATGCAGGTAAGCATCTTTGATGTCCAGGGTGGTGAGAAATGCCTGAGCCATTAACAGTGGAAAAATAGTTTGAAGGATGAGCATGCAGAAGGTGGGTACTTGGAAAAAATGTTAAGGTACGAGAGATCCCAGTATGGGTCTCCATGAGCCATCCTTTCTTGGGACCAGGAAAATTCTGAAGTAAAAGCCCCTTTTCTTTTCTGATGCAGGGACTGACTGGATAGTCCCTCGAGAGAGAGAAGACTGTCCAAGATTGGTTGGAGTAAGGGCAGCTAGTCCTTTGGTGGCTGAGGGATGCCCCTGAACACAAGAGGAATGACCGAAGTCATGAAATAACCTTTTTTCTATGATGGACAGGACCCACTTGTCTGTGGTGTTGCTTCCCAAAATGGGAGACGGTGAGAGTGTCTCTGGGAAAGGGATATAGGGCCTGGAGGTGGAGGAAGAGGAGGCAGGTAGTCACAGATTACCTGACTTGTCCTGAAATTAAGGTTTCTGGGTTAGTGTCTGGGCAGGCCTAGAAGGTGACTGTTGCTTTCTGGAACTTTTTTTGCCCCTAGCAGGAAGAGGAGGAGGAACAGAATGTTTTCTAATAAACTGGGTCTTAGTAGGGTAATTTCTGTGAAATTTAGGAATTGGTGGCACAAACAAATGTTTCAAGTCTTGTAGTTCTTTTCCCTTCTGTTGAAGGGCTTTCAAAAAAGTTCTGTCTCTTGGGTGCCAAACAAGGCAGTATTATCCAAGGGGGCATCAAGGAGTTTAGTCCAAATATCGTTAGGAAGGGGTTGTAGCCTCAACAAGAGTACCTTCTTGAGCACTGAGGCAGAGGATGCAGATCTGGCCGAGACCTCTGCAGCATCATAACTGCATTTAATTGAGTGTCTTGTCACTTGTGAGGACAAGGAGATCAGACTGGAAATTTGGGACTTTCTGGCTAAATCAGGGAGGCCATCCAAAAACTTAGAAGCCTGAGATGGGTCAGAGAGTACTTAGACATATGTGAGTGGTAGTTGATGGGCCTAAAGGCCAAGGTTGCTGAAGTATACACCTTCTTGCCAATTCTCTCCATAGTTTTGCTGTCCTTTTCATAAGGAAGGACTGAGGTAGAGGAGTAGCAGTCTGGAGGGTTTGTCTGCAGAGACAGAAATGGTAGCAGGATCTGCAGCAAGACACAATTAGAAATGTTACCCCTTCTGAGACCTTATAAAATCTGTCAGGTCTTCTAGGAGCAAGGGGTTGGGATTCAGGATTTTTAGAATCTGCAGAAAAAGGCATCTAAAAATGCTGGCAGGACTGGAGGGATTGCAAAAGGTGCAGGAGTATCCATTTGTAGGAATATCTCTTTTGGACTTAATTCATTTCTGTGGAGTCCCATTTAAAAAATTCTCTCATCGGAGAGACTGTTTCTCCAAAGGTCAGGTCCTCCCCAGGGGACTCCCCCTCAGCAGAGTCCTCCTCTGTGGAAGCATAACCTAGAGGGAAAGCATCTGATTAGTGTAAGACAGAGAATCCTCAGAAGAGGTATCTGAAGAGTCCTCAGACTCTAATGTAGAAGGTTTAGCAGTCTGCGGCTTAGGGCTGATTACAGGAGGGGCAGCCTTAGGAGAAGGAGCCAAGGAAAGCCTAAGGGCCATAAAGGCATTAAACAAGCTTGGAGAGAAAGCTTGCCAATCAAGCAGACTCTCAGGAGGGGAAGTGACATGCTTAATTTTCTGTTTCTTTTTTAAAGAACAGACAGGGATGGATGGTGTAGGGCCTAAGGTAGGCCTTGTCTCAGAAGCCTCAGTAGCGTATGTCCAGTCTGGATGTTCGCAGTGAACTGAGGTTCCCCCTCATCAGCACCTGACGTCTATATAACCTCCATGCACATGCTTTCCGAGCTTGGTTGTGCAGCCTCCGGAATGGTACCTGCTACACTAGAGTCAACTGGTTCCATACGTTCCTCCAGGCATACCTCGGCCACAGGGGGAACGTCAGGTGGGAGAAGTGCAGCAGTAGTCTCAGGCCTTGAAACTTTGGCCTTCTTTTTTGGTGGCTTGACAATATGACCAGACGGCCCTTACATCACAACAGCCAGATGTTGCAGTCGTTGGTTCTCCAGATAGATGTAAAGGGTGTACAGATGGCTGCAAAGGGTCTTTGGGATGAAAGCTTGAAAAATGGCACAGGCCTTATGGTCGTGGTTGGGCCCTAGGCAAAACAGACACAAGTTGTGGGCGTCCTTATGAGGGATCTGATGTCCACACCTACAGTTTCCCTTTCTGGATGACATGAACCTGGGCAGTCATGCAGAGCTGACAGTCGACTGGCGGCAGAGAAGTTCTAAGGAAGGTACGTGCAGAAGTCACTTTTATGGCCTACGCTCCCTACAGCCAACGTCAGGCATCCCACATACCTTGCAGTAACTAAAGCTTTTGTACAGTGGTCGGACATTTGGGCTGCTAGGAGGAGGCTAACCCAAAGGTTATGAATACTGCAACATGAGAAAAGGACATCAGAAGCTGCAGTTAAAAAAGGGATAATTAGTAGGGCATTTAACACACTGCACAATAACTACAGTAATCAAAGAATACAAAATATTGGGAAGAGAGACAGGATAAGCAACTCACAGGGAAACAATGGGAGGATATATGTATGGCTCCCAAATATGCAATGCAACAAAGTCTAGAAGATTTAGGATTTTTGCTTTGAAGTGCTTGTACAGGAATTTTCATATCCCCAAGCAGACTCCAAAGAATTTTTCCTCAGGTAGATGGCAAATTTTGGAGGTGTGATAGGGAAGAAAGGGATAACTGAAAACATATGTTATGTTTTAAAAGTATAAT
Source organism: Protopterus annectens (assembly GCF_019279795.1). NCBI lineage: Eukaryota > Metazoa > Chordata > Ceratodontiformes > Protopteridae > Protopterus > Protopterus annectens. Next base: position 666,241,332 of record NC_056729.1, read on the forward strand.
GAGTTGGCAGACTTAAAAAAATTCTCCACAGAGTAGCTGGTCGGAAATACCAGATATGCAAATTAATGTAACTAAGGAAATCATTTCTTTGACCTGGGGTACAGGATCTGAATTAACTAGACATAGTAAGGCCTTGTTAAGTTTAAGCTGGTGGCTGTCAAAAAGATAATGACTAGAAAAATGGAAATCAAAGTGTAAACCAATTGTGAACCAAAGAAAATTAAATAAGAAAGAAAAGGGAAAAGGAAAAACTCAGTGTGACGACTTCAGAGAATTTAAGGAATAAAACCAACAACTAAGTGCTTTTGTCCATACACTACATTCTGGGAAGTCGTTGCACCGTGTTTTATCCTTTTCCTTTTTCTAAACCAACTGTATTCAAAGTAGTGAATATTCTCTGGGAGTTATCACATTGACAATGCGCCCCTAACAGTTGACCAAGCTGTTCAGGATTTGGGAAATTATGTGGCCAGTGACCTAGCTTTTGACCAACATGTGTCAACTGTTGTAAGAAAGTCCTTCTATATTGCACAGCTTATAAACAAAGGTATTGAGTCTAGATCTGGGGATGTTATTGGCCTAATGAGGGCTGAGTAAGGCACACAATCTTTGAATATAATGCTCCTTTTGGTATGTATCTGTCCGGACAAAAGCCAACTGGAATGCCCACAGACACCTTACTAAAAGTATACAAGGCCTAAATAGCATGTCCTATATAAACCAACTCAAAGCCTGATCACTATACTCAGTATCCTACACTGCTAAGAGGTGACCTCTGTCTGGCATACAAAGCATCCTCTAACCCATTACTGATGGATTTACTGTATATCAGCAAATCAAATGGCACCAGAAATACTCAATCTAGGGATTTAAACCTCTTCTGCACCAGAATGGTGTGGAGGGACAGGTATATGTCACAGAGGATACCACTGCTGTGGAACAGATTCCCCATCCTGACAAAACAAAGTTCATCCTTGTCCATTTTCAAGCGCAACTTAGATCTACGGGAGGAAACAGAAACCTTGCCCCAGGACTTCCTTCTGTACTACTAATGGACAGACGCAGCTCCTAACTGCTTTATCCCATGCATGGGCCCCTCAAATTGTATATACCATGATCCCAGTTATTCGAATTAGGGGTAATATGTTATTATTGACCATTGGATGGCAAGGCCAAGCTATAACCGGATTCCAAAATGGTGGACAGCCTGTAAGCACACTAACGGTGCAGCTTATGCATTCCTATACTATAATCTGACTTCATACCAGCGCATCGCTTAGGAAAAGTATACCAAACATCAATGGATTAAAGCAGAAATACGAGCACTTACTTGTTTCATCTTTATTTTTCAAAGATTCTCTCATTCTGAAGGAAAAATAATTACTTGTTGGAAACCCTGAAAGTACAGTTTTGTACCTACCATAAATGTAGATGTTCGAGTGCTAATACAACTGCAGTCATAACAGATGGGTTCTCCTGCCGTCAGGCGGGTCCTCGGTTGGCCGAATTCCAAAGTCTAGGTCCGGCGTCGGTTGCCGTCGCCTCCTCCCTGACGTCAGTGCGACAGGGGTATAAAAGAACCAGCCGACGCCATTTTCTTCAGTCTTTCTTGCCCCAGATGTCAGGTGCCCCCAGAAGGAAGGCAGTACATAACATAATGTAATAATGCAATGCAATATAATCAAAAAACAGTAGTTGCAAGCAAATACACCATAAAAGAATACCCCTAGAGGGGAAGGTGGGAGGGAAACCTGGACTGCAGCTGTATTAGCACTCGAACATCTACATTTATGGTAGGTACAAAACTGTACTATGTTCATCGTGCATACAGCTGCAGTCATAACAGATGGGTAGAATCCCAAAGCTAAGAAAGGGGTGGTAGGCACTAGGTGGAGCTAGGAGGAGCCAAAATGCCCTGCAATACTGCAGTGGCAAAGCCTGCTCTAGACTTGGAGTATAATGGTAGGTTGTAGTGCTTAGAGAAGGTATGCACAGAACTCCAAGTGGCTGCTTCTAAAATATCCTTGGTAGGAACTCCTCTGAGGAAGGCTGCAGAGGTGGCTGTGGCCCTGGTGGAATGAGTTCTAATGCTAGTAGGTACAGTTTTGCCATGAAAGGAATAGCAAAAGCGTATGCAGTGGGCTATCCATTTTGAGATTGTCTGTTTGGATATTGACTTTCCTTGAGCTCCTACCGCATAGGCCACAAAAAGCTGCTCTGATTTTCTGAAAGGCTTTGTTCTGTCCAAATAATAACGCAGTTGTCTGTGGATGTCCAAGGAATGCAGTAATCTCTCCCCTTTGTTTTGAGGATTAGGATAAAAGGTAGGTAAATGTATGGCCTGATTTAAAGCTACCCTGGATACCACTTTAGGCATAAAGGACGGGTTGGTACGTAATGAAACTCTGTCCTGATGGAAGATGATGAAAGGCTGGACAGCCATAAGAGCCTGTAGTTCTGAAACTCTACGAGCTGAAGTGATAGCCAGAAGGAAAGCTGTTTTCCAGGACAAATATTGTAAATCTGATGAGGCAGCTGGTTCAAAAGGGGGCAAAGTCAGTTTTTCCAGAATGAAATTAAGATCCCAAGCAAGTATTGGTTGTTTTCTTGGAGGTCTTAAATTCTTAGCTCCTCTGAGGAACTGTCTTAATAGAGGGTGAGAGAATAAAGGTGGATCAGTGTTGTATTCTGCAGAGATGGCTGAGGCATGGATTTTGATGGAGGAGAACGAAAGTCCACTGCTTAGCAGTTCTGCCAAATATTGTAGTATTTGAGGTAAATTCAGTTTTCCAGGGCACTGGCCCTTTTTCTCATTCCAAACACAAAAACGTTTCCATTTTGCAGAGTAAGCTTTTCTAGTTGATGGCCTTCTGGCCTCCAAAATGACATCCTACACCTCCCTGGAGAGCAGGGCCTGCTGTGATGCTAAGGAATCTTCCATGCGGCTAGACTGAGTGTCTTCAGTTGACTGTGAAGAGTTTTGAAGCTGTGCTGAGTCAGAAGAAGAGGCATTAGAGGCAGGGTCCATGGTGGGGAATGCGTCAGGCTCCTTAGTAGTGGGTACCAGTGTTGCCTTGGCCAATCCGGAGCAATGAGGATCATCTTTGGTCTGTCTGCTCTGGTCTTCAATAGGGCTTTGGGCAGCAGAGGAAGAGGTAGGAAGGCATAAACTGTCATTGATGTCCAACTGAAAGAGAGAGCGTCCACTCTCCAGGCCCTTGGATGGAAGATCCTTGAGCAGAATTTTGTTAATTGGTGATTTTTGTGGGAGGCAAAGAGATCTATGTCTGGCCTTCCCCATTCTTGGATTATTTCTGTAAAAACTTTTAGATGCAACTTCCATTCGTGTGGATCTGTCATATTCCTGCTTAGGTTGTCTGCCAGCATGTTTTACTTGCCTGGCAAGTACTGTGCTTGTAGCTCCATTTGTAAGTCCATGGCCATGTTCCAAAGTGACATGGCCAGTCTGCATAGGGGATAAGAATGTGTTCCTCCCTGCTTGTTTATGTACCACATAACTGTGGTGTTGTCTGTTCTTTTCAATAGCTGACCTGGTTGTAGAAGGTCCTTGAAGGCTGTAATAGCATTTATCACTGCTAGCATTTCTTTTTGATTGATGTGAAGGTGCTTTTCTTTTTGGGTCCATTTGCCCTGAATGCACCGGTCTGCCATGTGCGCCCCCCAGGCGTAGTCCGAGTAGTCTGTTGTGATGACTTGATTTGCTTGAGGCTTGCTGAATGGAAGACCTGTGTTTGTTTGGCATGCTTGAGCCCACCACAGAAATTCCTTTTGCAGACATGGAATTAGTGGTATCATTGTTTCCAAACTGTGGCTGTGTTGAAACCATATGTTTTTTAGGTACCATTGTAGTTTTCTCATATGCAGCTTTGCACATGGGATTAGTAAGATGCAAGATGCCATGAATCCCATAGCCTGCAGGATTTTCCTTGCAGTCAGCCTGGTGCAATTTGCCAGTGTTCTGAAATATTGAATGAGTTGCCCCTGCTTCTCTGGCGTGAGGTAGGCCATCTGGGTGTTTGTGTCCAAATTGGCACCCAGGAAAATTATCTTCCGAGAGGGTATTAGTCTTGATTTCTCTTTGCTGACTGTGTATCCTAGAGAGTTTAATAACATTATTACATAAGCCAGATGTTTCAGAAGAATGTGTTTGCTGTCCGCTTGGATCAGGCAGTCATCCAAATAAGGGTATATTTGTATCCCTTGAAGTCTGCAGTAGGCAGTAGATAAACCAAAGGGCAATGCAGAGAATTAATAATGTATTGAACCTGCAAGAAATCTGAGGTATCTTCTGCAATTTTGTCTGATTGGGACATGCAGGTATGCCTCCTTGAGATCCAGTGTTACCAGCCAAGACTCCTTGCCCGGCATGGGAAGAAGTTGCTGTAGAGTGAGCATCTTGAATTTTGGTACAAGTAGGAATGTGTTTAGGATGGAAAGATCCAAAATAGGTCTCCAATCTTTGCCCTTCCTTGGCACCAGAAATAGCCTGGAATAAAAACCTTGACCTTGTTCGTGTGTAGGTACCTCTTGAATAGCTTTCATGTTTATAAGGTCTGAAATTTGCTTTTGTGCCTCTGCCCTTTGATTGTGTGGCAGGTTTGGCATGCCTTTCATTTTTGGAAGGGTATGAAAATGGAATTTGTAGCCTCTGTTTATAATGTTCAGGATCCATTTGTCCTTTGTGACAATATGCCAATTTTTTGAGAATAGTGCCAGCTTTCCTCCTAAGGGTGCTGCCATTTGAGACCTGGTTGGCATGCAAAGGGGAAAGTCATTGGTTTTGCTTTCTGAAAGATTGCGAGTTGTCCTCACCACCTCTTTGTGTAGGAGCTTGCCATTGTCTGCCTCTGTACGAGCCTAGTGTTTGTCCTCTGCCCCTCGGGTGCCTGTATCTGCCTCTTTGGGGTCTGTCTGTGGCAGGAAAGGACCAGTTTTTGGAAGGCCAATTTCTACTAAAACGTGGGGGATGAACCTGCATAAATTCTTTCACAGTTTGCATTGATTTAGCCTTTTCCTCCATTTTCCGTAATACTTCCTCAGCATTTGCCCCAAATAGTACATCCTTTTGAAGAGGGGCGTCTAGTAATTTAGCTTTGACATGATCAGGCAAGACTTGTTCCTTGAGCCAAGCATGCCTACGTATGACTGAGCCTGTAACAGCAGCTCTACATGAGGCCTCTAGAGCATCAAAACCACATTGTAAGGTATGTTTATCCACTTGTTCTGCATTATGCATCAAATCCTGCAACTCCTTCATGTCTGGCTGTTCAGGTTGTGACATTTTACTTTTCAATTGAGATAACAGAAACTGTTGGTATTTTAGCATATGAAACTGACAGTTTAAGGCCCTCATGGATAGGGTAGCTGAGGTATATACCTTTTTTCCCCACCTTTCTAAGGATCTGGAATCCCTCTCGGAAGGCAATGGGTTTTTGGCAATGGAGGCCTTAACTCCCTTGGGCCCCTGTGAGATGGTTTCTAAGTCAGCAGCATGGCTTTTGTATAGAAATTGGTGCGAGTCAGGAACCCTGTAGTACCTGTCAGGCTTAACTGGAGCTGGAGGGAGAGAGTCCGGGTTAAGGCAGGCCTCCGAGTAAACATCATCTAGGATGTCCAGGACAGGAGGTATAGCCAGAGGCCTGTGCTGGGGTAACAAAAGAAATTCCCCGAGTCTTTTCTTGGAATCTGAATAATCCTGGCCTTCCCAGTGGAAGTGTTCCCTTAAGGTATGCAGAGTTTCACCAAATGAGTAATCCTCAGGGGGGGATACAGAAGGAATAGATTCCTCTGCATCAGAGTCTTCAAAAGGAGAGTAAGACTGTTCCTGATAATCAGAGTGCTCTGAAATAATGGAGCCCTGATCAGAGGAGGGGGAATCTTCCTCCACTCTGGGTCTTTTGTCCGGAGGTGGCGGAGAACCTCTGATTAGAGTAATTAAATCCTCAGCCATTTTAAGCATCTGTTTCTTAGGCATGGGGCCTGGAGATGGGCCCTGTGTAGCGGGTCTCTTAGGGTGCATGGCAGCTTTAGACTTGGTGAAAGCCTTGATGGAGAAAGAAGAGGAAGGTCTGAAGACACCTTGAGTGGAGGTGGACCTGTCCACATTCTGTGTTCCAATGCCAAGCGTGGCTTCGGTATCTGTAGTCAGGGTGTGGGCCGAGGAGCCTGCGACCTCTGGTACAGGAGACACCGCCGAAGATGTGTCGTCGGTAATCAGGGGCTGCGTAGGCGCCTCGCTGAGAACCGGACCACGTGTAGTCGGCTTTGGCGTGGTGTCGATAGAGGCCGCGGACCTCGAGTGTCGGTCCTTGTCTTTGCGTTTTTTAGACAAAACCGGAGTCGGAGTATCCGACGACATAGTATAGTTAAATGCTTTCCCAAAATAATGCTGGGCGAACTCCGCCCGACGCTTAATAGTGCGTTTGTTGAATGTAGCACAAAAGCGACAGACCGAGACGTCGTGGTCTGGGCCTAAACAAGGTATACAGAGGGAATGGAAATCCTTATGCAGTATTTGCTTCCCACAAGAAATACAATTATTAACTTTGTCTGACATCGGTCTGAGGCAAGAAAAAGTTTCCCCAACGGGGTACTTAGCTTTTAAGAAGACTTCGGTTCCAAATTTTTTGTAATCTCAGGAGCTGGCCGACCGGCACTTGCGAACTGCTTCTGCTTCGGGCACCGCACGGCAAAAAAGACTGAAGAAAATGGCGTTGGCTGGTTCTTTTATACCCCTGTCGCACTGACGTCAGGGAGGAGGCGACGGCAACCGACGCCGGACCTAGACTTTGGAATTCGGCCGACCGAGGACCCGCCTGACGGCAGGAGAACCCATCTGTTATGACTGCAGCTGTATGCACGATGAACATCCACATGGTGTGGATTCTTCAAGACTAACAGGCCTAATAAGAGGAAAGTAACAAGAAAAACGACTTTCATAACAAGACTTATTTAAAATTCTGCACTACTACTAGGAATCTAACTGTACAAGATTAATGGAGAATCAGCCAGTTCGGATGGAAACTGTAATCACAAAAAACAAACTGTCTGCAATTACTACTCCTGAGAAAGAAACCGCTTCTAAAAGGCAAAAAATTAACAAGCAACAACAGGAAGCTGATAAAATGTCTCAAAGATTAAAACAGGAACAACCTTTAGCACTGGAGAATTTGAAAACTGCTTTACAACCTTTACAAATAGAAGTGCAGGGTTTCTCTCATAAACTAACTACATTTGGCTCTACTCTGGACCAAATTGTGCTTAGGCTTGAACAAAATGAAGCTAAAATTATGGACAATGAGCTAAAAATAAATGAACTGCAATGAAAAGCACAAACCAATGACATCATAATTAAAGAATTACAGCAAAAAATGTTAGACTTGGAAGCTAGAAATAATTTTATCATAAGAGGTATTCCAGAGAGCTTTGATAATTCACAACTTATTCCAATAATAAAAGAAATACTAAGCTATCTTCTGGCTAATAATAATCTCCTGGATGAGATAGTGATCGAAAGAGCTCACAGAGCTACAAAGCATACACAAACAATTGATCTTCCTAGACAAATCTATATCAGACTGCTTAGTTCAGCACATGTTCAACAGATACTGTCAGCTTATAAGATTAAAAAGAATGTTACATGGAGAGCACATAAAATTATGATTACTCAAGATCTTCCTTTACAAATTAAACAAAATTGACAGAAACTCAGCAAATACTGCAATTACCTCATTGAAAATAAGATTTGTTTCCAAATGAGATATCTGCAACTTTAACATTTTATTACAAAGAATAAAAAATATCCTTGGAAACACCTGACCAGGCAAAATCCACCTTTCTGCATCTCTTCAAAGTAAATCCTGCCCGAGACAACTCTTTTCATATCTTTTGATCCAAAAACAACATTTGGAAGGCTAAACAAGTGCTACAGCTCCACAAAACTACAGGACAGAAGAAAATACCACTCTTATGGGAAATTTTAAACAAATGGATGTGGAATGTGTTCTAAATAACTCTGCTTACTTGCCTGTAAAGAAAACCTCTTTGCTACACTGTAATACTTAAGGTACTGTCTTTTTGTAACTGCCTTTACATTTAAAAGTTACAAAGCTACCTAACACTGTCTGCATAGAGAAATGACTTTAAAGTGCATTTACAGCTTACAAAAAAGAAGTGTTAAATTACATTTAAAAAATGGGATATAACCTTTGATATAATAGTTTAAGTAGTGTAAATATTAGACATAAGTAGTTTCAGTTAAAATGTATACTCATTATTCTACTGGTATAATCATTGAGTTGCTTTTAAGTATGTCTATGAGCAAGGTACTAAAACATTTCTCTTTTTTTTTGCTTCCTCTCTGTTTGTTCAGTTGATGGCACTGGTTAATTATTAACATACGAGTTCACAATGATGTGTTATTTTATTTTATTTATTTATTTTTATTTTACATTTGTTGACCGGGCTAGTCTAGCTGGATATATTTCCATTTTCAGTAGAGGCCTGGGGAGAAAAGCTCCAACATTAATAGTTAGATCATTACTTAAAATACAGCAACAAGGATGGTAAACATAGTTGAAACATCGTAAATGAAAATAGTTCAAATAAGTATACAAAAATCAGTAATAATAATAAAAAAAGTGATCAAAAAAGATATTTACACTAGTATAGAAATCATTAAGAATGGTGAGATGAATTCTATTACACAATAAAAATGACATAGTGTTATTATGTACTAGGTTGTACTAACAATAAGCAGGATGAATCTACCAAATTGTTTCATTGTGGTCAGCAGTTCAGTTCTTCATCATAGAAATTAAAGAAATATGTGTGAAAAATTGGTAGGGTGTAGAAGTAACCTTAGTAGAGGGAAAGGTTATAGTCAGGTTTACAACATGGACATATAACCAGTGAGTTTTAAAGTATGTTTTTAGTCTTTGTTTAAAGAGGCAAAGAAGAAAGTGTTGTTAGTTCATTTGGAAGGAGGTTCCAGTCTTTTCCCACTGTGTTAGAAAACAGGGAATCTCCAGCCAAGTTATTAGTTTTGGTTATACTAGCTAGAAGCTTATTAGAGGAGCACAGTGAGTTTAGGTTTTTATAAGGGATTATGAGATTGGATAGTACAGGAGTGCTATTAGGTTGATAAAATATCTTGTGGGTCATGGTTAGTTGGGAGATTTTCAGAAGGTTTTGAAGTTCAAGCCAGCCCAGCTGTTTTAGATTTAGACAGTGGTGAGTTCGAAAGGGGTTACCAGTGGCAAATCTGGCGATGCTGTTATAGGCATGCTGTAGTTTGACAAGGTTATTCTTTTTGAGATTGGTGTATATGGGAGAGGCATAAAGAAGAGTAGAAATTAAATGGGAATGAGCAATTTTGGTTTTAGCTGTTGGAGTTAAGAAAGTTTTGATTCGATATAAGGAGCCAATTTTCCTGTTGACATTTTTAATGGTGTTATTTATGTGACTATCAAATGTAAGGTTATCAATAGGAATTCCTAACAGTTTAGTTGTAGAGTCAGGGTGTATGATTGTGCTATTATTGGAAATGACAGAGAAATCAATTGGGGTAGACTTATTAGAGGGTGTAAAGAGAAGGAGCTTGTTTTTTTTCGCATTAAGAAGGAGACGTTTTGTGAACCATGTTTCTACTGTGTTAAATACATTCTGAGTCAGGGAATGTAGTGCGGATGGTGAGGTTGCTGAGCAAATTAATGTTGAATCATCTGCATATTGAATGCAGGTGGCCTGTGGGATTGCTACATGCAGGTCGTTAATAAAAAGAGAAAAAAGAAGTGGGCCTAGAATGGAGCCCTGAGGGACTCCTAGTGTAACAGGTAGAAGGGATGATATATTATTTGCCCAGAGAACTGCTTGTTGTCTATTGGTTAGGTAGGACCTGAACCATTTAATAGCTAAAGAGTCAAGAGAAGGATTCAAGAATGTTGATCAGAAGTGCATGGTTAACCATGTCGAAAGCTTTGGAGAGGTCAATAAAGAGTGCAGATGAGAGGTTGTTGTTATTACAATTTCTATTTATAACATCTGTAAAGGATAACAGAGCGGTTGTGGTACTATGAGATGGCCTAAAACCATGCTGACATTTAGCTATTATGTTATTTTGTGTTAAATGGTTTAAAAGTTGATGATGAACACATTTTTTCATGATTTTTCCTAAGGGTGATAAGAGTGCTATTGGTCGATAATTTGAGTAGTCATTTGAGTTGCCGCCTTTGTGAAGGGGAATGATATGGGAGATTTTCCAGATGTTTGGAATGTAACCTTCCTTAATGGTTCTGTTTATGAGGATAGGAAATTACTTTGACTGCTTTTTGGAGGTATTCAGAAGGTAACTGGTCAGCAGAAGGGGTACAAGGCCTAAGTTTTTGGATGAGTTTGTAGATGAAAGTGGTAGATATTGGTTGAATAGAAAATGCTGGTAGAGTACTAGGTATGGATGTGGCAAGGTTTAAGCTGTCTGGAGTAAGTTGGCTAGCTAGTGTTTGTATGGTTTCTGTAAAGAAGGAGTTTAAGGCATTGGCTGTTTGGTGGGGGGTGTTAGGGTCTGCCTGATGCAGGATAGATGTGTGGGAGTGCCCTGGGGAAAGGAGTTTATATACACTAGACCAAAACTTCTGGGAGTTATTTTGGTGATTTTGCTGTATTTTACAGTAGTAGTTCTTTTTTTCTGTGAGTATTGCCTTTTTTGTAGTATTTCTCAGTTGCTTAAAAAGTTGTTGATCAGAAATATTTTTGTTAGCTCTCCACTTTGCCCAGATTTTATTTCTAAGTAAGATCTTTTGTTTGGTTTCATTAGTAAGCCAGGGGGCTGGTTTGGCTTTCATTCTAATGGTCCTTTTGGATGCATGCCTGTCAAGGATAGATAGGAAATTGGAGTTTAGATAGTCAACAGCTTCTTGAAGTGGTAGAGTTTTTAGAGGGTTCCAGTTACAAGCACTTAGTTCATTTTGGAATAATGTTGGGTTGAAGTGTTTATTGATGCATTATGTTTCTATAGATGGGGGGATTAGAGATATCATTTTTATGCCTAAGGATATAGGTTAAAGTATGATCGCTAACATCATCTGGTAGAGTTCCTGTGTTGTAAGTTTGTTTTTGTCTATTTATAAGAATCCAGTCTAGGATGCTCTCTTTTTTATTTGGTTTTTATTTGGTGTTTATATGGCTTTTGACAGTGCAGTGTTAAATGAAGACTCAAATACATTTAAAGAACCACAGTTAGTTGCTGTTAGCAAGAATAAGGCAAATGTTGTTGAATCTTAAAGTGCTGCCTTCTTTAAATGTTTAAAATGTATAATCATTATTCTGCTGACATAACCATTGAGTTACTTTTAAATGTGTCTATTAGCAAGGTATAAAAACATTTTTTTCTTTTCTCTCTGTTTGTTCAAGTAGATGGCACTAGTTAATTATTTACATATGAGTACACAATGATGGATCTATATGGCTTTAGCCAGTGCAATGTTAAATGAAGTTCCAATACATTTTAAAGAACCACAGTTAGTTGCTGTTAGTAAGAATAAGGCAAATGTTGAATTTTAAAGTGCTGCCTTCTTTAAATGTTTAAAATGTATAATCATTATTCTACTGGCATAACCATTGAGTTACCTTTAAATGCGTTAATGAGCAAGGTACAAAAACATTTTCCTTTTTTTCCCCCCTGTTTGTCCAGTAGATGGCACTGGTTAATTAATAATATGAGTTCACAATGATTGCTCATATGGTTTCCAATACATTTTAAAGAACCACAGTTAGTTGCTGTTAGCAATAATAATGCAAATGTTGTTGAATTTTTAAAATGATGCCTTCTTTAAATATACATATATTGTACTTGGTTTTTGAAAATATTGTTTTGTTAACTCTTTAATAACTCTTAAAATGTCAAGAATTATAATATGTTGCTGTAGGGTTACCACCTGTCCCACTTTGCGAGGGACAGTCCCTCTTTGGGCAGTTATGTCCTGATAAAAAATTGTAAAAATGGCAAATGTCCTGAGATTTTAGGACAAAATTATTTCCTATATTTTATGTAATAGTTTCATAAAACAGTCATTCTGTATCTAAAATACCTAAATGTTATAAGAAACAGAATAAGCAACTAAAACGCTACAAGAATAAGCTTTTATTTAGGCAAAAAAGTTAAGTTCTAACCATTGTAGAACTTATGGGTTAAGTTGTGGGTATGTGTCGTGTAAAATCTGATGTTTGTACCAAAAATGTCCCACTTTGGCCATTTGAAAAGGTGGCAACCCTATGTTGCTGTTACTACAAAACTTTTTATAAAAAACACTTTTCCTTTTCTCTCTATATAATATCTAAGGGTACAATTACTATAATATTTTAAGAAGTCTGAAAATGAATATGCAGTATATAAATAATAAAAGGAGTGGGATTGGCACAGTCTGTTAGCTGATGACTGTTCGCATTTGGAACAAACAGTATGGGTATTATTGACAGCCCTCTGATATAGATCTACTCCTTGTTAAAAATAATAGTTTCTTAACTCATGCACATTTACAAATACAGAGGGATGGGTGGTTAGGCACCTATTTAGAGTGTAGGAGTATAGAAGTCACAACATTTATTCTTAAGATAAATACACTAACAGAAAAAGTTTATAACTGTACTTTTGTGTATCAACTAATGAAAAACTTCAACAATATTAATAAAAAATAACCATAGACTCTTGGAATGTTAAAGGGATGGTAGATAAAAAGAAAATAAATTTAATCATGCACCTCACATACCAAAATAAGGCTGATATAACTTTCTTGCAAGAAACTCACTTAGATGACCAACTTTGGGTTAGGGAAAGGAAAAGAAAATGGGTTAAAACAATAGTTGCTGCAAATTATAGTTCTTTGTCCAGGGGAGTGGTCATTATAGTACATAAATCCTTCCAAGGAGAGATTACTTCCTATGAAGCTGACTCAAAGGGAAGATGGGTATTATTTACTACTGAATATCATACTTTAAACAAACTATTACTCTTTCTTAATATATATAGCCCCTGCTCAAATCAACAGCTCTTCATTTATGAAATCTTTAATATATTAGCCAAATACCCAAATCATCGGTTTATTGTAGGTGGGGACTGGAATGCTTTACTAAATCTAGAGAAGGATAGAGCGCATAATAAAAACAGCAGTCACAATCTACCACTACAGCACTTGAAGAATTACAAAATACATTTGAACTAGTTGACCCTTATGTTAAATTTCAATATGATAAAACAATATCAAGATTCACTTTCTTTTCAGCCACTCATAAAACTTGGTCCAGGATAGATGCTTTTCTAATTTCCCTTGCTTTCCTTTCTAACAAATTAAATTATGCTGTATCACCTAGAACTCTTTCAGATCATTCCAAAATTAGACTTTTAATAAACTTTCAAGCTCATAAACAAAGTATTTCCTATTTCAATACCTGGACATTAAATTCTAAAACTATACAAAACCAAGAAACTACACAAGAAATTCAGAATGTGCTAGCCCAACTTCAAAATGATTTTATATCCGATCAAATTCCATATGACATACAATGGGTGGCTACCAAGGCGGTCATCAGGGGTATTATTATTCAAAAATCTGCATGGCTCAAAAAAAGTATAACAATCTTAAGAATGAACTAGCGTGTCAAATAAACACTGCTGAACTAGAACTTCAGGAAAAATATTCTAAAGAACTTAAGGAAAAAATAATTGATAAGCAAAAACAATTACACAAACATTATTTAGAAAATATCTCCTTCTTAGAATTAAGGTCAATATATCAATATTCAGAATGGGCTCAAACACCATCAAAATTCCTAGCTAGACTAGTTAACATAAAAAGTGGACCTCCTAAGATCAAAGAAATAAAATATGAAGGACAGGTGAAATATAAAGATCAAGATATAGTGGACGCTTTTGAAGATATTTATAAGAAATTATACAATATACCCTTATCATCATCTACAGACAGATTTGAGGATTTTATACATAATATAAACTTTCCACAAATTACAGAAGATCAAAGGAAACTCTTAAAATCACAGTTACATTTAAAAGAGATAAAAGCTGCAATAAACTAAAATTAGGTAAATCCCCTGGGCCTGATGGATACACATCGGATTTTTATAAGCTATTCATGGAAGCTATCTCCAAAGTGTTATTAAAAGTTTTCAACTATATAATACAATATGGCATAACAGACAAATACTTAAATAACTCCAATACAGTGTTGATTCCTAAACCGCATTCTGATCCAACAGATCCAGCAAATTATAGACCAATAGCCTAGGACTTATAAAATTGTAATGATCTTAAGATATTAGCCCATGTTATAGCAAATAGACTTAAGAATATACTCCCCTCTATTATTTTCCAGCAACAAATGGGCTTTATGACAAACAGGCAAACAAGTGACAACACCCTCCTTTTAGATACCATTGTAAGACTACTTAATAGGGATAAATGCCCCAGATATGCCCTTACAGTAGATGCAACTAAAGCTTTTGATACAGTAAACTTACACTTTCTCTTTAATATATTGCCTTTATATGGTTTTCCTCAAGAATTCATGAAAATGATCCAGGTTCTGTATCAGAAAGCTTCTACCACTATACAGGTAAAAAACTTATAACTAACCCTATACTCTTATCCAATGGTACAAGACAAGGATGTCCTCTTTTGCCATACCTATTTAATCTTTATCTAGAACCCCTCCTTCTGTTTATTTCACAAAAAACCTTTCATCATATTCCCAGAATCCACAATACAAATCTTATATACTCGGCCTTTGCTGATGACTTAAATATATACTTCCAACTCCCCACTACTGACCTCCCAAAAATACTTAAAGTTATTGATGAGTTCTAAGTAGTTTCAAATTATAATTTAAATTTAAACAAGTCACACATATTTTCCCTCAATCCTATAGGGCATAAATAACTGTACTTTCCTATGAGTGAGATCAAAATAAACTACCAGATAAAATATCTAGGAATAATATTTACTTCAGACTTCAAATATATTATAAACAATAACCTACTAACTACATGGACTAGTATTCAAAATGATATGGATAGATGGAACAACATTAATATGTCTCTACTGTCAAAAGCTAGTGTTGTCAAGATTAATTTTCTACCAAAAATACTCTTTCAATTAAATGCTACCTTTTCAAATATTCCCCAAATCTTCTTCCTTTCCATGGAAAAAGCTATATCAAGATTCTTATGGTATCCCAAATCTACCAAAATTAAATATGCAAAACTTGTACTTACCAAAGATAAGGGGGGATTGGGGTTACCTGATTTTAAGCTTTACTATAGTATAATTACTGTATACAGACGAATACAAATAATAAACTATGACTCATATATAAATACTTGGACACCCCAGTGGACCAAAATCTGGTATGAACAGTTGAAATCCCTTGGCTGTAATATTAAATCCTTACCATTCTTGAATTTAAACCAGGCTAGCATATACACAAAGAATTTACACCCACTAATTAAAAACATGATTCTTTCAACACAGAAACTATTTAAATCATTGCAATTAGCGGACGCTTTTGCCCTTATACAACCGTTACACCTAAATCCTAATTTACTAATAAATAATAAACCAGTAAATCTAACAAACTACCCCCTGATAAACTACTACACAATATGGGATATATACCAATGGAAAGACTCTAACACGGGGCAAATGAGACTTGAACTCAAACTTCCTATGAAATATAGTATTATCCTTAACCAACTTCATCATTTTATAAATGCTAAATTCTCACAAATACACACTGACTTACAGAACATAGATTTAAAATTAATACTTGAAAATCTTGCGATTAAAGGGAAAACAATTTCTAGGACTTATAAAATTGTAATTAGCGCAAAACATCAGAAATCTTTATTATTTTCAAACTATTGGCAAACTAAAAATCAATCACTGACTGAAGAAAATAAGAAACTAGCCATTGAAACTACAATCAAATTCATTCCTTTCAAGAAGCTATTATATACACAAATTATGGTAAATAACAAATCTATATTATACCTTATCTAAATTAAATAAATTCAATCCTAACTTTTCACCTATATGTCCCCATTGTCCGTATCAAACAGCTGATATTTTACATGTCATGTGGAACTGTACTAAGATACACAACTTATGGTGTTCCTAGAGAGTAAGATTAGAGAAGATGGGATATGAAAAACCTAGAGAGTAAGATTAGAGAAGATGGGATATGAAAAATCAACCCTTACTTGAGAGACAGCTATATTGTACATTAATATCAATCAACTCCCAAAAAATATTAAAACATGTCTTTATTACGATGTGTGCCCTTATTAAATTCTTTATTACAAAGAATTGGAATGTCATGTCACCAATTACATGGGAAAATTTTAGCAATCTTGCTATCAAATATATCTCATCTCACAAATTAATTTATTCAAAAACAAAAAACAAACGCTATTACCAAAAATATTGGGGTTACTTGCTAGATATAATTCTTGACAAATAAAATTTGCCTACAAATTGTCATGAAAAGCTAACCTTTAAATAAGAAATGAATGTAGTATAACCAGTCTTTCTTGCATCTTCTCCCTTTTCTTAGTATATGTGTAACTAGATATTTTCCCTAAACATACACATAAATGGTTGAATTTCTATTTTTACTTTATATATAGACTATCCCCATTCTAACTATCCCTTATGAGACCAAATGAACATAAGAATTCTCATACTTTACTTGACGATGTAGTGACTTCTTGTGTATATATTGTATATATACATATATGTATAATTTTCTCGGAACGAGATTGTTGTCTATTTTCTTTAGATAGGTATTTGTATTGTTTATTTGTGTTTTTGAGTTACCGTATTGTTGTTATTATTTGAAAAAAGAAAATTGAAATAAAGAGATTTTGGAAAAAAAAAAAGGCCAAGCTATAACCAAATGGGGTAGGTTATTTTCAGCATAAAAAAGGAATCCGGCTAAGCTTAAAATGGCCCACAAGGGCAGTTAGCTGAGCACTTAACTGTGAACCTGTTGTAACGGAGATAAAAGAGCCAGAAGTGGGATCTTTAGAAAAGTGTAAGAACAAATTACTTCTTCACAAACAACAGCCAAGTAGCACAAACAGTCAAAATCAACAAAAATATATCCACAGGCTCCCAGATGAATAAACAAATGGTTTAATGCAACAAGAACAAAATAAAAGCTTCAGTAAACTTATGTTTCTGTAGTCAATGCAAATCCTATTATGTTGGAAGGACCACTCGAGAATTAAATAGAAGGATATATGAAAATAAATATGACATTCAGTCCAGTGATGAGAGGAATGCATTATGTAAACACTATAAAACAAACAAATGTAAGGTAGACTTTAAATTTATAGTACTTGATATGGTATCCACTAAAGCAAATATTATTAATATTGAAGAAGAACTAGGGTGGTTAGAATACTGCTGGCGAGTAAGGCTAAATGCCTGCTTTCCACCAGGACTAAACAATAGAGAACAATTTGTCAGCTATCTGAAAAGGGAAGGGTTAAGGCACTAGTAACGTGTTTTTAGTTAGGTCATGTGATGTTATGTCAGGTGATGTTTTTTTAAGATATTCAAACATGAATTCTGCTGTTTAGTTCAGTCTGAAGAAGTCTTTGTAAAGGAGTTAGAAGACGAAAGCACTTACTGAAGCTTTTATTTTGTTCTTATTGCATTAAACCATTTGTTTATTCATCTGGGAGCTTGTGGATATATTTTTGTTGCAAGAACAAATTACATAGAAAATTGGAAATTATGTGAAAAATACATGTAAAATAATGTTTTGGAGAATGAATGATGTTTAACAGAAGGCAGGAATTGATCAATTTATGTAATGTTGGATTAATGATAATTGTATAGAAAAGTGTATGTGTTGTATAATGCTTGTAACTGTGAACATGTCAACATGATTTGTTTTCTTTTATATAAATGTATGTTTTCTTTTATATAAATGTATGTTTGCCTATGTCTTCTGCAACAATTCAATAAATTTGCTAAAAAAAAATCAAACCCTTAGTCAAATTTCTTTAGACAAGACACTAACTTCAAAGGCTGTAACACATCTTTCCTTCTCCAGTGACTCAGTGGTGCACTGTTGTTGTGTCTTTCGGCTTTTCCCAGTTAGGTGTCACCATAGCGGAACTCTGGTCCACAAATGACTGGCAGTAGATTTTTACGTGCCGAGTTGCCAGCCCTGACACACAACCTTCAACGAAGGTATGCCCACTCACGCATGTCTCCACACAGAAGACGCTTTAGGTGAGAATCGAACAGGGCAACGTCTTACTGTGAGGCGACATGGTGCACTGTACTATCCGGAATACAAAAATACTGAAATCCAGCAAGTCCACTGAATAGCTGTTGAGCATTCAATGGGCAAAAATGGAAGATCAAGAACTGAAACTGTTAAGATTTCTTTCTGGAAAAGGAGGCAACTTTGCAAACTTTGGGCAAAAAGGCTTATAAAGTATGAGTCAAGTCATTTGATTTGACAATAACCTCCCCGTTTAAACTATCAAGATAGAAAAGCGCTTTCTGTACAATTATCAAAATACCAGATGCAAACCAAGATTAAAAGAATGTTTCTTTTCCTCATCAGACTAACAGTTTCACTGCAAAGTGAACAGCTGAAATATAAAGTCCCATAAGAAGCAGCCCTACTAAAGATGTTCTTACTTCAATTTGATTGTAAGAACTGTCTGGACAAAGCACAACAGGGGTATTTGCCACACAGCTCCAAAGTGTCCTGGCAGACGATGAAAAGATACATCAAAAAGAAATGTAAAGAAAGAACATCTAAATTACATGAACTTTTAAGGTGCTGAAAGGAATCTGTTTCTTGCATGGAGTGGAGGGTTATCCAGTAGCAGATTATAATATTCTGAGAATAAGATTTTAAAAAGCATACAAAACAAGATAATATTGCATAAAGGCTACTCACTTAAATTTTTTTGCTATTTTGTCTTCATGGGACAGTTTCTCATTTATCCAGCAGATGGCACCATTGCTTTTCTCCTCTTTATTCCTGTTAGCTTGGAATTAGAACAGTCAAGTGTAAATGATTAAGAAAAGTACTAGCTACGAAAGAAAACACTGAACCCCATAAAATGACATGCCTACTTCAATTTTTTTTCTCTCTGCAATTAAGCAAGCTGACAGTGTAAACTGCTGTTTGAGATAAGTTGTGTCTGTAGACAGGTAAATGGAGAGACTGTGTGTATACATAAATAACATCATCATTCTGTTAATTTTATTTGCAAGGAGTATGAATGCCACCCCCCCAAACCCCTCCAACACCAATCTTTTTTCTCCCCTTAAAAATGGGAAGAAAGTAGTGGGGAGTTTAAGAGTGCATCTAGCCTTTCTCCTTTACAAATATAATAAGAAAGACAGACGAGTGACAATGGCCCAAACCAGACTGAGCAGATTGCATTTAGAAGACACAGAACTACTGCTCCTATAACTTCCACAAGCTGTCAAGTGGGACCAGATGCCATACTACCCTGCCACTGCAGCACTATGACAGCTACACAAATTTGTTACAGTGGTCCATTGCTCCATTACGGCCCTTATCAAGCTTTAAATGGTTAGTTTCAGGGTTGCCGCATTCTGACATGTCCAAAATGGAACAAAGAATACGGCCCAAAGTGACACTACAAGCAGGCATGTCTAATGATGATACTACTTTGGATGTGTATGATCAAGAAGGATGCAGTCAAGAGGATCATCACAGAAAGAGCAGCAGGAAAAAGTACAGTTGTGTACACTTACCATAAATGTAGATGTTCGACTGTATTCTCTGTTGCAGTCATCACACTTGGGTTATCTGCCTGCAGGTAGCCCCCAGTCTGCCCGAATACCAGAGACTTGGTATTTCTGCGTTGGCTGCTGTTGCTCCAGGACTGACGTCAGGTCGTCAGGGGTACAAAAACAGGCAGCAGACGCCATTACATCAGTTTTTCTTGCCACAAATGTCAGGAGCCCCCAAATAGGGAGCTAAGTTATGGTGGAAAAAACATCACCAGTAAAACGTAATACCAATAGCCCTGTAAGGGGTTAGTAATACATTAAGAGGAGAGAGAGACATGGGGGCTGGAGGGTGGGAAACCAGGACTGTAACAGTGAATAGACTTGAACAGCCACATTTATGGTAAGTGTACACAACTGTACTATGTCCTTCGTGTTTCACTGTTGCAGTCATCACACTTGGGTTGATTCCCAAAGCTGAAAAATGGGTGGAGGCAGTCAAGAAGAGTTGCGGCTGGCTAGTATGCCCTGCAAGACTGCTGTAGCAAAACGTGCCCTGGATTTGGAAAAGATAAGGCAGGTGGTAATGCTTGGTGAAAGTATGAACCAAACTCCAGGTAGCAGCTTCCAGAATGTCCCTGGTAGATACTCCCCTGAGGAAGGCTGTAGAGGTAGAGGTCGCCCTGGTGGAATGTGTTCTGACCCCCTGAGGGGTTGGTTTCCCATGGTGTTTGTAACAGAAATGGATACAGTGTGCTATCCATTTGGAAATAGTTTGTTTAGATATGGCTTTGCCTTCTGCCCCTGGTGCAAAGCTGAGTAGTAGCTGGTCAGATTCTCTGACGGGCTTAATCCTGTCAAGGTACAATCTGAGCTGTCTGTGCACATCTAAAGAGTGCAGGATCCTTTTCCCTTTATTTTCAGGATTGGGAAAGAAGATTTGCAAATGGATAGATTGGTTGAGAGCTACCCTGGGCACCACTTTAGGCATAAAAGTAGGGTTAGTTCTGTGGGAGACCCTGTCAGCATTTAAACTAATGAAGTGTTCCACATCCATAAGTGTTTGTAGCTCAGACACTCTTCTAGCTGAAGTGATGGCTGTTTCCCAAGAAAGGAATATTAACTCTGCTGACACTGCAGGCTCAAAGGGAGGGGAGTGTGAGCTTTTCCAGTACACAGTTAAGGTCCCAAGCAGGGGTGGGTGGTCTCCTTGGTGGCATTAAATTGTTGGCCCTTCTCAGGACCTGTTTGATGAGAGGGTGAGAGAAGAGAGGTGGCTCGGTGTTGTAATGAGCCGAGATGGCAGAGGCATGGATCTTAATGGAAGAGAAGGAAAGGCCTCTGTGGACTAGATCTGCTAGGTAATCCAGGATTAGAGGTAAGGAGGACAGAGCAGTGTCTGCTCCTTTAGACTGAATCCAGGAACAATATCTTTTCCATTTATCAGCATAGGATTTCTTTGTACTGGGTCTTCTGGCTTCCAGAATGATGCCCAGTACCTGCTTGCTTAGGCTGGTCACTGGGGGAGAATTCAAGGAATAAGCCAGGCTGCAAGGTTCAGGGTTTGCAGTTGTGGAGGCAGGATCTGTCCCTCCTGCTGAGTGACTAGGGTTGGGATCTGAGGTAGATGCCATGGTGGCACCGGTGACGGGCTGCGCAGTACTGGGTACCAGTGCTGGCGTGGCCAGTCTGGAGCAATCAGGATTGCCCTTGGTCTGTCCTGTCTTATCTTAAGTAGTACTCTTGATAGAAGAGGCAGAGGGGGAAGGCATAAATTGAGAGGTTTATCCACTGGAAGGATACGACATCCACTTTCCATGCTCTGTTGTGTGGTGTCCTGGTGCAGAATTTGCTGATCTGGTGACTGCAGGGGGAGGCAAAAAGGTCTACCTCTGGTATCCCCCATTTCTGGGTTAACAGGCTGAAAGTGCTGGGATTTAACTGCCACTCATGTGGATCTAGGAGATTTTTGCTCAAGTCTTCTGCCAGAAAGTTTTGCTTGCCTGGCAGGAATTGAACTTGCAGATGGATATGCATGTCCAATGCCGTGTTCCACAGTGTCATGGCTAGCCTGCAGAGTGGGTAAGAGTGGGTTCTGCACTGCTTGTTGGTGTACCACACAACTGTGGTGTTATCTGTTTTTATTAGCAGTGGTCCAGGTGAGAGAAGGGATCTGAAAGCTGTCAGTGTGCTGAACAGCTAGCATCTCTTTTTGGTTGATGTGGAGATGAATTTGTCTTGGGCTCCAGTGGCCCTGAATGCACTTGTCTCCCAGATGTGCCCTCCAGGCATACTCTGATGCGTCTGTGGTTAGGGTCTGGGCGGCGTGGGGTTGTGTAAAGGGAAGCCCCTTGTTGTGGTTGCATGCTGCTGCCCACCAAAGAAACTCTGTCCTTGGACAAGGTATGATAGGTATGGTTGTTTCCAGGTCCTGAGAATGTTGGCACCAAAGGCTTTTTAAGTACCACTGAAGTTTCCTCATATGCAGTCTGGCATATGGAATTAGTAGAATGCAAGAAGCCATGAACCCTAGAGCCTGCAGGATTTTCCTTGCGGATAGCTGGGTTCTGGTGGCCATTTGAGTGAAGTAGCCTGTTAAACAGGCTTGTTTTTCTGGAGTAAGAAATGCCATCTGGGAGGCTGTGTCCAAGCTTGCTCACAGGAATACAATCTTTTGACTGGGTACTAGTTTTGATTTCTTTTCGTTGACAGTGTACCCCAGGGAGGTTAGAAGGTTCTTTACAAATGTCAGGTGCTGCATCAGCTTTTCCTGACTGTCTGCCTGAATCAGGCAATCATCCAAGTAAGGTATATTTGAATGTTTCTCTGTCTGCAATAGGCAATGGCTGGAGCCAGGCATTTTGGGAAGACTTGGAGCAGTGGATAAGCCAAAGGGAAGTGCAGAGAACTGATAATGCAGAGATCATGCCCTGAAACGTAGAGATTTCCTGCATGATGCCCTCGTAGGGATGTGCAGATAGGCTTCTTATAGGCTTTTAGGTCTAGGGTGACTAGCCAGGCCTCTTTGGACAGCATAGGAAGAAGCTGCTGAAGGGTGAGCATTTTGAATTTTGGTACCACCAGGAAGGTGTTTAGAATGGAAAGATCTAGGATTGGGTGCCAAGTGCCCTCTTTTCTGGGTACCAGGAAAAGTCTTGAATAAACCCCTTGACCTATCTGTTCTGCAGGAACAGGGTGAATTTCCCTTATGGAGAGCAGGGACTGAACTTGGTTTTGTGCCTCTGCCCACTGGTTTGGAGGAAGGTCTGAGAACCCTTTTTGGGTAGGCAGTGTGTGGAAGCAGAATTTGCACTCCTGGGATACAATGTTGAGGACCCATTGGTTTTTGATGATGGAGGTCCAGTTTTTTGCATGGTGGGCAAGTTTTCCTCCTAGGGGCACGAGCAATTGGGCAGAGGTGAGGAGTGGGGTTGACAAGTCATTGTGAATTCTTTCTGTAAGGGGGTGGCTTAGCACTCCCTGTTTTAGAGGTGGAGGTACTCCATTGCTTAGATCTCTGCATACCCTGAGACTGTGTCTTGGGGGTCTGTTTCCCCTGGGTCTAGTATGAGATGGCCTTGAGGGGGCTGGAAATGACCAATGTTTCAAGAAGCAATGCCTACTGAATCTTGGAGGCTGCACCTGCAAAAAAATATTTGACTGCCTGCATAGACTTAGCTTTTTCTTCCATCTTTTTTAGAACCTCTTCTGCTTTGGTGCCAAACAAACTGTCTTAATTCAAAGGAGAGTCTAGTAATTTTGATTTGACATGGTCTGGCAAGGTTTTTCCTTAAGCCAAGCATGCCTTCTCAGTACAGAACCAGTGACTGCTTCCCTGCAAGATGCTTCTAGGGCATCAAAACCATACTGCAAGGTATGTTTGCTGACTTGGCTTGCAGAATGCATACGCTCCTTAATTCTTTATTTTCTGCACAATCTGTAAAGGTAGATAATTTCTGCTTAATAAGTTCCATAATATGTTGCTGGTGTTTCAGCATATGAAACTGGCAATTCAATGCCCTAATGGCTAGAATTGCAGAGGTGTATACTTTTTTACCCCATCTGTCTAAAGCTCAGGAATCCCTGTCCGAAGGGGTGGGATTCCTAGCTGTAGTTGCCTTTATACCTTTAGGCCCTAGGAAAATGACCTCTGGGTCACCATAGGATTTTTGAAAAGAAATTTGTGGGAGTCAGGGACTCTGTAGTACCTGTCTGGTTTCCTTGGAGCAGGGGGTAAAGTATCAGGAGTCAGACATCATCCACAATATCCAGAACAGGAGGGATAGCTAAGGATCTATGTTGTGGCAAATCTAAAAATTCTCTGAGTCTCTTTTTGGACTGAGAATAATACTGGTATTCCCAGTGGAAATGGTCTCAAAGTATGAAGGGTTTCACAAAAAGAAAAATTCTCTGGAGGTGAAGCAGAGTGAATGGTTTCCTCTGCATTTGAATCCTCATAAGCAGATAAAGGCATGTTTTCATATTCAGAATCGTCAGCGCCGTCGGACTTTTGATCAGTTAAAGCTGCTGGGAACAAGTCCCTTTTTCTCTTAGCAGGGGAAGGCTGGCTTCACCTAATCAGCATGATCAGGTCATCTGTTATTTTAAGCATTTGAGATTGTGGCAAGGAAGTAGGTGCTAGAGATTGGATTGTCGTGTTTTTAGGCGTAGCTCGTACTCTTGGCCTTAGAAACTCGGTAGTTTTAGACAAAAATGAAGATGTGAAAGAAGTAGTCACTTTGTGTCGAGTATCGGTAATTCGAAGAACTTCCTCAGAAGCCGGTGTTTGCCCAGCGGCTCCGGACCTATCCAAGGTAAAGATATCCGCAGGTTCTGTAGTCAAAGAAGAGTCTCGTGGCATACCGGACTCTGAACAGGTCTCAGTAACGGCCTGCCAATCCATCTAAACTGGCATCAGGGGCTGCGAAAGCGCCTCACTGAGTACCGGTGATCTGGCAACTAGCTTAATGGAAGTGTCGTCATTAGTTTTGGAACTGTGCGGTCTGTCTCTGTCTTTATCTTTACGTTTTTTCGGAAGATCGGTAGTTGGATGGCTTACCGAAGCCATTTCAGAATACAGAGACCGAGAGGGAAATTATTTAGTGACAATAAGGGCCAGATGACGAATAATTCGGGTGTTGAACAAAGCATAAAACCGACAGCGAAGAACGTCGTGGTCTGGGCCTAAACAGGTGACGCAGTAAGAATGGAAATCTCGGTGTGGTATTTGCTTTCCACAGGCGAGACAATTGTTAACTTTTTCTGACATCGGTTAGAGCAAGAAAAAAGGATCCCCAACAGGGTACTTAGCTTTAGAAGACTTCAGGATGATTCAACTCGGAAATGAAAACTCAGGTAGAGGCCGACCGGCACAAGTGCGAATTGCTTCTGCTTCGGACTCCTCGGCAAGAAAGACTGATGTAATGGCGTCGGCTGCCTGTTTTAGACTCCTGCACACCTGACGTCAGTCCTGGAGAGACAGCAACTGACGCAGAAATACTAAGTCTCTGGTATTCGGGCCGACTGAGTGCTACCTGCAGGCAGATAACCCAAGTGTGATGACTGCAACAGTGAAATACAAAGAACATCTAAAGCAGGTTACAGGAACTTCTGGCTCTTCATTACAGAAAGAAGAAAGTGCATGCAAAGAAATTTACTGCACAAAAGTCTTCACCTGCACTTTTAAACTCCTGTCACTACAGCAAGCCAGACTTGACCCTTATACTGGATCTTTATATACTGTGGATCCTGCAAAGAAGTGGGGACCCTCCTTATGAAAGGAGAACCTTGACATGGTTATTGATTTATGTTTAAAGAGAAAATGATCACTGTCACAATCAGTAGTGGTGTAATAACTACTTTCATTACATAGAGAAAGTCCCTTTGTTCTCAAGGAGAGCTTTACTTTCGGAAGATGTATACAATCTCTTACGAATTACCTGCACTCATTCTACTCAAAACATTGTTTTTAAGATAAGACACCATGGCACGAAGTATGACTTTAATAAATGCTCGTAGAAATAAATATGTCCTCTAATTTAAAGAGCGCATCATAAAACCCAAACCAAAATAAGTCTAGCCATCTTCTTGGATAAAGGTGATTTTATATGGTCAGCTACAGTACTTTGCCTATTGACTTGCTAACTTAAACTTAAATGATTCTACAATAATTTACTGGTAAATAAACAGGTGGTTGCAATAAATACCCCTTCCCTTTCCCCATATCATTAGGTATACCTCAAAATGTTGTCATGGGCCCCTGTTATTTTCACAATGCTAATAAACACTTCGCCATCTTTGGATATGCAAGATTACACTAGACTCCACATCTCTGACAAATCTTCCAAAAATTACCCAATCTCTCTGAAAGTCTTTATCAGTAACAAGTTGTGGCAGATAACCCAAGTGTGATGACTGCAACAGTGAAACACGAAGAACATCTGATATTACTTGATACGAAGAACATGTCTATGAATTTAGTTCCAATCTTTGAACTGCTTGCTAGGCATCATATTTTGCTGCTAGCACTTCCTCCATTAATTAAACCCACAAACACCACATGAGAATCTGTGATGCAAATGTAACAACATATATATATGTGAAGCCCTTTCAGGTCTTGTTCTATTCAAACAAAATTAAACAAGCTGTGATATGCTTACAGGCCTCTTATATTTTACTGTGATTTCATTTCGAGTAAAGCTTAGAAAATTAAGTACTGAAATAAACAAACTCCATTTACCGTAACTATCTTTGCCTTTTTGTCTCACAAGTGCTGTACCTAAGCCACCACCCTGAGCTCACTTCATGGTTCTACCCATCACACCACCATATACTCCCCCTCTCTCTCACACACACACACACACACACACACACACACACACACACGCTTGTCTAATTTATTTATTCCCTTTTTTTTGTATGGCGCTGGGCCGAATGCCATAGTGAAATGTAAGCCACATTTATTTTCCTTTTTCAATTAAATGCCCATATAGTTACATTAAACTACTCTACTTCTTTGCTTGTTGTTGTGTCTTTCGGCTTTTCCCAGTTAGGGGTCGCCACAGCGGAACTCCGGTCCGCTAATGATTGGCAGTAGATTTTTACGTGCCGAGTTGCCAGCTCTGACACACAACCTTCAACGAAGGTACGCCCATTCACGCATGTCTCCACACAGAAGACGCTCTAGCTGAGAATCGAACAGGACAACATCTTTACTGTGAGGCGACAATGCTACCGCAGCACCACCACCGCACTCTACTTCTTTGCTGTTTTTAGGAAATCTAGTAAAGCTCAAAGCTCTAGAATCTCAGCTTCCTGCTTTACAGAACTTAAACTACAATTTTAAACCATCATCAATGTTCACATTTAAACATCCAGCACTACTTTCTCTTACATAAGAAAACAGAAATTCATACGTATATACTATCAAAACTGTTTATACTGGCGGCGTGGAATCTTAACAAAATGCTACAGGAAAATAAAATAAAATTTAAGTCTGAAATACACATTTTGACAATGATCTCATAGGTTGCCTCTATTACTATCATCTTACCTGTATCCAGCCCACATCAGGAAGTCATATTTTGATAGAATTCAATTATACAGAATATCAGACTTAATGAAGTACTTTCTTGTTACAAGCAACATAACATTCATATATATTAAAAAAAGGCTTGAGGCAATTACAGGCAAGCTGGTTTAGTCTGTTCACAGCATGAAAGAGATGTGCAAGCATTTCTTTGTAGATGCAGCTATCCTGAACAGAAGTATTTTCTTAATGACTGTATCTGGATTCTAGATAAAATGTACTGTTTCTCTATTCATAAAGCGCTCCCTCCATCTCCTTAGCCTATACTTTATATTTTTGTCTCCTTCAAATCCACATCAGACTACTGGCATCAGAAGCCCTAAAAACAATACATGTTAATGATATGTGCTTTTCAAACTTCACTGTAATCTTGCTGAGGACTGAAAAACACAGACCACCACTTATGTGAACAACAGGCAGACAAAATGTCTAGCCCTTTACTTAGGCTTTCACTCCACATACTTGACAGGAGAAAAATGGAAGGGGCTTATGTAGCTTATACAAGCTGAAGTTAAAAATTTGTCTGCCCTCTCAGATAATGCCAAAACACTCCAAAACAGAAAATATTCCAACAAATACATGAACATTTCATTGAGCCCTTTTCAAAGATGCAGGAAGTAGTCCAAGGATTTCGATGCTAGAAAGGAACTCCCTTATTTTCAGCAGATGACAGCTGTTCAAGCATGAGATGGTGTCACTCATAAACCACTCTGACTACTCTAGCATATTCTCTGCACCAAAGTTCAACCATACCTACAAAAAATTTCAGCTTCCCCTGAGCATAACTGTAAACACCTACCAAATAAGCACTCATTTGCATTCGTAGTGTCTTATCTGTGTGTGCCATTTTATTCAAGTTTAAAGCAAAGTTTCTCAGAATAAGTACCTCTGTCACAGAGCTGAATGTGTGTCATGTCACCCATACCTCAGCACAGTTCTGTAAAATTCAACAAGAAGCATGCCAATAGCATCAATTCACCCATATCTCTCTCTGTTGGAACAGTATCTGGAAAGAAGAAAAATTCTTAAATTGTGCTCTTTGCATGACAGGACACTACGGAATGACTATTCTACCCTGCTCTGTCTGCAGGTGTCTCTTGTGCCCTGTGTATTTCCTGAATCTTGAAACTGTAACCTGTTCTTAAGGAGTCCTTCATTTAGCCCTAGACCCAGCTCTTTGTACTCCACCAAGAGATGCAGAGCTCCACAAAATCGATGACATACACAAGCAGATGGCGACTGAGTACAGAAGGTTAAGGAGCAAAGTATGCACCACAGCATTAGCTATGGATTGAGTACCAAATGGATAACAATGTGCAACTGTAGTCAGCACAAGAGTCTAATCCACAATAGCTGTAAAAGGAAGCTGTAACTTTGATTTACAGCATTAATGTGACACCGCAGAAGCCCATGTCCATTCCTAGCTAAAAACAGCTAATCCTCAATATCTGCTGTCTGTACACTCATTCTTTCAGTGCATTGCAAATCAGTAAAATTAAATTAGATACAGACGGTGTGTACATGGACTTCCACATGCAGTTCACTTCACATCAGTAAAGCAGTAACAGTACCTAACTCATAGTAGGTGTTTTGTTTTAATCAGGCAATGTGATCTGTGCTCATAAAAAAATTACTGTGCCATGTCTGAAAAAACTAAACACAGAATACAAACAGCTCAATAACAGCCAGGAGCTTCAAGTCTCTCTATATGTTAAAATAACAGATTTACAGCCTCATAGTGACAAGGAAGGTGATATTTGAAGCCACTACTTTCCTCTAGCACTGTGCCTCGTTTACCTGCAGCCAAACAGAAGCACAACACAAAGAGTCAAACTCACTGAACTGACCTGTTGTGAAGGAGATTGTTGTCTGTTTTTTGCCAAGTCCAACAGGACATTTTGAACGGTTTTGTAGAAGTTGCATACATACCACATTTACTTAAAAACAATCCAGGTTGTACAGGAATCTCACACGGTCAGAAAAACAAAGCATTTAAAGTCCTGTATGCAGTTAATATGGTACATGGCACCTAAAGTTTTAAATTAGAACTGAAGAATTGGTATGCCTTGGAGTTGCCACACAAACAGTATATAAAATACAATAACAAAATCCACAAGACATGAAACGTATGCCCTCCAAGTCAATAAACCTCACTTCAGTCATGTAGAAACAATAAAATAAACCACCAATAGCATATAATCAATTTTATTCCGATACAAAAAACTGATAAAATACAGTTACGCACTTTCATCATAATACACACGACTTCACCAGAACTGTATTTGAAACACATATCCAAATGTATATACCTTCCCACTAGCTTAACTGATGAATGATGTCATTAAATTAAGTAAATTACATAAACTGATATGTGTGTGTGTGTGTGTGTGTGTGTGTATAAAAATACCTGAGCCGGTAGAAAAGCACCTCATCAGCTATAGCGGCAAACCAGATCCGAGTAGTTACCGCCTAGCATTGTGGGATATAGGGGAGCCTCGAGCCGGTGGAATTAGCTCTCGAGCTTTAGTATTGGCCGAGTCGGAGCCGAGGATCGGCTCCGAACCCATCCAGCAAGAATGAAGGCGAGATTGACAACTTAACATAAGTGTTTATGAGTAGCATTTACATACTATCCTGGAGCTGTGCAGGAGCACAGTCAGTTGTCTAATAAGTGTTTTTAGTGATGCTTTATATAAATTTAGTTTGTCTATTTGTCTTAGTTCTAGGGGAATGGAGTTCCAAAATTGTGTAACATGATAAAAGTAAAGTGAGTCACTTTCAGAATTATTTGATTTTGTGACAGAGGGTAGTGTTTGTTGCTGGACGTGAGGGTTTTGATTGTAGTATAAGGTTGCACTGCACCTTATGAGGATGGACATTTTTTTAGGGTAGTAGATCAGTTTGTGGGCTATAGTGAGTTGTGGGTAGTTAAGGTAGTGTGGAAGTTCAAGCTAGTTAAGGTCTTTTAGGGGTACGCAGTCTTTTGGGGTTATTTGCAGCAAGTTTGACAATTTCATAGTGTGAAGTTGAGATTAGTAAAGATAGGTGATGCATAAAGCAGGGATGGGAGTAGGAATGTTTTTGCTATTGATTTTCTGGAGTGGTCAATAAGAAAATTTTTCACCCTACAGAGGGAAGTTTAGGTTCCATATATATATATATATATATATATATATATATATATATATATATTTTTTATGTCATGAAGGAGGTGGTGATCATATTTGAGAAGATCATCAATTAATATTCCAAGAAGTTTGGTATGAGAAACACATTCTAATTTTGTTTCTAAGATGACAGACATAGAATTAATGTTTTTCCTAGGTAATTTTTAGGGGCAAACAGAGTTAGTCTTTTGGGGTTTACGAGTAGGTCCAAGTTACCTAGCCAGGATGACATGGATAAAATGACTCTTTGGGTGACGTTTAGTAGGGAGAATTGCATCTGAGCAGAACAGATGAGTGTAGCATCATCTGCATATTGTACTATGGTTGTTTGAAAGTGGAGTGTACATAAAGGTATTAAACAGAAGGGGCTCTAGCAATGGTGCCTAGAGAATGCTGACTGACACTAGAAGAAAACAGGAGTAGTCCTGATGCCACTTAATAGCTTGTTTCCTATTAAACATGTAGCTGTGAAACCAAGTTAGGGTTTGAGCACTGAAACCAACAGAAGTAATCTGTTGTGCAACTGTATCAAGGCACAGCTATTAATCTAACTCTTTTTTTGTCCTTAATGGAGCCAGACTGTTACGTGTATTTAGGAAAATGTGGTTGAAATAAGTGACAGCATCATCTAGTGGTAGTTTTTTTTTAGGGAGTTTCAGTTTTGTTCCTTTAAAATAGAGATAAAGAGTTCTGGACTGAAATGTCTTTGGTCACAGACATATTTGTAGGTCATTTGCCAATGAATGCTAATCTGCTGCCTAATTATATAAGTGGGTAAGTACTCGCTTATAATGTCAGATAGGGTTCCACTAGCATTAATATTATTGGGTTTATTTATGAGACTCCAATAGCTCTGTGTTCATTTATCTTTCTCAAATGGAAAGGGAAAATTGATTGTTATTTTGGGGAGAGCTAACCTTAAGCATCTGCATGCATCTAAGATGCTACCCACCAAACAGCCATACTTAGCCTCTACAGAGAGCAGATGGGGAGATTCCTGTCAATAGTCTCTTACTCTCTACTGATATCTACATCAATGAGATTCACAAGTCAGCCATCTCTGACATGACAAAGAAGTTATGTACTCACCATAACGTTCCATCTGAGTAGGTACTTCATTTGTCTGCAACCTGTGGGTATCGGATCCGAGCCGGCAGCTTACCAAGCTCCAAGATCCGAGCTCCTAGCTCCTCCCCCTACCCATAATCCCCTGCTACCAACCACATTACCTCAGATCGGTTTTTGCCTTACCAACCTGGAAACACGAAAGATCAACTGCAAAGGTGATCAGAAAATCCCGAAAGGTTCGGGGGATGGCGGGGTCGGTTGCAGACAAATGAAGTACCTACTCAGATGGAACATTATGGTGAGTACATAACTTCTTTATCTGAAGTAGTTACTTCATTTGCTCTGCAACCTGTGGGACAGAGTCCCCAGCTACCTTATAAGAACCTGGGTGGTCCTTACGGAAGGATATTCCGAAGCACCACGGAGCCAAAAGAAGCCCTACTTCTCGAAATCACATCTAATTTATAATGAGAAATGAACGTATGAGAAGAGGACCAAGTAGCTGCTGAACATATGTCGTCCACTGGAACCCTAGACCAGAAGGCTGTTGAGGTGGCTACAGATCTTGTAGAATGAGCACGGATACTGACCGGGGCTGGTTTGCCAGACGATATACACCCCTGAATAATACACTGACGAATCCAATTTGCTACAGTGACTTTGGAAATGGCTTTACCCATGGCTAATTTTGCATACGAGACAAACAACTGGTCCGACTTGCGAAACTCTCTAGTCCTATGCAAGTAGAAACGCAGCTGTCTGTGTACATCCAATTTGTGTAATGTGTATTCTCCCTTGTTCTGAAATGTTGGAAAAAACACTGGTAGATTTATCGATTGATTTATATTTGCTTCTGAAGCAACCTTAGGCAAGAAAGACGGGTTAGTCCTGAGGGACACTCTTATCTTTGTGAAAGATAAGGTAAGGAGGCTTCATACACAAGGCTTGTAATTCTGAAACCCTTTTGGCCGAAGTAATAGCCACTAAGAAGGCTGTTTTCCATGACAAGAACTTCAACGGAATTGAGGCCGCAGGTTCGAAAGGTGGACTCATCAAGGCTTGCAAGACTAGAGTGAGATCCCATGGGGGAACCACAGACTTTATCGGCGGATTTAAAAGGAAGATGCCTCGTAAGAAGGTTTTGCACAACTTTGTAGATGCTAAGGAACCTATGCCATCACCCACATGAAAATGGGAGATGGCCGCCAACTGCACCTTAACCGTAGAAGCGCTTGCTCCCTGTCGAAAGATTAACGAGAGGAAGTCCAGGATGGTCAGAATAGGGACAGTAAATGGGTCCAAGCCCTTATCTTCGGCACAAATGGGAAAACGTTTCCATTTACTGTTGTAAAGTTTTCTGGTAGATGGCTTATGAGCCGCAACCAGAATGGCCTTAACGGGAGATGAGATACCGGGAATCCTAGCCATTAATGGAACTGGATCAGCCAAGCCGCAAGCTTAAGGTTGACCAGGTTCGGTGTTGGGCAATCCGCGGGATGAGAGATCAGTTCTGGACTGGGATCCAAGAATCCACGGAGGAGCCACACTGTGAGACCGCATAAAGAGGAACCAGATCTGCCGAGGCCAGAATGGGGCTATGAGGATAACTCTGCTCCCCAACCGACAGGCTTTCTGAATGAATTTAATCATGAGTGGAAGGGGGGATACGCATAAAGGAGCCCGGGAGGCCAAGCATGGACCAGAGCGTCTCTGGGGGTTTCCCCTCTGGGGGGAATTATTGCAAAGTACTCGCTGCACTTTGTGTTTAAAGGAGAAGCAAAAAGATCGCAGCGAGGCTGACCCCATTTGTGGAAGATCTGCTTCGCAACACATGGATTCAGAGACCACTCGTACGGAGTGAGAAGCACCCGACTTAGCTTGTCCGCTAATATGTTGGATCGTCCCGGTTTGTGCGTTGCTACCAGAAAACGGTTGGTGGAGATCGCCCATTCCCAAACTCTCATGGCCTCTCAACACAGGGGGTAGGATCTGGTTCCTCCCTGTTTGTTTATATACCAGACTACAGACATGTTGTCTGTCTGGATCGCAATAGTCCCCAGGGGAAGAAGGTCGTGGAGAGCTTGCAACGCCAAAAGCACCGCCCTCATCTCTAGGACATTGATATGCAATGCGGTCTCTAGGGGAGTTCACGTGCCTTGAACGGATCTGCCTGAACAATGCCCCCCCCCCACCCGAGGCGAGAAGTGTCCGTGGTCAACGTGGCTTCGACCGGGGGGATCACAAAAGGCCTCCCTTCTCTGAGTTCCCGTGCATGCAACCACCAATGAAGGGAGTCCCTGCAAACTCTGCTCAGTGGTATCGGCGTGTTCAATGGGTGGAGCAAGAGGGACCATTGCAATATTCGCATTCGCAGATGGGCATGGAGGGAAAGACCGATCGCTGCTGCCATAGACCCTAGTGCCCTCAGGACTAACTCCGCTGGAGGAGAAGGACTCTGGAGAAGGGCTAACACCTGATAAGACAAGCTGTTCAGTCTGACTGATGTTAGAGTAGCTCGAGAGATTCGAGTATCCAACCTGGCCCCTATGAATTCCAGGGCTTGAGTGGGGCACAGGCAGGACTTCTGCAGGTTTACTGAAATGCCTAGGTTGTGGGCTAGAGTCAGTGCGTAATCTCTCGCTACAGAGAGCTGATGCCTGTTGGTGGCGGTAAGGAGCCAGTCATCTAGGTACAGGAAGACCTGAATGCCCTGAAGTCTCAGGTGGGCTGCAACCACCGCCATGACTTTGGTGAACACTCTGGGGGCTGAGGTGAGGCCGAATGGAAGAACCCTGAATTGATAATGACTGGCTCCGAGACGGAAGCAGAGAAACCTCCTGGATCGTCTGTCCATTAAGATGTGGTAGTACGCATCCTTGAGGTCTATGGAGCACATCCAGTCGTTCTCCCGCAGAAGGGGGAGGATAGACTGAAGAGTGACCATCCGGAACTTTTCCTTGGGTATAAACCGGTTCAGAGCGGAAAGGTCTAAGATGGGTCTGAGGTCCCCCATTTTCTTTGGCACCAAAAAGAACCTTGAGTAATAACCCAATCCGGACTGATCTGGGGGGATGGGCTGGATGGCTCTTTTTCTTAGCAGCTTCAAAATCTCTGAAGCCGCTGCCTCCCTCTGATCGGGTGGGACATCGGGGAGGTGTCTGGTTTTGGGGGGAAGATTTAGGAAAGGAATGAAATAACCTCTGGAAATGATACGGAGCACCCATCGATCCGTTGTAAGGGACTCCCAGTTTGACAGGTGCTCCGTCAACCGCCCCCCCGACTGCCTCCAGAGAGGGACAGTCGGGCAAGCCCTCAGGGCTGTTGCTGGTCTGTCCGAGAAAGGTTCTCTAGACCAAATTACGGCCCCCTCTGCCTCTGGGCCGGCGTCCACCTTGTCCTCCTCTGCCTCTAGGGGACGAGTGGTCCACAGCTGGATGGGATTGCTGAGACTTGCGGAACCACAGCTTCTTTTGTCCCCTCTGATTCCTGGAGAAGAATCTTTGGGGACTAGAGAAGCGGACTCTGACGGCAGACAGCGTCTTCCCATCCTTTTCGCTTTGGACCAGCGTATCGCGAACGGTCTTGCCAAAAAGAGCAGAACCGTCAAAGGGGGCGTTCGCGAAGGACGCCTTGAAGGGATCCGCGAAGTCGCAAAGACGGAGCCAGGCGTGACGTCGTAAGACAACCCCTGCTCCGCTGGCTCTAGCGGCTCCCTCCGAAGCATGAGAGAGGAGCCGTATAGACGTATTGGAGATGGATTTCAGAGTGGCCATTCGTGTCGTAAACACAGTCCTATCTCCGACTGACATGGACTCTGGGGGGGCTGCAGCGTATTCCTTGATCAAGTCTCGCTGTAGCCTGATGGTATGTGCCATATAGTTCAGCGCCCTTATAGAAAAGGTCGCTAAAGCAAACATCTGCTTCCCAATCCGGTCCAACGCTCGAGATTCTTTATCTGGCGGGTGGACCAGAGAACTCTCCTGAGCGAGTTCTTTCTTGGTGGCTGCCGCCACCAACATGGCATCAACAGGGGATCCTTTGGCCCATGATTGCCTATCTGTGGGGGGGCTCAGTATTTTATCGGGACGCCCAGGAATTGGCTCCACGGTGTTGGGCTCCTTCCACGCCCTGGTGGTAATTAAGTCCACCAGGGGTCGGCTGGAGGGGACACCCAGGAAGTAGATGGGCCTGCCTCAAACGACTCCAGGAACACGGATTCATCAAGGGAAGGTTTTTGGGCAGACCACCCCCCTCTAATATGCAACATTTCCATGATGTCTCCAAAGGAGACATCTTCAGGGGGTGACCTTGGGGAACCCTCCCTATCATCTAAGTCCGTGTCGGTGGTAACGGACCCGGGGGAGTCCAGGTGCCTCCTTTTACACCGACGTTTCCGAGGAACCTCCTTGGTGGGGCTATCCGAAGAGGGCTCGTCCACGGGTTGTTGTTCCTCAACAGGAACTAGCTGGAGGGCTTGGGCAGGCTGTCCCGATGGTCGGATGATGGAAGACAGACCCTCGTACAGTGGGGGTACGGGTGGATCCGAAGCCCGAACCGGGGATCTGGAGGATCTCGACAGTACCCTCTCCACTATCTCAAAAGCCGAAGGAGAATCACCCTCGCCAGCCTCTGAGAGCAATCTCCTCGGCTCAGAGGAAGGGATCGGGGTCGGAGCCAAAGCAGTCGGCGCTGAGAGAGAGGTGCGCTCCAAAGCCAACAGCTCCGAAGATACAACTCCCTCGGATCCGAAGCTCAGCCCTTGGCCCCGAGAGCTCGGATCCGACATCCGAGGGCATAGTCGGTGTCGAAGAGACCAGCGCTATCGGCGCCGACAATTCCCTGGGTCCGAATGGGCACGGATCCGATGACTCTGAGATCCGAAAACGAGTCGGAGAAGGAGTGATCGGGGCAAACATGGGGGCCACATTCCCCCCCAGAGGGGGGGAGGCAAGAGCACCCCCATCTGCATTTGGGTCTGTAAGAACCGACGCATCATCCGATCCATATCCGCTTCGGAGATGCTTTTGGTTGACCTGGAAGAGGTAGTCGAGGCGGGCCGGGAGGGCCGCCTCGACGACCTTGAGGGAGACCGGTCTTCCTCCTCCGGCGAGAAGCTAGGTGAACGGAGCCGAGAGGAGAAGGATCCGGAGACCCCCGAAGGAGACTTAGTTATTTTTGCTGGTGGAGCCGAGGGGTGAGACTCGGCCCGCCTTTTATGGGATCTATGTCCCTCCTTATCCTTGTGCCTCTTCTCCTTAGTTGAGGAGGCACTAGTTTCCCCAGAGCACAAACCCAAAGTGGGAGGATGAGTCCCGGGTTGAGCTGAGGGAACAGAGGGCGCCGAGGCCGCTGAGGCAGCCGGAGCCCGAACGGGAAAGGAAGAAGAAGCTGACTCCTGGGGGAGCTTTCCCGCCAGGATCAGCTTGTTTTTCCTATCCCGAAGTGCCCGGGGGTTAAAGGCCGCACAGATCTGGCAGGCCCCTGAAAGATGGGCTGCCCCCAGGCACAGAACGCACTGAGTGTGGCCATCAGCTGAGGAAAGCTTGTGGCCACACTCAGTACATTTGGAAGAAATGGCCTTAGGCCCTTCCGCCATGTTAAAACACTCACACACACACCCAAACGCTAAGGGGGGAGTGGGAGTGACAAAAGAAAAACTAACTAACTGTACCAGAAAAAATAAAACTAGCACTAAAAAGGGGTAGAAAAAGGTTTACTACTACACACACACACGATTTTGAAACTTTAGGATGAAGTTAAGATAGAAACGATCTCACCCAGCCAGGAGCTCTTCAAAGGGAAAGCTTCTTCAGCCGCGGCAAAAAACGATCTGAGGTAATGTGGTTGGTAGCAGGGGATTATGGGTAGGGGGAGGAGCTAGGAGCTCGGACCTTGGAGCTTGGTAAGCTGCCGGCTCAGATCCGATACCCACAGGTTGCAGAGCAAATGAAGTAACTACTTCAGATCTATTGAGTTTCACTCAAGTCGATATAATAACAGATGGTAACTTTAACTGTAGGTTCCATCTTCTACTACTCCTCTTTCCAATCATTAACACATTTGGGGGGAATTTTGTGTTATTGACTAAGGAGTGAAGACATTAGTGATATCTCTAAGTTCACTAATCTGCTTCCTAAAGGAGAACAGCCAAGGCCGTACCCATGATGTGACCTTCCACAAGGTTGTATTGCATTGGAAATGAAAGTATGTGTCAAACCATATGCTTTTGCTCATACCTTTACCTTACAATCTCCAGTAAATCTAAGGTATTATGGAAGCTTCTCTCCTTTTACATCCAGTACAGCCAGTTAACTGCATTTTCAGACTGGATTAAATAACAAAAACAGAAACTAGTGAAGCATTATCTGGTTGATACAATGTCTGACTGTTTTAAATGGGAAGCAATAAAATGGTTTTAAGAACATTTGTTCAGGCTGTAAACCTGCCCCATATACATTTTTTATTAGTTAGATGACATCACTGGTCTTTCTTAACCGTCATCAGTATTTATCTTCCACAAGACACACTTTCCACAGATGTGTTGAGATGCTGACCTTTCAAATGAATTTTAACAAGACAACTACCTTACTAATAACTTTTAAACCCAGAAGGTGTTGAGTGTCAATTAGCATGGACTAGTTATGTAATGAGGTAAGTACTTTAGGGTATGGACAGATGTAGATTTGAGGTGATAAAAAAGCAAGCAAGTTAAGAAGGTCAGCTTACTCACTTACTTACAGACCAACATATGAGCAAATGAGAATCTAGCTAGTTACTCCAGAAAGAAAATGAATCCATTTAAAAGCTGCCTCCCTAAATCCCTTATTGTATGCAAACAATTCATGCACTGCAGTGCAGTGGTGCAGTGGTTAATGTTGTCTCCTTACAGCAAGAGGTTCTCCGGTTCAATTCTCGGCTGGGGTACCTTCTGTGTGCTGTCTAAATGTCCTCCCTGTGTTCATGTGGGTTTCCTCTGGGTACTCAAGTTTCCTCCCACATTCCAAAGGCATTCATCTGCAAGTGTTTCTCCTCGGGCCTCTGCTGAAAATCGGCTCCATCCAAGTCGGACTTTCCTGATCAAGAAATGTTAAATAAATAAAATCTGAGTATGCAAAAAGTGAATAAATTAAGGTCCTATCTTACAAGTACATCCACCAATAACAAATGGGAAGGGGGGGTTCCAAATTTCAATTTGTATTTGTTTGAAATGCATATTAAATTTTGCTTTGCTATTAAATCCTTATATCATTCTAGCTGAAAAGTTGTAGATTTTAGTGTTCTGCGAGTTTTTGCATCAGATACTACGGTCTTTTGCAGGAGCTAATTCAGCCTGTTAAATCTACTCCAGACTTTGCAGATCCCTGGACTGATGGAACCCTTCAAAAATTTCAGAAGTGAGCAGGTGCTGAGCTATACACATGGGGTCACATTTGGCATTATGGACTATATTCTTTAATGAGACTAGAGAGTAATTTGCCCTTCCTAAGCACAACAGAATGCTCTTCACCTGCTTCTCAACTTGATGGGCCAAATAACCAATTTGTTAGTCCTCTGTCATTTCTTTTTTTTCTTTTTTCTTTTTTTAATTTCAATTGTAAGTTTTTAATAACAGCATCAACAAATCTGCATATATTTCTGTAGGGTACTGAAACCTTTGACTTTCCTTATAATCTTCAGCCCAGCTACCTGGAAAATAAGAAGTTATGTACCTACCATAACGTTCCATGTTAGTTGTCTTCTCTCGCCTTCTTTCTTGCTTGATGGGTTCGGAGCCGATCCTCGGCTCCGACTCGGCACTTGCTTTAGCTCGAGAACTCCTTTTACCAGCTCGAGGCAGCCCCATATCCCATGATGCAAGGCAGTAAGTACCCAGATCTCGTTTGTTGACAAAGGGCAATAACACCAAGCATAAAATACTTCCCAAAGGAAGAAGAAACTTACAGATGGAAAAAGGACCAGGTCTGAATGGTCTTTAGCATAATAGTTTCTTATACAAGGTCTGTCCAGGCCAGGGGAAGGAGGGTGCAAGAAAGAAGGCGAGAAGACAACTAACATGGAACGTTATGGTAGGTACATAACTTCTTAATGTTAAGTTGTCAATCTCGCCTTCATTCTTGCTTGATGGGACCGCGTCCTAGCACCTCTATCCTGGGTGGCTCAATGGAACAAACTCTTGAGGACTGTAGAGCCAAAACTGGCTCTGTCCCTGGAGGCCAAGTCCAATTTGTAATGGGAAACAAAAGTGTGAGGAGTGGCCCAAGTGGCCGCTGCACAAATAGTGTCCAAAGGCAGTCTAGCTTGAAAGGCTGTAGAAGTAGCTAAACTCCTAGTTGAATGTGCTTTAGGTTTTGAGCACAGCTGTTTTCCCCTGATCGTATAAATTTCAGTGATGACGAAGAAAGCCATCTGGACAAAGTCACTTTAGAAACAGGAAGGCCTTTTTTATTATCTGCATAGGAAACAAAAAGTTGATCAGATTTTCTAAATTTTTTGTTCTGTCCAAATAATATCTAAGCTGACGGTGGACGTCAAGATAATGTAGCTTTTGTTCAGCTCTATCTGAATAGTTAGGAAAAAATACAGGAGATCAATGGATTGATTCAGATTGTTTTTGAAGCGACCTTAGGTAAAAGGATGGATTAGTTCTCAAAGATACTCTGTCTTTGTGAAAAATCAAATAGGGGTCGAACCGAAGAGCATGAAGTTCAGACACCCTCCTGGCAGATGTAATAGCCACTAGGAATAACGCTTTCCAAGAAAGATATTTTAGGGAACAAGAAACAGCTGGCTCGAAGGGGAAGAATCAAGGATGTCAGCACTAAATTTAGATCCCACTGAGGAGGAGGATTCCTGATTGGAGGCTTTAGTAGGAAAATTCCTTTCAAGAAGGCCCTGCAGAGCCTATGGGACATAATATTATGATCTGCTATCCCGACATGAAAATTAGAAATAGCAGCCAACTGAACTCTGACTGTGGAAGAAGAGGAGCCTGCATGAAAAATCTCTGCTAAGAAGTCCAGAACTGCCTGAACAGGGGCAGTAAAAGGATCAATATTTTGGGCCTTAGCCCAATAAGAGAAACGTTTCCATTTGCTTGTGTAAATCCTCCTGGTAGAGGATTTTAGTGAAGCTACTATGATATCTCTAACTGGGTTAGAGATCAAAGGAAGCCTGGCTAAGGAAGGAAGTGGAGCAACCATGCTGTGAGGTTGAGAGAAGGGATTGACCGGTGCAGCTGACCAGATTGGTGAATCAGTAGATCTGGCACTGGGTCCAGATGCCACGGCTGCACCAAAAGGTGATGATGGAGGAACGGGAACCAAACTTGTCGAGACCAGTAAGGGGCAATGAGAATCAATTTGGCTCTCAAAACGGTAGCTTTCTGGATCACCTGAGGGATCAGAGGAAATGGAGGGAAGGCATAACCTGAGGGATCAGAGGAAATGGAGGGAAGGCATAAAGAAGTCCCTGGGGCCAATCCTGGGTCAGAGCATCTCTGGGGGGATGGCCTGATAGAGGGAAGAGGCTGAAGAAGTCTGGACATTTGCTGTTTTGGGGAGTAGCAAAAAGATCGCAACATGGACGACCCCATTCCAGAAAAATCTCTTCCGCTATGGATTGCTTGAGAGACCACTCGTGAGGCATGAGAATAGCTCTGCTCAATCTGTCCGCTATAATGTTGGTTTTCCCAGGGATATGCGTTGCTACCAGAAACCGATGAGAGGAGATCGCCCATTGCCATAGTCTGAGCGCTTCTCGACACAAGGGTAGGACTTGGTTCCGCCCTGTTTGTTGATATACCAAACTACAGACATGTTGTCTGTGTGGACTGCAATTGTCCCTACGGGAAGAAAGTCGTTGAGGGCTTGCAACGTTAAAAGCACTGCTCTCATCTCCAGGACATTTATGTGCAGATGGTACTCGAGCAGTTGCCACGTCCCATGAACCATCCTGCCCTGATAATGACCCCCACCCGATCAGGGAGGCATCCGTGGTGACAGTGGCTATCGGGGACGGAGGTACAAAGCACCTGCCTTGGTGAACCTGAGACGATGTGATCCACCAAGCAAGATGTTCTTTGCATGTTTGTGTCACCAGAATCTGGTGACGCATTGGGAGTTGCTGGTATGACCACTGTGTGAACAGCATCCACTGAAGGAGGCGCATGTAGAATCGAGCCAGGGGGAGAAGAGTAATGGCCGCAGCCATGAGACCTAATACCTTTAGAACCATTCTGGTCTGTACTTTCTTGCTGGCCAGAATGATCCTGACATGAGTCTGAATGTCTGAAACTCTTTGTTCTGTAAGGGTAGCTGACATCCGAACAGTGTTTAAGTTTGCCTATGAAGGTAATAGACTGGCAGGGCGATAAGGATGACTTTTCAAGTTGACTGAGATGCCCAAATGAGAACAAAGGTCTATTGTGTAATCCCTGGCTTGTATAAGCTGATGCCTGGTGGTGGCTGACAGGAGCCAGTCGTCGAGATACGGAAACACCTGGAATCCTTGGCGTCTCAGGTGAGCCGTGACCACTGCCATGCATTTGGTGAACACTCTGGGGCTGTAGTGAGACCAAAGGGCAGGGCTCTGAACTGGAAATGACTGGACCCCAGCCGGCGGAGAAATCTCCTGGAGCGTCTGTGAATTTTGATGTGATAGTACGCATCCTGAAGATCTATTGAGCACATCCAGTTGTCCTTCTGTAAGAAGGGCAGAATTGACTGAAGAGTGACCATTCGAATCTTGTCTTCCTGACAGACTTGTTGAGTCTGCTGAGATCCAATATTGGTCTCCAGTCTCCCGTCTTTTGGGGACCAAAAAGAACCTTGAGTAGATTCCGGCTCTGAATGGTCTATTGTAACTGGCTGAATGGCTCTTTTTGCAGTAGTTTTGCGATTTCTAACTCTGCAATGTCCCTTAGACCGGTGGTACATCTGGAAGGGAACTTGAGGGAAGGGACTTTCCTCGAAAGGAATTATGTAACCCTTGGATATGATCGACTGTACCCATCTGTCTTGAGTGAGGGAATGCCAGGCTTCTGGGTACAGTGATAATCTTCCCGACTGCCTCCAAGGAGGGACAGCCGGGCAACACCTCAGGGATGCTGAAAGGGCTTATCAGAGAGAGGCTCCCTGTTTCCCTGGTTCTTGGACCCCTCTGCCTCTAGGCGGAGCGTCTGTTGTTGTTACCCCTCTGCCTCTAGGGGTAAACTGACCACGTGAATCCGGCGTGACTCCTTGGGATTTACGGAACCACATCTTCCCACCCTTCTGTCCTTTGGGATAAGGCCTAGAAGGGGTGGAAAACGGACTCCAACAGCAGAAAGAGTCTTGCCGTCCTGCTCACA
This sequence comes from Protopterus annectens, assembly GCF_019279795.1. Taxonomy (NCBI): domain Eukaryota; kingdom Metazoa; phylum Chordata; order Ceratodontiformes; family Protopteridae; genus Protopterus; species Protopterus annectens. The sequence continues at coordinate 666,284,321 of NC_056729.1, forward strand.
CCTGGTCAAGGTCTCCTTCACCTGAGGGCCAAACAAAGCTGACCCATCAAAGGGAGAATTTGTGAAGGACGCCTTAAAGGGATCCATAAAATCACATAGCCGCATCCAGGCTTGGCGTCTAAGAGCCACACCTGTGCCTGCGGCTCTACTCGCTCCATCCGCAGCATAAGATATTAGCCGCATGGAGGAGTTAGCAATGGAATTGAGGGTTCCTAGCTGCGAAGCAATCTTTTCTTGAGCCCCTGCAGCTGTAGGATCCTGAACTACTTCTCCCAGCTCCTTCAGGATATCTCTGGAGTCTGGTGAAGTGACAAAGATAATTCAGCGAGCATAGCAAAGGTCGCTGAGGAAAACATCCGCTTGCATCTATCCATGGTCCTAGAGTCCTTATTAGGAGGATGGACGGGCACGGAAGGATCTGCAAGTTCCTTTTGGTGGCGCAGCCACCACCATGGCATCAGCGGGGACACCCTTGGTAAGGAATTGTTTGTCACTAGGGGCAGTGATAAATTTAGAAGGCCTCCTAGGGACTGGCTCTACAGAGTCAGGAGCTGTCCACTTTGCAATAACCTGCATAAGGGGTCGAAGGCGGAGACACCCAGGAGGTGGAGGGCCGAGATCCAAACGCCTCTAGGTATACTGACTCATCCTCAGAGGGATTGTTGGTGGGCCAGTTTCCCCTCTGTTTTAGAAGTTCTAGGATGTCTGAAAAGGAGACATCCTCAGAGGGGGATCTAGGGGAACCCGCTGACTCATCAAAGTCAGTATCCGGCGTGACAGACTCGGGGAGTCTACATGCTTCCTCTTACAAGTCCTCTTCCTAGGAGGATCTCCCGAAACATCAGGAGAATCCTCGGAAGAGGGGAAATTCCCAATGGGAAACCTGAGGCGGAGGATCTCTGGGTCCTGTAGCAAGAAAAGTGGCAGAGATGTCAACAGGTACAATAGAGGGAGGAGCTACGGGAAGAGACTGCTGACTGATACCAGTGGCCAGTACACTCTTCATCACCTCGAATGCTCCCTCCCAGGCAGGTCCGAGAGAACCCGCTCCAAGAGCTAGGAACTCCAGGGGCCACCGAAGGGAAGTCTCCGAGGCAGATGTCGGAGCCGAGCTCACCAAGGCCGAGGCTCCAAGGGGAAGAGCGGCTCGGACAAGGGTCGATGCCACTCACCCCTCGGAGGAGACCATGGAAGCCCGACCACGAATCCCTCTAAGGAAGAGGAGATAAGAGTAGGGGCTGAAGGAACAGAAGGGGTATCCGTCCTCCAGCCGTAGCAGTAACCATGCCCGAAGACTCCAACTCCAAACTCTGGGGTAGAGTTGAAGGAGGAAGTGTAACGTAGTGTGCACCAACAGTCGTCTGCTGAGACGGACTGTGTAACATTTGGGCCAGAACATGTCACTTGCGCTATCTACTGATCACTCTCTAGGTCATGATCTGACAACCTGGATGACCTTGAAGATCGGCTCCGATGGCTCCGTCGATAGAAGAGGCGAGCCGAAAGTATCGGCTCCAAGGAAGGAGACCTCGACCTCTTCCTGGAATGGGCCATCGGAGCCGATACTACAGATCCTGTCGGCACCGACTTTACGGAGCCGACAGAACGACGCGATGTATCGGCACCAGCCGGAGCCGATACAGCTACCAAAGTAACGGTGTCGGAGCCGATCGGAGCCGACACCGATGCCTGTGCCACATGGGTGTCGGAGCCGATCGGAGCCGACATCGAAGTGGTCAAAACAGATTCGGCACCGATAGCCATCGGCGCCGAAAGCTTTGTGGATCCAGAGTCGGAGCCGAGGCCGCAGGCTTAGAAACAGAAGCCTGGGCCTTGGCAGTTTTAGTTGATTTTTGTGGAGCCGACTTAGCCGGAGAGCCCTCCGGCTTAAGACCCCTGAGAATCAACTTGTTCACGCTCTCCTGCAGGACTCTCTGGCTGAAGGAGTGACAAATAGCACAGGAGTCCTGCAGGTGAAGAGGGCCCAAACAATACAGGCAAGAAGTGTGACCGTCTGTCAGAGACATCTTCTGACAGCACGAGTCACACTTCTTAAAACCTGAAACCCTCTCCTTTGACATGGTGCGAAAACACACACACACAGACACACCAGTCAAAATTAAATTAAACAAAATACCAAGAGGTATTTTATAAAACACCAACACACACACCCTAACAGGGAGGATGGGATAGGAAAATTGACTAACAAAAATTAAAGAGACAGGGATTTCTGTCAGAAAAAGGGTAGAAATAGATTTAAACTATCAAAAAATTAGTTTTAAACTAAAAGGGGCTTGAAAAATCACAAATGTGAACTACTTACCAGGAGCTGGTAAAGAGAAGACCTCCCAAGCGAAGCGGCAAACGAGATCTGGGTACTTACTGCCTTGCATCATGGGATATGGGGCTGCCTCGAGCTGGTAAAAGGAGTTCTCGAGCTAAAGCAAGTGCCGAGTCGGAGCCGAGGATCGGCTCCGAACCCATCAAGCAAGAATGAAGGCGAGATTGACAACTTAACATAGTTGATTAACTATTCCCTCTCTTTTGTTTAAAGAGACCTGCTCTTCAGGTCACGATGACAATAAACTTCCTCTAGCTACCTTAGAATCTACTTGGAGATACCAGAATTTTTCCTTTTGGATGCCTGATAAAATTCACAGGCTTTGCTTACAGAAGATACATTGTTGTTGGATGTACATGGATAGCAATGTGGGTGGCCAGCAGTACATCTTTAGGGAATGTACAAAGCTCAATCCTTTTTGATAGCGACTAGAACAGTGCAGAAGGAAATACGGGTTTCTTTAATTCCAACAAGAATAACATTAGTATTAATTCCTTCACTATCCCCAATACACTTGTTCTAGAGTGTGATGGATACTGCATGAATGTATTACTAAAATGTAGAAACAAAATGCCAGCTCTCCAGTCATGCATTTTGGCAAAATTAGTTAGAAAGTTACAGTGAGATTTCACAAAGCAGCATCAAAAGCCAACCACCCCTACTACAAGATTATAACTAAAAGCGGATTCCTACTTACACACTTTAGGAGAGCTGACAATTGTTAAACTCTGAATGAAAACTCCTATAAGAGCACAACTGTTGCATTCTGACATTATTAGAGGATTCTGATTTAAATGAAAAAATCTTTTGTTTATTCCATACACCCCCTCCATGCACGGCTTCAATGCTTATGAATGAATATACATCTATTACCTATATCTTTATGGCAGTTTTAAAACTGTACAAGTTGATTTAGAACCATGGAACTGAGGAATGTGACTGAACTAAGTTCTTGCTCAGTTTGTTATATGTTTTACACTTTCTCCATTCCTTTCCTCCCCCAATATTTTTTTACTCTATACACCCTTTTCCTGGAATAATAGCTGGTTTAGCGGCTCTGTTTTTTGTTTTTATATACTTAACTGCTATACATACACATGTGTACATCACCTTTGGTTGAACTGTTCTGGATAGGAAGCCTGAATTCACGTGTACCTACTTTGATTGCCAAAAATTCAATAAAATCTGTTGACAAAAATAAGGTACATAATTTATGGCCAAATGCAATATTTACCTACGCAACTGTGTTACTCTAAGCATGCTGTTGCATATTTAACATATTACTGAGGTCACTGCAACAAAAATACAGCTAGGCATTTTGGCACATGGAACAACTTGCTTATTTTTAACAGCAAAGCCCTTTATTGTATAAGGGCTGAAGGCAATGATGCATCTTAAATTATGCAGTTAAATTAAGTCCTAACATCCATATGCCAAACATAATGCATATTCTGCTGAATAGCAGGTGTTGTCTCTGAATCTTGTTGATAGCCTAACTAAAATGGATATACACAGGTGTCAGTCATGCCTGAATATCTAAAATCAAGGCTAGCATGCAAACAAAAAACATAAAGGCAACAGAAGAAAGGGCATCATGCTAGCAACCAAAGGAACAGCTTGGTTCAGTGTGACTATGACTATTCCATCTCAAGTGGCTGTCACCCAAGGCAATTTCCCCAGTGGCCGCAACCCTCGTTAAAACTCAGGGCTATTGCTCTGGGTAAGAGTCAGTAATAAGGACCTTTCAAACTAGCTTACTATTACTATGATTAACTAAGAAATAAAACATCACTGTGGTAAAAACCTGTAACCCCATCACAGGGGAAGCAGAGAGTATGCTGGTGAAACAGCTCCAAATAACCAGGGTTAATCTAACATGTGTGTGTAAGGCGTAAAGACATCACATATAGAGGGTACCTAGGGAGATAAGCTACATTATAGTATATTAAGGAACTTCAGGTATACTGAATATGTAAATGTACAAGAATTACATGGCCCAGCAATTGATATACTTAGATACACATTTTAACAGTCTTGCAATACGCAGCACTGTAATCATGTTCAAAGAAACTGAAAAAATAAGTGGGTACAAGTCTGGAGATGAAAATGCATTTTATACAGCAAACACTACAATAAAGGAAAGTTGTATAAAATCTTACCATAACCATAGATATCCTTCTCTTCTATGTTGCAGTATTCTACTTGTGGGTTTACCGTTCTTCCTCTCCAGTTCATCTGGCTAGGTTTCCAAAGATTTTCAGTCCCTCTTAGAGCGTCGGACGTCTGATGTGGCTGTTGGAATGTGGGCCTTAAAAGTGACTTCTGCACACACCAGCCCCCAGAACCTAGTAAAAGCCCCAGTCGGAGCCACTCCTGTTAGGGCATATCATGTCCAGTGTTGCCCAGGAGAGCAAGTGCAGTCATACAAGTGGGGAAGGCGGGTGGGAAGGAATACTGCAACATGGAAGAGAAGGGCATCTATGGTTATAGTAAGATTTTACACAACTTTCTTATGTCCTTCTACGCCAATGTTGCAGTATTCTCCTTCTGGGTTAGTGCCAAAGCTCACTGACGATTGGGAGGTGGCCTACATGAAGTTCCTAGGAATTTGTGTAGGATAGCCCTGGCAAACCCTGCCCTGGCTCTGCAGATACGGTCCAGTTTGTAGTGTTTGGTGAAGGTGTGTACTGAGGACCAAGTGGCTGCCTCAAGTATGGAGTTGGTGTCTAGCCCTTTAAAGAAGGCTCCAGAAGAGGCCATTGTCCTGGTGGAGTGGGCCTTGACACTGCCCTGCAAGGTCTTACCATGGAGTAGGTAGTAGAAGGAAATGGCCTGGGAGATCCAGGCAGAAATGGTCTGCTTGCTCACAGCTTTCCCCAAGGCCCTGGGGTAGAAGGAGACAAATAGCTGGTCTGATTTCCTAAAGGGTTTGGTTTTATGTAGATAAAACCTAAGTTGTCTGCGGATGTCTAGGGAATGCAGCACTCTCTCATTATCCCCCTGTAGGTTAGGGAATAAGGTGGGCAGGTGGATGGGCTGGTTCAAGGACAGGTCATTCACTACTTTGGGAATGAATGACGGGTTTGTCCTGAGGGTCACCATGTCCAGGTGAAAGATTAGGAAAGGTGGTGTAGCGATAAGAAAAGAGCTGGCAATTCTGAAACCATTCTGGCAGAAGTCAGAGCTACTAGCAATATGGTTTTCCATGTGTAAATTTTAAGGTGGCCTTGTCTGCTGGCTCAAAAGGGGCTACAGTGAGTTTTTCTAGAACACAGTTTAGGTCCCAGGGAGGGGGAGACAGTTTCCTGGATGGTGTTAAGTGTAATACACCCTTGTGGAAAAGTTTGGAGGGGAGTCTGGATGCAAGTGGCGGATCCAGGGGGAGGCAGGCAGAGATGGCTGACAAGTGTGCCTTCAGAGGTGAGTAAGACAACCCTGTCTGCATGAGTTCACGCAGGTATGACAGGACCAGAGGCATATCACTTTACAGCAGGTCCAACTGTCTTTTGTGACACCAGATAGAAAACCTTTTCCATTTTGAGAGATAGGATTTCTGTGTGTTGGGTTTCCTGGCCTCCTGCAGGACAGTGAGCACATCCTCATTATATAGGTGTCTGAAGGGCACAGGGTGAGGTGCATGACTGTCACTGTGGGTGTATCCGAGTCCCCTTGTGCTGTGTGAGCAGGTCCACTGAAGGGGGTTAACGTGTGGTGATTACCCTTGGAAAGGTGAAGAAGAAGAAAGAACCAGTGCTGTCTTGGCCAGTAGGGAGTCACCAGCAAGATTTTGGGTGAGTCCTGCTGAATTTTCAGCAGGACCCTTTGTATCAATGGGAAGGGGGGAATGCATACAGGACTTTCCCCTTCCAGGTTATCAAGAAGGCATCTGTTGCTAGTGCCTTGGAGTTTGGTGTCCTGGTGCAGTAGCCAAGAAGTTGCCTATTTATGGAGGAGACGAACAGGTCTATTTGTGGAATACCCCACCTGTGGACCATATTCAGGAAAACATCTCTTTGCAGCATCCATTCATGGTTGTTTGAAATGGTTCTGTTTAGGTAATCTGCCTGGGAGTTGTGCAGGGATGGGATGTAGGCTGCCTGAATGGTGATCCCCCTGAGAGGTAGCCAGTTCCCACAACCACACAGCTAGTCTGCATAGAAGGTAGGATGTGGTCCCCCCCTGCTTGTTGAGATACCAGAGGACTGTGGTGTTGTCTGTGAATATCTTTAGAGGGCCCTGCTCTACGTAGGGCTGGAAGGCCTGTAGAGCAAGGAGGATGGCTCTCATTTCTCTGATGTTTATGTGATCTTGTTCGTGTCTGTCTGTCCACAAACCTTGTACATTCATTTTCCCCAGAGCTGCTCCCAGCTGAGATCTGAGGCATCTGTGCACATAGTCTGGGAGGAAGAGGGTGTTTGCAGAGGGAGTCCTGAGTTCTAGGCTACCTGAGCCACCCACCATCTCAGTTCCTGATGTAAGCAGCGGAGCACGGGGATCCTGAACTCTAGAGGGTGGGAATGCTGGGGTACCACGGAAGTTTCCTAATGTGCATCCTTGCTAGGGCCAACATGGGAATGGTAGCTGCCATGTAACCTAAAAGTCTCAGAAACAGTCATGCAGTCAGTTCTATTGATTGTAGGATAGCAAAAAGTTGGTTTGAGAGGGATGCCACCTTTTCTGCTGGAAGGAAGGCCTTCATGAGGTCTGCCCTGATCCTGGACCCAGGAAGACAATATCATGTGTGGGGTTGAGGTGGGATATTAGGAAGTTGATCATGAACCCTAGAGACTGTAAGACTACCAGAAGGTCCTGGGAGTGGCGGAGATGAGTTTCCTTGTCTTTTGCCTGAATTAGGAGGTTGTCTAGGTAAGGGAATAACTGGATTCCTTTCTCCCTGTAGTATGCAATGACTGGAGCCAGGCATTTTGTGAATATCCAGGGGGCAGTAGAAAGGCCAAAGGGCAAGGCACAGAACTGAAAGTGAGATGAGCCTGCCAGGAATCTCAGGTATTTCCTGAAGGCAGGCTTTATAGCTATGTGAAGGTATGCATCCTTTATGTCCAGGGTTGTCATGAAACCCTGCGGAAGGATGAGTGGAAAGAGAGTAGGTAGGGTGAGCATCCTGAAAGTAGGAACTTTTAGGAAAGGGTTGAGCTGCGAGAGGTCTAGAATCGGCTTCCATGGTGCTTCTTTTCTGGGTACCAAAAAGATTCTGGAGTAGAATCTTTTCCTTTTTGATTGTGTAGGTACTGGTTCTGTGGTGCCTTGCAGTAGTAGGGTTTGCAAAACCTAATGGAGGAGGGGTAGTTGACTGGAAGGAGGCTGTGGTATACCCAGTCTTATTGGGTGAGTGATCCACGATATGAAGTAGCCGTTTTGTATGATGGACAGAACCCATTTGTCTGTGGCAATGAGTGACCACGCAGGGAGACAGTGAGAGAGATGAGCAGATAGGGGTATGGGGGCTGAAATTTTGGCAGGGCAGTCAGACACTACCTGCCCTATCAGGAAAAGGAGGCCTTTGGCTGGAAGACTGAGAAGTCCTAGCCTGAGGAGACTGTCTTCTAGGGGGTCTTCTATATCAGGGGGAGCTACAGGCCTGGAGGTTTTCCTGATGAACTGGGTCTTTGCCGGGTAGTTCCTCTGGAGCTTAGGAATAGGCGAGACTATGATGTGTTTTAGGTCCTGTAATTCTTTTCCTTTCTGTTGCAAGGATTTAAACAGGTCAGCCACTTTTGTACCAAAAAGGGCTGAATGATCCAAAGATGAGTCAAGGAGTTTGGCCCTGAAGTCATCTGGGAGAGGCTGAAGTCGTAGCCATGAGAAGCTTCCTAGTACTGAAACTGATGCAGCTGACCTGGCTGAGGCTTCAGCTGCATCATAACTGCATCTTAAGGAATGTCTATTCACTTGAGAGATGAGTGCTATCAGTAAAGACAAGGAAGCTTTGGCTGCACAGTCAGGGATGTCATCTAAATCCTTAGTGGCTTTGTCCAGCAGAGCTAAGGAGTATTTGGTTATATGAGTTTGGTAGTTGGTGGCTCTAAATGAGAGGGTAGCAGAGGTGTAGATCTTTTCCAACCTTTCTATAGTCTTGCTGTCCTTATCAGCAGGGAGGACAGTGGTTGTAGGAAGGAGCTTGGAGGCCCTATCCATAGAGATGGAGATAGTGGCAGGATCAGCAGGAGGGCACTTAAAGAGAAATTTCTCCATCTCAGGGATTTTATATAAACTGTCTGCTCTATGTGGGGCTGGAAGTTGGGAATCCAGGTTAATGGAGGCTGAGGCAAATGCATACAGGAATGCTGGTTGAATAGGAGGGATGGCAGAAGGACTGCGAGAGCCAATATGAATAAGGTCATAAAACCTCTTTTGTACATCAGTCATATCCGAGGATTGCCACTTAAAGTGGTCATTCATCTTATTAATAGTTTCCCCAAAGGTTATCCCAGGGGGGATGTGATCTGGGAGGATTAAGAAAGAGAGTCCTCAGAGGAATCAGACAATTCCTCTTCTTCAGGCTGATCTACCTTCCTTTCATGGTTGAGAGGTCTGGGACTAAGGAGGGGAGGAGTAGGGGCAGAGGGTTCTGCAGGAGGCCTAAGGGCCATAAAGGCACTGAACAAGCTCTGGCTGAAGGCCTGCCAATCCGGTATGCTTTCAGAGATCGGAGTAAGATGTCTTGTTTTTTGCTTTTTCTCTGAAGGCCTCGATGGTGTCTGGCTAGGGATAGGCCTTGGGTCAGGCATCGGGATGGCGGATGCAGCGTCCAATGGGCTCAGAGTGAACGCTGCCCCACCCCCGGCATCTAAGTCAGGTACCAGTAAATCTTCTGTGGACGTGTCATCCACTCGAGATTGAGTGGCTCCCTCAGAGGTACCCGCTTTAGCTACACCAGCGGATGCCAGATCCTCAGCCAAGCTGACATCAGCTACAGGCTGAGGTATGGCAGACAGAAGCGCAGCTGACAAAGTAGGCCGCAAGGGCTTGGCCCTCTTCCTAGGCGGTTCAGATGGGGCGTCGGACACGGCCTCCATCCATAACGCTAGTTGTTTCAAGCGCTGATTCTCTAAATACAAATGCAAGGCCTCCAAATGGTGACGTAAGGTCTTAGGGACAAATGATCAGCAAATGGTGCAGTTCTCGTGGTCGTGTTCCCTGCCTAAAGAAAAGAGACACTGGTTATGGCTGCTTTTGTGGGGAATCTGCCAACCGCAACTGCACTGGCCCTTTCCAGATGACACGAACAGAGTATAAATATTAACAAAGTAGGACTGAAAGAATCCTCAATGGGGTACTTAACTGAATCTTTTTTCAATCCGACGTCTGCGAGAAGCAGGAGCACCTGGCATAGAACTGGTAGCTAAAAAGTTCTGAGGGCTGGTGCGTGCAGACATCACTTTTAAGGCCCACGTTCCAGCACCCACGTCAGACATCCAACACACCAAGAGGGACTGAAAATCTTTGAAAACCTGGATGGATGAACTGGAGAAGAAGGGTAAACCCACAAGCAAAATACTGCAACACTGGAATAAAAAGGCTGTGACAGTTTATACTTCCACTCTGGTATGTGATTTTTAAAGTGCTGGACTATGAAAGTGTGAGAAGTATATGGAAGGATAGTGCACTGACAAATTATTAAAACAGAGAGGAGTGAAGCAGTTAGTCTGGGTAGGCTGAAAGAGAATAGAAATTTCTAAAGGAAATGGGAAAGTTATTGAAGAACTGGACAAGAAACATGAGAATTAAGCATTACAGAAGTATTGTCTAAACTTGCATAGTGGTAAAATACTCTTCTCAATGCATAATTTAATTATTTTTTTGTATTGTTAACCAGGAGAGTCCAATTCAGAGGAACCAATTAGCAGTGAAGACCTTGTGAGAAAAGGTCCACATGAATGAATCACAATAGATTATAATATTCAGAGAGTAATGTCAGTTTTAACCAGTAAAACTGAGATGCACCTGTTAAAAGTTATATAAAATGATTACTACAAACAGAAAGTACAGTTGTGTACACTTACCATAAATGTAGATGTTTGAGTGTATTCACTGTTGCAGTCATTAAATTTCCATTATCTGCTTGCAGGTAGCCCTCAGTCGGCCTGATTAACAAAGTCTTGGGTCCTGCGTCGGTTGCTGTCCCTTCTTCCATGATGTCAGGTCATCAGGTGTATAAAGCATGCAGCCGACGCCATTACATCAGTTTTTCTTGCCCCAGATGTCAGGTGCCCCCCTAATGGGGAGCAATTAAATTTAAAAGTACAATGATATGACTTCCAACAGAAAAGCAAATACACCAAAAAGGCTTTTAAGCATAGTAAAGGAAAGTAGAAGTATAGCCAAAAGAAGTTAGGGGGCTGGAGGGAGGGTAACCAGGACTGCAACAGTGCATACACTTGAACATCTACATTTATGGTAAGTGTACACAACTGTACTATGTTCTTCGTGTTTCACTGTTGCAGTCATTACATTTGGCTAGATTCCCAAAGCTATGGTTGGGAGGAGGAATTTAGATAGCATTAGGACCAGCTATAAGGCCCTGCAAGACTGCAGTGGCAAAGCCAGCTCTGGATTTAGAGAAAATTGGCAAATGATAATGCTTGGTGAAAGTATGCACAGAACTCCAGGTAGCAGCTTCTAGGATGTCCCTGGTAGGGACACCTCTGAGAAAGGCTGTAGAGGTAGATGCAGCCCTGGTGGAGTGAGGTCTGATCCCCTGGGGGATAGGTTTTCCATGGTGCTTATAGCAGAAATGAATGCAATGGCCTATCCTTTTAGAAATGGTTTGCTTTGAAATAGCCTTCCCCTCTGCCCCTGTAGCAAATGCCACCAGCAGTTGTTCAGATTTCCTTTGAGGTTTAGTCCTGTCCAAGTAGAATCTAAGTTGTCTGTGCACATCTAAGGAATGCAGCATCCGTTCCCCTTTGTTCTGTGGATTGGGAAAGAAGGTTGACAAATGAATAGACTGATTAAGACCCACACTGGATACCACCTTGGGCATGAAGGATGGATTGGTTCTGAGGGACATCCTGTCTGCATGAAAGATGATGGAAAGGCTCCACTGCCATAAGGGCCTGTAATTTAGATATCCTTCTAGCTGAAGTGATTGCTAAAAGGAAAGCTGTTTTCTAAGAAAGAAATTTTAAGTCTGCAGTAGCAGCTGGCTCGAAAGGAGGTAGAGTGAGTTTCTCCAAAACAAAGTTAAGGTCCCAAGCTGGGGTTGGAGCTCTCCTGGGTGGTCTCAAATTTTTGGCCCCTCTGAGGAACTGCTTGAGCAGTGGATGAGAGAAGAGGGGAGGTTCTGTGCTATTATGAGCTGAAATGACTGAGATGTGGATTTTAATGGAGGAAAAAGACAGGCCCTTGTGAAGCATCTCAGTTAAGTACTGTAAAATCTGAGGTAAATTGGGCGTTGCTGGGCTCATCCATTGAGATTGGTTCCAGGCACAGAATCTTTTCCATTTTTCAGCATACAATTTTCTAGTACTAAGCATCCTTGCCTCTAAAATGATATCCATCACAGGCTTACTGTGGGATGGTAGAAAAGAGATTATGTACTTAGCCAGGCTGCAAGGTTCAGTGTTAGATGTTGAGGGTGCAGAATCTGGTTCTCCTGCTGAGATAACAGGGAAGGAGTCTGAGGCAGGTGCCATGGGGATAACCGTGACACACTGCGCAGGAGGGGGTACCAGTGTTGGCGTGGCCAGTCTGGCGCAATCAAAATCATCCTTGGTTTGTCCTGTTTGATTTTTAGTAGTACTTTGGAAAGCAGAGGCGGGGGGGGGGGGGGGCACAGACTGATAGGTTTTTCCAGCTGAAGGACAGAGCATCCATTTTCCAGGCTTGCTTGTGGGGAGTCCTTGTGCAATATTTGTCCAATTGGTAGTTCTGGGGAGAGGAAAACAGATCTATATCTGGGCTCCCCCATTTGCTTGTCAACATGTTGAAAATCCTTGGTTCCAGTTTCCACTCATGTGGGTCCATGAGGTTTCTGCTTAGTCTGTCTGCCAGTGTATTTAATTTTCCTGGCAGGAATTGAGCTTGTAGGCGCACTTGGTAGCTCAAGGCTGTATTCTGCAATGCCATGGCTAGTCTGCAGAGGAGGTAAAAATGTGTACCCCCCTGCTTGTTTATTTACCACATAACAGTGGTGTTGTCCGTCTTTACCATAAGTTGTCCTGGAAGAATGTGGTCCTTGAAGGCTGTCAGAGCATTCTGTACAGCTAACATTTCTTTTTGATTGATATGAAGGTGCATTTGACTTGGGTTCCATTTGCCCTGAATGCACTTCCCTGCCAGGTGAGCCCCCCATGGCATAGTCTGATGCATCTGTTGTTAGGGTTTGGGTGGCAGAGGGTGGTGTGAAAGGTAGTCCCTTGTTTTGGTGGCATGCCTCTGCCCACCAAAGAAATTCTAGGCGTAGGCAAGGTATGATAGGAATCATTGCTTCTAGATCCTGAGAATGTTGGCACCATAGCCTTTTTAGATACCACTGTAGTTTCCTCATATGCAGTCTTGCATATGGAATTAGAAGAATGCAGGAGGCCATGAAGCCCAAGGCTTGCAGCATTTGTCTTGCAGATAGCAGGGTTTTTGTGGCCACTTGTTTGAAGTAGGTTGTCAAATTAATTTGTTTTTCTGGCGTGAGGTAAGCCATCTGGGAAGCTGTATTTAAGCTTGCTCCCAGGAATATAATTTGTTGGCAGGGTACCAGGTGTGATTTCTTTTCATTTATGGTGTACCCCAGACAAGTTAGAACCCTTTGTACAAAGGCCAGATGATTCAAAAGTATGTCCTGGCTTTCTGCCTGAATTAGACAATCGTCTGGGTATGGGTATATTTGAACATTTCTTTGCCTGCAAAATGCAATAACTGGAGCTAGGCACTTTGTGAATACCCTGGGTGCAGTAGATAAGCCAAAGGGCAGTGCAGAGAACTGATAGTGCATGTAGCCTGCTTTGAAGCATAGGTGTCTTCCGCAAGATTCCCTGATTGTGATGTGCAGGTATGCTTCTTTTAAATCCAGTGTTGCCAACCAGGCATCTTTGCCTAGCATAGGAAATAATTGGTGAAGAGTCAGCATCTTTTATTTTGGAATTTCCAAAAAGGTGTTTAGAGTAGACAGGTCCAGGATAGGATGCCATGAATTGTCTTTTCTGAGTACCAGGAAAAGTCTTGATTAGAAACCTTGCCCCTTTTCATTTTCCGATACCAGTTGAATAGCCCCATGCTTAAGAGAGAAAGTACTTGTTTTTGGGCCTCTGCCCACTGACTTGGGGGTAGGTCCGGCCACCCGTCTGGTGTTGACAACATGTGGAAGAGAAATCTGTATCCCTGCGACACGATATTTAAAACCCATTTGTCCTGGGTAATGAGTTCCTAGTTCTTTGCATGAACAGCAACCCCCCCCCCCCACCCCCCCAAGAGGCAGTCAGTTGATAAGTGCTTGGAAATTTTAAACGGAAGTCACTGAGACAGTTTACCATAGGGGGGAGTCTTATTACTCCCAGATTTGGAAGTGGAGGCTCCCCACTTCTTAAGTCCTGTGTGTCCCCTGGGACTGAAACCTGGGGCTTTTGCTGTGTCTGGGTTTGGCTTGAGAAGACCGGGAAGGGGCAAGAAAGGACCAATTCTTAGAGGGCCAGTGCCTACCAAATCTAGGAGGCTGAACTTGTAAGAAATCTTTAACAGTTTGCATAGATTTAGCTTTACCTTCCATCTTTTTAAGGACTTCCTCAGCCTTGTTGCCAAACAGATGGCCTTGACATAAGGGAGTATCCAACAATTTAGCTTTAACATGATCAGGCAAGGATTGCTCCTTTAGCCAAGCATGCCTTCTGAGCAAAGACCCAGTAACAGCAGCCCTGCAAGAGGCCTCTAATGAATCAAAATCACATTGCAAAGTATGTTTTCCAACTTGTTCAGCAGAATGCATTAAATCCTGTAATTCTTTATTTTCCACACAGTCAGGAATCAACATCCTTTTCTGTTTAAGCAATCCAGTAACATATTGCTGATACTTTAACATATGAAACTGTCAGTTTAAAGCCCTAATGGCCAAGGTTGCAGAAGTGCAAACCTTCTTATCCCATCTATCCAGCACCCTGGAGTCTCTATCAGAAGGGGTAGGATTTTTAGCAGTAGAAGCCTTAATGCCCTTGGGCCCCTGTGAAATAGTCTCTGGATCCGCAATAGGATTTTTAAAAAGGAACTTGTGTGACTCAGGGACCCTGTAGTATCTGTCAGGTTTTCTGAGAGCAGGAGGCAAGGAATCAGTGGCCAAACTAGATTCCAAAAAGCATCAACAATGTCTAGTACAAGAGGAATAGCTAAAGGCCTATGCTGAGGTAGAAGTAAGAAATCCCTCTTTTTTGAATCAGAAAAATCCTGGCTTTCCCAGTGGAAATGCTCCCTTAGAGTATGCAAAGTTTCCCCAAAAGAAAAATCCTCTGTGGGGAAGCAGAGGGAATGGAGTCCTCTGCATCAGAATCCTCGTAAGTAGATAAGGGCAAATCCAGATCATCAGAAGAATCAGAAAAAACAGAATCCTGGTCAGAAGATTCATGAACTTCAGTCCTAGGCCTCTTAGAAAGGGGGGGGTGGCTACCCTTGATTAGAGTTATTAAATCTTCAGCTATTCTTATCATTTGTTTTTTAGGCATAGAGACCTGAGCATGTGGCCTGGGCGTCATTTTTTTTAGGCATGTTTCAAGATTTAGGCCTAAGTGAAGAATGAGGCATCGGTTTAATATGCACGTCCGTTGGCCTGAATACACCCTCAGAAGCCAGTGCCTGCACAGCGGCTCCGGACCCATCCAAGGTAGAGACATCCGCGGGTTCCATAGTTGTAGCATCTCGCAGCATACCGGTCTCCGAATGGGTCTCAGTAGAGGCCTGCGAATCAGAAATAGCGGGTATTAGGGGCTGCGAATGTGCCTCACTGAGTACCGGCAAACTGGCGACTTGCTTAGGAGAAGCGTCGTCGGCAGTTTTGGACTTCGGCGGCCTGTCTCTGTCTTTATCTTTGCGTTTTTTTGGAATCCCGGTAGATGGTTGGCTAACCGACATTTCTGGATAATTAAACAGAGAACCGAAATATTTAGAGGCGAAAATATACCGACGGCCGATAGTGTGCTAATTAAATAAAACACAAAACCGACAGCAAGGTACGTCATGGTCAGGGCCTAGGAAAGGAATAAAGTACGAATGAAAATCTTTATGAGGTATTTGCTTTGCACAAGTAATGCAATTATTAACCTTTACTGACATCGGTAAGGAGCAAGAAAAAAGTTTCCCCAATGGGGTACTTAGCTTTAGTTGAAGACTTCGGTTCTGAAACTCGAAAACGAAAATTTCAGGAGTCGGCCGACTGGCACTTGCGAACTGCTTCTGCTTCGGGCACCGCACGGTAAGAAAGACTGATGTAATGGCGTCGGCTGCATGTTTTATACCCCTGACGACTTGACATCATGGAAGAAGGGACAACAACCGACGCAGGACCCAAGACTTTGTTAATCAGGCCGACTGAGGGCTACCTGCAAGCAGATAACCCAAATGTAATGACTGCAACAGTGAAACATTTAGAACATCTAGTAAATCACCAGTTTGGTTCTCTGCATGCTACACCAATTCACCAACCTAACTCTCCAGGTCTGACTGTACTGCAGTTGCATGACAACAGTGCAAAAACTTTTCTCATATCATTTTCATAGAGGACCAGATGAAGCACCATGCTGTGAAGCTGTCCTTGCTTAATTTGTTCATTCCATCACAGTTCTATAAGTTAAGTGTCTGAAACCTACCATACCAACATATAATCAAAACACTAATAATAACATTTCAAACATGCAAACATGCACTTTCATCTGAAATATAAGCAATGGCATAATACATATATATTTTTTTGAAGTACGTCTCTCTCTCTGTCGCTCTTTCTCTGTGTGTATATATATATATATATATATATATATATATATATATATATATATATATATATATATATATATATATTTTTTTTATTTTACTTATCTAACATTTGTTGACCGGGAATGTCCGACTAGGTTCCACAGAGCCTGTTTTCAGCGGAGGCCCGGGGAGAAATGCTCCTATATACATATATATATATATATATATATATATATATAGATATAGATATACACATACATACACACACACACACACACACACACACACACACACACCTCTCTCTCTCTCTCTATAGATATATATATATATATACATATATATATATATATATATATATATATATATATATATATATATATATATATATATATATATATATATATATATTATATATATTTATACAGGGTGTATGTGTGGGTGTTTTTATATATAGATAGATACAGATAGATATAAAAACACACACAAGTATGGCACATTACATCAATGTTAGTTTTGTTTATTCAATTTTGACATCTCATATGATGCCAATCAATTACCTGCATTTTTCTGAAATCAAAAGTAGTACAAAAGGAAAAGCACAGCTGCATAAGCATGCTGTAAAACAAGGCTAAATGTCTAAAACTACACATTTTAGTTATTCACCTATCAGATAACATGGTAAGACTGCTCATCTACAAACCCCTTTTTCACCATATCCCAGGGCTAACCCTATCTATACTGCAATATATTCTCAGAGTATTATCTACAAAATGCAAGTAAAGTTAGAAAATAAGTTATCTAGAATACAAGAAAAGATAAATCAACCAGGCAACACAACAATGGTGGCAAAGTATAGAGTTTGTCTCACTCAACATGGTCTGAGCTTTCAGATTTATTTTATTTATTTATTGACATTTGTTAACCGGGTTGCTCCATCTGGGCTTGGGGCCTATTTTCAATGGAGACCCGAGGAGAAAAGCTCCAACAAAGAAAAATAATTACATGAAAAGAATATTGCAGTTAAAAAAAATTTAAGCATATACATATACGAGAG
Organism: Protopterus annectens; assembly: GCF_019279795.1. Lineage (NCBI taxonomy): Eukaryota > Metazoa > Chordata > Ceratodontiformes > Protopteridae > Protopterus > Protopterus annectens. The sequence continues at coordinate 666,301,624 of NC_056729.1, forward strand.
ATAGTACAAAGATCAAAATAACAAATCTGTTTATACAGCATGAGTAAAGACAAAATAGAGACCTTACATGGTAAGACAAAACACAGTATTTACACAAAAGCAATCATGTATTTACATGAAAAAATTATGCATCTTAATTAGGTAAAAAGCAGTTGGCATTGGCTATCATACATGGAGTTATGGGAAATGAGATGGGTGAGAAAAAAAATGCAACCATCATTAAGCCACATGTCATTACATTACAAGAAAATACTGCACATTCTCATAACAAGGGTAAACAATGTAATACTTCTTAAACCAGTGTTTGCTGCTGCTGCATAATAAGGACAAAGTAATTAGAGCTCTAGTTCACATGACCTTTTAATTACAAGCCACTGTTTTTCAGACCATTAATAAACATAAGGAAATAGTGCATGTTTTTGCAATTAGACAAAAAAGCTGTCAGAATCCCAGGAAAAGAGCTTATTATACATAGTGTTACAGGCCTATGTCATACCCTGTTCTTTAGCATTCCTTAACATGAAAATATGGCATATTTCCATAAACAGATGCACAGACTGTTAATATCTCTACAACAGCAAATGCTGCACAGTCACAAGTAAATAAATGTATGCTCCATAAAAGCTTACATGGAATACCATGCTATTATCTATAGTTTCTTACATAGCTCTGACTTATAAAATGATAAAGCACAGCATAGTTTCACAACTAGTAACAAAAACAAATGGTAATATTTCCAGAGCCATGCAATTTACACAAATAGTGTCAATGTAATTTTTCACTGTAACACCCTGACCTTTCACAACATACCTGAAATTGCTTATGACAGTTTTGGAAATATTCCCAAAAAATACGACAATGTTGCATACTTCCATAAATAGTTATACAAACAGTAGTTAATATCAATAAAGCCCTACACTACTGCACAAACTGAGTGACTAGTGTTCAATTTCACATGATGTTATGCAATTGCCTGCCAAGTTACTTGGTGTTCAAAATGGTAATGGAAATATGGAAGCACTGTACTTTTTCTTAACAAGCTATATACAAAGAATCTGCACAGCCATGAATCCTATGAACTACCATTTTTCACTATGACAAGATTCCAAAGTATGCATAACACAACTGATTCCGGAAATAGTACCAAAAACATGATATTTCTGTAAACAAAGATAATCTGGTTCTGAAAAGTTTAAAGGGCTACGAGGAAATAGTTCAGATAAAAGGTCTTACCAACATTTGATTATTGAGCATCTGATAAAAAAAATACAGGAATGTTTCACATTTTCAAAAATCTGTTAAGAAACAGATCTTCAATATAATCTATAAAACGAACACACTCCAAAGCAAAATATTAACAAAGAAAATGTTTACCTTTACAAGAAATACAAAATGACAGCAAATCTTACAAACACAAGCATGACTCTTTTAATCAGTTTATGTTACAGTCCAAAGGTACACACAGACTAACTTTATGACATTTCATAATGCAGAACACATCAAACATTGCAACCTACTGCTGCTGTGTACCTATCCAGCATCACACCTACTTACAGCAGTGAAGAGACGGAGTACATGGAATATCAATGGAATGCTGAAAACCTCAAGGTCAAAGACTGTGTGGAGGATACCAGGTCTTAAAAACATAGGAAGCCCTCCATGGTCATGGCATGAAGCAGTAAACAAGGTATGTAATCCTTAAGAAGGGGAAAGACGCCCTCTTGCCCTCAACCTAAACACCAGTCTTGGTATTAAATCATAACTATAAGGTCTTCTGCCTGTTTTACCATAGAGGTAGCTGGAGTTACTTCAAGACCTCATACAAATGTACCACTGAGGGTTTGCAGGGGGACACCAATAAAACATTCAATAATATAAAAAAGAAGTTATGTACTCACCATAACGTTCCATCTGAGTAGGTAAACTTCATTTGTCAGCAACCTGTGGGTTGCGGATCCAATATGGATCCGAGCCAGCAGCATACCAAGCAAACAGATCTGAGCTCCAAGCTCCTCCCCTACCCATACTGCACTGCAACCTCCTTCCAATCCTTAGATCAAGTTTGCCACTCCATACATGACACCAACAAACTAATCTGAGACCCCTAAACCAAGGACAAACCTCTAACTCGTGAACTCTGCACATCGAGTGCAGCAAAAAAACGCCAAGGTAAGGGGGAAGGGGGGGGGGTGGTTGCTGACAAATGAACTTTACCTACTCAGATGGAACGTTATGGTGAGTACATAACTTCTTTATCTGAAGTAGTCAACTTCATTTGATCAGCAAGCTGTGGGACAGTCCCCAGCTACCCAAAATCTTGGGAGGCCCTTAAGGAAGGATATTCCAGAGCACTGCAGAGCCAAAAGAAGCCCTTCCTCTAGACACCAAATCCAATTTATAATGATTAATAAAGGTGTGAGAAGATGCCCAAGTAGCCGCTGAGCAAATGTCATCCAGGGAAACTCTAGACCAGAATGCTGCAGACGTCGCCATAGAACGTGTAGAATGAGCATGAACTCCTACTGGTTCTGGTAAACCAAGCTCTCTGGATGCTTGTAGGATACAAAGGGAAATCCACCTAGCCAGAGTCACCTTTGAAACTGGTTTCCCTAAAAAGGGTTTAGCAAACGAAACAAAAAAATTGATCAGATTTGCGAAAGGCCACCGTCCTGTGCAAATAAAAACGTAACTGCCTGTGAACACCCAGCAAATGAAGTTTGTATTCCCTTGTTCTGAAAATTGGGGAAAAAGACAGGCAAATTAATAGAGTGATTAATATTTGTCTCAAAAGCAACTTTAGGAAGAAAGGATGGATTAGTCCTGAGAGACCCTGTCCTTATGAAACACAAGGTATGGGGGTTTCATACAAAGAGCTTGCAGCTCCGACACTCTCCTTGCTAAAGTTATAGCTACCAGAAAGGCAGTCTTCCATGACAAAAATTTTAAGTCAACTGATGCCGAGGGCTCGAAAGGAGGCCCAACTAAGGCCTGAAGAACCGCAGTCAGATCCCATGGTGGTGACAGATTCTTAACAGGGGGTCGCAGAAGAAAAGTTCCTTTCAAAAAGGTCTTACAAATTCTGGCAGTAGCGAGGGAGCCTAAATTGTCTCCTACATGGAAATGAGAATTAGCCGCCAGCTGTACCTTCACGGTGGAGGAGCTGGCTCTTTGCTGGAAGATATGAGACAAAAAGTCTCATATCGCTGGGATTGGAGTGGTAAAAGGATGTAGATTTCTCTGTGAAGCCCAAATGGAGAAGCGTTTCCATTTGCTAGAATAAATGTTCCTGGTAGAGGATTTATGTGCCACAACCAAAACAGATTTAACAGGAGAAGAGATACCGGGAGTCCTAGCAATTAATGGAACTGGAGCAGCCAAGCTGTGAGCTGCAGTCTGTCCAGATTTGGAGGAAGCATTCCCAAGGGATGACGAATTAGATCCGGAATACGATCCAAGATCCAAGGTGGAGCTATGAGATGAGAACATAGACAGGGGAACCAGACTTGACGAGGCCAGAATGGAGCTATGAGGATCTATCTGCTCCTCAACCGGCGAGCTTTCTGTAAGAACTTTATCATGAGCAGGAGTGGGGGATATGTATAAAGATGACCAGATGGCCAAGCATGAACAAGAGCGTCTCTGGGGCTTTCCCCCTCAGGGGGAGTAGAGTGAAAAACTCGCTGCACTTCGCGTTGGAAGGCGATGCGAAGAGATCGCAGCAAGGCTGACCCCACTTGAGGAAGATCTGTTCTGCTACACAAGGGTTCAGAGACCACTCATAAGGAGAAAGGATAATTCTGCTCAATTTGTCCACCAAGAAGTTGGACCAACCCGGAATGTGCATTGCTATCAGAAAGCGGTTAGTGGAGATCGCCCATTCCCAGACTCTCATAGCTTCTCGATAAAGGGGATAAGACTTGGTTCCTCCCTGTTTGTTGATATACCAGACCACTGACATATTGTCTGACTGGATCGCAATAGTTCCCAGAGGTAGATAAGCATGAAGGGCATGCAACACAAAAAGGACCGCTCTCATCTCTAGGACATTTATATGCAGAATGGTCTCGTTTTGATTTCACGTGCCTTGAACATTTCTGCCTGAACAATGCCCCCCCCAGGCGGGAGGCATCAGTGGTCACCGTGGCTTGAGACTGGGGCGCAAGAAAGGGACATCCCTCCTGCAAATTCTGAGATTGGATACACCACTTGAGAGCATTTCTGCACACTCTGTTCAGAGGGATCGGAAAATCTAGAGGTTGATGAAGAATCGACCACTGAACTTGCAACGTCCACTGTAAAATTCTCATATGCAGACAAGCACAAGGGATCAGGTTGATAGCTGCTGCCATGGACCCTAAGGCTCTCAGGACTAATTCTACAGGGGGTGCAGGGGACTGCAGGAGCGCTAACACATGAAGTGTCAGGCTGTGTAGTCTGTCTGGTGTTAAGAATGCCCTGGCCTGGCAAGAATCTATTCTCGCTCCTATGAAGTCTAACACATGAACAGGTTGAAGGGAAGACTTCCTTAGGTTTATGGTAATACCTAGCCGAGGTGATATCTGGAGAAAGAAATCTCTGTCTAGCAAGAGTAGATGCCTGGTGGGGGTGGTGAGAAGCCAGTCCAGGTACGGAAAGACCTGAATGCCCTGAAGTCTCAGGTGGGCTGCTACAACTGCCATGACCTTGGTGAACATCCTGGGGACTGTGGTGAGACCGAAGGGCAGGACCCTGAATTGATAATGACTGGCTCCTAGCCAAAAGCGGAGGAACCTCCTGGATCGCCTGACCATCAGAATATGGTAGTACGCATCCTTGAGGTCTATCGAGCACAACCAGTCTTCCTCCTGCAGGAAGGGCAGGATGGACTGAAGCGTGACCATCCGGAACGTTTCCTTGGCAACGAACAGGTTCACTGTAGACAGGTCGAGAATCGGCCTTAGGAACCCTGTCTTTTTTGGCACCAAAAAGAACCTGGAATAGATGCCTGATCTGGACTGGACTGGGGGGTACCTGCTGGATGGCTCTTTTTTCTAGTAGTTTTTGTATTTCCAAGGCCGCGGCCTCCCTCCGAGTGGGTGGGACATCCCAGAGGCGCCTTGTGTAAGGAGGTTTGTTTATGAAGGGAATAGAAAAGCCTCTGGATATTATTCGCAGCACCCAGCAATCTGTCGTGATGGACTCCCATTGGGCTAGGTGCATCGAAAAACGCCTCCCGACTGCCTCCAGAGAGGAGCAGTCGGGTAACCCCTCAGGGTTGCTGCGTGGGTCGCTCTGAAAAAGGTTCACGTGACCTGAAGTTCTTCGGCCACCCTCTGCCTCTGGGCTGGCATCCACCTTGTCCTCCTCTGCCTCTGGGGAGGAGGAGTCCTGAGCAATCCGGGACTGCTGAGTTTTCCGGAACCACAGCTTCTTTTGCCCTCGCTGGTTCCTGGAGAAGGACCTTTGAGGGTTAAAGAAGCGGATCCCGATGGCTGACAGCATCTGCCCGTCTTTCTCGCTCTGGACAAGCGTATCGAGGTAAGTCTTCCCGAACAGGGTGGAACCGTCAAAGGGTGTGTTAGCGAAGGACACCTTGAAGGGTTCCAAGAAGTTGCAAAGACGGAGCCAGGCGTGACGCCTTAAGGCGATGCCGGACCCGCTAGCCCTAGCGACTCCCTCAGTGGCATGAGAGAGTAAACGCATGGACGTATTAGATACGGACTTGAGAGTGGCCATACGAGCAGAGAAGGTCCATTTATCTTCGACCGACATGGACTCCGGGGGAGACTCGGCATACTCTTTCACGAGGTCCCGCAGCAGTCGAATTATGTGGGCCAAGTAATTCAGTGCTCATAGTAAAGGTGGCTGAAGCAAAAGTCCGCTTTCCAAGACTGTCCATAGCCCTGGACTCCTTGTCTGGGGGGTGGACTGAGGAACTTTCTTGGGCGAGTTTCTTTTTTGGGACCGCCGCCACCACCATGGCATCAACCGACGAACCTTTGTTACAAGAGGCTCTATCTGCTGGTGGACTCAGTATTTTGTCGGGTCTTTTGGGTATAGGCTCCACAGTGTCCGGTTCCCTCCAAGCTCTGGTGGTGATAAGGTCCACCAGAAGGTCGGCCGGGGGGTACACCCAAGAGGTAGATGGGCAAGTGTCGAATGCCTCCAGAAATACAGACTCGTCAGAGGAAGGTTTTTGGGCGGACCCCCCCCCCCCTCTGGCGAAGGATTTCCATAATGTCTCCAAAGGAGACGTCTTCGGGGGGGAGGTGATTTGGGTGAACCCTCCCCTTCCTCCAAGCCGGTATCATCAGTGAGGGACTCGGGGGAGTCCAATTGCCTCCTCTTACACTGGCGTTTGTGAGGGACCTCCTCAGGTGGACTCTCCGGGGAGGCCTCACAAATGGTTTCTTGTTCCGCCAAGGGAACCGTCTGGGGCGCACTGGACACAGGCTGTCCCTGGGGGGACTGGATGACGGAAGACAAACCCAACTGCGAGGGAGCAGGGATGGACCCCGAGGACAGAGTGAGGGGGGTCTCGATCCTCCAGAGAGAACCCTCTCCACGACGTTGAATGCCGAGGGAGACCCAGCATCCCTGAAACTGGTAGCCAAAACCCTTGGATCCGACGAAGGGATCGGAGCCAAAGCTGGAACGGTCGGACCCGACGGGACTGTATGCCCCAACCATAACGGAGCCGATGACACACTCATCCCCCTGGATCCGACGCCCAACTCTCGGCTCCAAGAGCCCGGATCCAAAAGCGGATCCGACAGACTCAAGGGCATGGCCGGCGTAGAGGCCGAAGGCACCATCGGCGCCGACCCCCCTGACTCTGGGGCTCCTCAGATCCATAGACTCCAATATCAGATGGTGGATCAGAGAAGGAGCTATTGGGGCGAAAAAAGGAACCGAACTCCTCGCTCCGGGAGGGGGGGGAGCCAGCAATACCCCCATTTGCATTTGGGTTTGTAGAAACCTTCGCATCACCCGATCCATGTCTGCTTCAGAGATGCTTCTGGTTGATCTGGAGGATGCCGTCGATGCCAGCCGGGAGAGCCGACGCGAAGACTACCTCGGGGTGGTCTAGCCTCCTCCTCCTCCGGCTCCGGAGAAAAACGTGGTGAACGGAGCCGAAGAGAGGATGGCCTGGGAACTTTTACTGGAGACAAGATGACTTTAGCAGGAGGGGCCATTGGATGTAACTCGGCCTGTCGCTTGCGGCCCCTCTCTCTATCTTTATCCTTATCCACGTCTCTCTGTATCCCTGTGCTTTTCTTTAATTTTCTTAGCCTCTTTCTCTCCCTGTGGTAAGGTGGGAGGGTGAGTCCTGGACAGGGGAGAAGGGCCAGAAAGCTGAACAGCCACAGCCATGGCTGATAAGGAAGCTGAAGAGGAAAAAGAAGCAGAAGTTGATTCTGCGGGTAGAAGACCCGCCAGAATCAACTTATTCCTGCGATCCCGCAGGGCTCGGGGGTTGAAGGCCGCACAAATCTTGCAGCCATAAGACAAATGGGCCACCCCCAAGCAAACTACACACAGTGTGAGACCATCAGCTGAAGACAGCTTGTGGCCACACTCTGTGCACTTAGAGAAATTCACTTTCTGACTTTCTAAAGAACACACACGACGGGCGGGAAGGCGAAGCTGCGGCAAACGAGAGCTGAGGATTGAAAGGAGGTTGCAGTGCAGTATGGGTAGGGGGGAAGGATCTTGGAGCTCGGATCTTTTTGCTTGGTATGCTGCCGGCTCGGATCCGTATCAGATCCGTAACCCACAGGTTGCTGATCAAATGAAGTTAACTACTTCAGATCACTGTTTTACTGATGCAAGACACAATGACCATTAATGATACCATGTAGGGATGCCAAAAAAAAAAATCTACCAGGGAATGGAGCCCACATACTAGACACTGTTTGAGTTCTTAAATAAATTAGTGCATGCCAAGTTTTACCACAGCTGGTGTGCAGTGATCATGAGGTTGGAATTATTTACAACACATTAACCTTTATGCCAAAAGTACAGTTGTGTACACTTACCATAAATGTAGATGTTCGAGTGTATTCACTGTTGCAGTCATTACATTTGGGTAATCTGCTGGCAGGTTGCCCTCAGTCGGCCTGAATAACAAAGTCTTGGGTCCTGCGTCGATTGCTGTCTCCTCTTCCATGACGTCAGGTCGTCACGGGTATAAAACATGCAGCCAACGCCATTTTAATCAGTTTTTCTTGCCCCAGATGTCAGGTGCCCCCCAAATGGGGAGCATAAATAAATGTATAAACTGTAAATATATAAATGCATCTTAGAAACATAAAATTTACCATTAACTAAAAGCAAATACACCACAAAGGCTTTTGAGTATAGTGAAGGAAAGAAAAGGTATAGAAAAGGGGGATGGTGGGTGGGTAACCCGGACTGCAACAGTGAATACACTCAAACATCTACATTTATGGTAAGTGTACACAACTGTACTATGTTCTTCGTGTTTCACTTTTGCAGTCATTACATTTGGGCAGTCATTACATTTGGGTAGAATCCCAAAGCTATGGATGGGAGGATGGAACTAAACAGCATTAGGAACAGCTATAAGGTCCTGCAGGACTGCAGTGGCAAAGCCTGCCCTGGATTTAGAGAAGAGAGGTAAATGATAATGCTCTGTGAATGTATGAACTGAGCTCCAAGTAGCAACTTCTAGAATGTCTCTGGTAGGGACCCCTCTGAGAAAAGCTGCTGAAGTAGAGGCAGCCCTGGTGGAATGGGATCTGATCCCCTTGGGCACAGGTTTACCATGGTGCAAGTAGAAGAAACGAATGCAATGGCTTATCCATTTAGAAATAGTCTGCTTTGATATAGCCTTCCCCTCTGATCCTGTAGCAAATGCTACCAGTACTTGCTCAGACTTTCTTAGAGATTTTGTCCTGTTTAAGTAGAATCTTAGTTGTCTGTGTACATCCAATGAATGCAGAATCCGCTTCCCCTTGTTCTGAGGATTTGGGAAAAAAGTTGGCAGGTGAATGGTCTGGTTAAGAGCCACACTGGATACCAACTTAGGCATAAAAGTAGGATTGGTCCCGAGGGCCACCCTGTCCGGGTAAAAAATAATGAAAGGCTCCACTGCCATGAGAGCCTGCAGTTCTGAAACCCTTCTAGCTGAAGGGATTGCCAAAAGAAAGGCAGTCTTCCAAGAAAGAAATTTTACATCCGAAGTAGCTGCTGGTTCAAAAGGAGGCAGGGTGAGTTTTTTCCAGCACAAAATTGAGGTCCCATGCAGGAGTTGGCGCTCTCCTGGAAGGCCTTAAATTTTTGGCCCCTCCGAGATACTGTTTTAGCAGTGGATGAGAAAAGAGGGAAGGCTCTGTGTTGTTTTGAGCCGAGATGGCAGAGACATTGATTTTTACTGAAGAAAAAGATAGGCCCTTGTCAAGCATCTCAGTTAGGTATTGTAAAATCTGAGGAATATTGGGCTTTGCTGCGTCTATTCCTTGTGCCTGGTTCCAAGCACAGAATCTCTTCCATTTATCAGCATAAGATTTTCTAGTACTAAGCCTTCTGGCTTCTAAAATGACATCCATCACAGGTTTACTGAGAAATGTGGTTTCAATAATTAGTTGATTAGCCGTGCTGCAAGATTCAGAGTTTGGAGCTGCGTGTGCAGAATTTGATAGTTCTGCTAAGACAATAGATGAGGTGTTTGAGGCAAATACCACAGAGGAAGGTGTGACATATTCCTTAAAAGAGGGTACCAGTGTTGGCGAGGCCAGTCCGGAGCAATTAGAATAATTTTTGTTTTTTCCTGTCTGACTTTTAGTAAGACCTTGGAGAGTAGAGGCAGAGGGGGAAAGGCATAGATCGATAGGTTTTTCCAGCTGAAGGATAGAGCATCCACTTTCCTTGCTTTTTTGTGATGAGTTCTTGTGCAGAATTTGTCCAACTGATAGTTTTGGGGAGAGACAAACAGATCTATGTCTGCGCTTCTTCATTTCTGTGTTAACATGCTGAAGATTTGTGGATCCAGTTTCCATTCGTGTGGGTCCATAAGATTTCTGCTTAGGTCGTCTGCCAGAGTATTTTGCTTTCCTGGCAGGAACTGAGCTTGAAGATGTATTTGGTAAGTCAAGGCTGTGTTCCACAAGGCCATGGCTAGTCTGCAAAGGGGTAGGAATGGGTACCCCCCTGCTTGTTTATGTACCACATAACTGTGGTGTTGACCGTCTTTATCAGTAGTTGTCCTGGATGAAGTAAGTCCTTGAAGGCTGTCAGAGCATTCTGAACAGCTAGCATTTCTTTCTGGTTGATATGTAGATGCATTTGGTTTTGGCTCCATTTGCCCTGAATGCATCTCCCTGCCAGGTGGGCCCCCCAAGCATAGTCTGAAGCATCTGTAGTTAGGGTTTGGGTGGCAGGGGGTAGAGTGAATGACAGACCCTTGTTTTGGTGACGTCTCTGCCCACCAAAGAAACTCCTGTTGTAGGCAGGGAATGAGAGGAATCATTGTTTCCAGGCTGTGACAATGTTGACTCCATAAGCTTTTTAGGTACCATTGAAGTTTCCTCATATGCAGTCTCGCATATGGAATTTGTAGAATGCAGGATGCCATGAACCTCAAAGCCTGCAGAATTTGTCTTGCAGATAACTGGGTTTTTATTGTCATTTGTTTGAAGCATATTGGCAATTGCATTTGTTTGCCTGGCGTGAGGTAAGCCATCCGGGCAGTTGTATTCAAGCTTGCACCCAGGAATGTAATTATTTGAGAGGGTACCAGTTGTGATTTCTTTTCGTTTATGGTGTACCCTAGGCATGCTAGAAGCCTTTTTACAAACACCAGATGTTGAAGAAGGGTGTTCTTGTCCTCTGCCTGAATGAGACAATCGTCCAGATAAGGATAAATTTGAATGTTTCTTTGTCTGCAGAATGCAATTACTGGTGCCAGGCACTTTGTAAAGACCCTGGGCGCAGTAGATAAGCCAAAGGGCAGTGCAGAGAATTGTTAATGCAAAAAACCTGCTTTGAAGCGGAGGTATCTTCTGCAAGATTCCCTTATTGGGATATGCAGGTATGCCTCTTTTAAGTCTAGAGTTACCAACCAGGCATTCTTGCCTAGCATAGGCAGTAGCTGTTGTAAAGTCAGCATTTTGAATTTTGGAATGTCCAGGAACGTGTTCAGAATCGACAAGTCCAGTATTGGACGCCATGATTGGTCTTTTCTGGGTACCAGGAAAAGTCTTGAATAAAATCCTTGTCCTTTTTCTTTTTCTGGTACCGGTTGAATAGCCCCCATATCCATGAGGGACATTACTTGTTTTTGGGCCTCTGCCCACTGGTTTTGTGGCAGATCTGGCCATCTGTTTGGAACTGGCAAAGTATGGAAATGAAATCTGTACCCCTGGGATACTATGTTTAATACCCACTTGGCCTGGGTAATTAACCACCAATTTTGAACATGAAGTGCTAGTTTTCCCCCCAAGGGGGCTGCCAAAAGATAAGTGCTTGGAGATGGTAGAGGAAAGTCATTGAGACTGCTTACTGTAGGGTTATGCTTTGTTACCTCCAGATTTGGAGGTGGAGGCACCCCATTGCTTTGACCTGTAAGATTCCTGTGATTGATATCTGGAGCCTTTTGAGTGCCTGGGTTTGCCCCGAGTGGCTCTGTTAGACACAGGAAAGGACCAATTCTTAGTAGGCCAGTGCCTACTGAACCTGGGTGGCTGCACTTGCAAGAAATCTTTTACAGTTTGCATTGATTTAGCTTTGTCTTCCATTTTCTTTAAAACCTCTTCTGCCTTATTACCAAACAGACTATCATGTTGTAATGGGGCATCCAACAATTTAGCTTTAACATGATCAGGCAGATTTTGCTCCTTGAGCCAGGCATGCCTTCTTATCACAGATTTAGTTACGGTGGCCCTGCAAGAGGCCTCCAAGGAATCAAAACCACATTGCAAAGTATGCTTTCCAACCTGTTCTGCTGAATGCAATAAATCCTGTAACTCTTTATTTTCCACACAATCAGAAATCAACATCATTTTCTGTTTCAGTAAGCCCATAACATGCTGTTGATATTTAAGCATATGAAGCTGGCAGTTTAAAGCCCTGATTGCCAAGACTGCAGACGTATAAACCTTCTTAAAGCCCTGACTGCCAAGGTTGCAGACGTATAAACCTTCTTACCCCATCTATCCAGTGCCCTGGAATCTCTATCAGAAGGGGTAGGATTTTTGGCTGTAGAAACCTTAACACCCTTGGGACCCTGAGAAATAGTCTCAGGATCAGCAGCAGGATTTTTGAAAAGAAATTTGTGGGAGTCAGGAACCCTGTAATATCTGTCTGGCTTACTAGGAACCAGAGGCAGGGAATCAGGAGGCATGCTTGATTCCGAGAACACATCATTAACAATGTCTAATACAGGAGGCATTGCCAAAGGCCTATGCTGAGGAAGAAGGAAATCCCTAAGCCTCTTTTTTGATTCAGAGAAGTCCTGACTCTCCCAGTGAAAATGTTTCCTTAAAGTATGCAAAGTCTCTCCAAAAGAGTAATTCTCAGGAGGAGATGCAGATGGTATGGATTCCTCTGCATCAGAATCCTCATAAGGTGGAACAGATGATTCTTGATCAGAAGAAATGGAAACCTGATCTGAAGATTCATAATCAGTGCCTTGCCTAGGCCTCTTAGCAGGGGGGGTTTGGAACCCCTGATCAAAGTAATTAAATCTTCAGCCATTTTGATAATTTCTTTTTTAGGCATAGGGACCTGAGCACGTGGCTCATGCGTCGGTTTTTTTAGACACAGAAGTAATTTTTGACCTTGTTTTTGTTGATGGCGTCAGTTTAATATAAAAATGTTGAGGCCTGAAAACACCCTCAGAAGCCTCAGCGGCGCTGGAACCATCCAAGGGAGAGACATCCGCGGGTTCAATACTTTGCGAATCTCACGGCATACCGGACTCTGAATGGGTCTTGGTAGAGGACTGCGACTCAAAAGTAGCGGGTATCAGGGGCTGCAAAAGCGCCTCACTGAATACCGGCAAACCGGCAACTGGCTTAGGAGAAGCTTCGTCGTCGGTTTTGGACCTCGACGGTCTGTCTGTCTTTTTCCTTGCAGTTTTTGTGAACTCCGGTAGTCGGATTGCTAACCGACGACATTTCAGGATAGTTAAATCTTGAACCAAAATATTCAGAAGCAAAAATATACCGACGCTTAATAGTGTGTTGGTTAAATTTAGCACAAAACCGACAACAAGGCACGTTGTGATCAGGGCCTAGGCAAGGAATACAGTACAAATGAAAATCCTTATGAGGTATTTGCTTCCCACAAGTAATGCAATTAACTTTTACTGACATCGGTCTGGAGCAAGAAAAAGTGTCCCCAACGGGGTACTTGGCTTTAGTTTGAAGACTTCGGTTCTGAAACTCGAAAACGAAAATTTCAGGAGTCGCCCGACTGGCACTTGCGAACTGCTTCTGCTTCGGGCACCGCACAGCAAGAAAGACTGATTAAAATGGCATCGGCTGCATGTTTTACACCCCTGACGACCTGACATCTTGGAAGAGGAGACAGCAGGACCCAAGACTTTGTTATTCAGGCCGACTGAGGGCAACCTGCCAGCAGATTACCCAAATGTAATGACTGCAACAGTGAAACACGAAGAACATCTCAAATCTAAACCAATGCACAGAAGATTAATAATAGATTATATGAAAGCAAAACAGTCATTATGTAAAGCTAATTGGAATGATGTGTTCAGTGGAGAAACTGCAGAAGGAATGTGGAAAGTTTTGAAAGAAAAAAATTGTTTGAATGCAAAAAGTCAAAAAAATGTTTAATATCAGGATCTAGGGACACAACATCAGGAGGATATATTTCCATAAGAATAAGATACTTGATTAAGGTGAGAGACAAAAAACATAAGAAATGGAAAAGAAGTTAAACTACAACTTTGAAAAGTAAAATAAACAAGCTGAACAAACAACTTAAGCATAGTGTGAGACGAGATCAAGAAACATTTGAAGAAAATTTATATAAAGATATTGAGCATAATAGGAGACCATTTTATAGATACATAGATGTGGAAGGAGTAAAGGCATACAAATTAATAAACTGTGTGTAGATTGTAAAATTTATTCTCAGATAGAAGAGATTATAGATATATTGACTTTGTCTTAAGTAAAACAGTTTGGTTCCACAAACGGGGTGATAAATTGCCTCAGTGACATCCAAGTAATCTCAGATATTGAAATGAAATGAGATTATATTGAAACTATGCAAACTGGGTCCAAGCAAAGAACAGGAAGGAGATGGAATTAGTAATAATGACCTGGGAACACTTCAGCAAGCTTACGCTATTGTATCTCTTATTTAATAGGCCTTAAAAATATGGAGTGATTCCTCAAGGTTGGTGACATGCACTTGTTAAACCTGTCTTTTAAGGGGAAAAGGGAGTAGGACAAACCCATAGTCATACAGACCTTTAAGTCTACTTTCATGTTGTAGAAAAATAATGGAGAAGGTAATATTGAATAAGTTATTGTTAAAACTGGAAAGGTTGGGACTTAAAACCATACA